>NC_045794.1:18671710-18982336 GCF_009873245.2 Balaenoptera musculus | reverse complement strand
AGACAGGATAGCACCAGATTTACTCTGACCTTTTTAAGGTTCCAAATTTAGTTAGTTAGCCATTTCTATCCTCTGAGCTTTTCAGAAGCTCATGTGTTGGAGAGAACTAAAAATGGCAAACCCCTCCAAATCACCGGCATTTAAAAGGTTAAACAGTTTATTTTTATCCCACTAGCAGAGAATGAAAGCTCCTGTGTGTTCAGGCTGGCTATGACAAAGACCACAGCAAGGAACTGGAAATGATCCGTGCTTAACCCTTTCCATCTACAATCCTCAAATCTCACTCTGGGGATTTGCTTCCCAAATTTTGCAAAGTGTTAAACTGTGGCTCTCAAGGTTGGTCACAAGGCAGCACAGCTGCTCCCTTTCTTCCTCAGAGTTGATCATCTCTGTCCTTAGAAGTCCAGAGTGCAAGATTCAAAATCTCCCCAATATGGAACTCGCACTGCAGTCAACAGACTTCACTCTCTGGGCTGCTTCAGGGAGCATATGATTCTTCTATGTAGGGCAGTTTTCCCTCAAATGAACATTGTGATTCAGGTTAATGGATTGTTTTCTCTGTGACCAGAAATAACTATTTTCAATGATATTGAGTGAAGCAAGAACCAGACTCATACCTTTTCTGTAAAAAGGTACAATGGCATAAAAGGGCAGTTAGGAACTTCAGAGGGAAATACTTAACCATTTTTAAGGTATATGCTTTACTTCTCTCTCTCTGTCTCTCTCTTTCTGAAGATTAACTCTAACAATTAGTTTTCTAAATTCACCACATTGGGGCACACATGCAGAAAGTGAGAATCCCAACAGTAGATGGTGGATGCTTTGTCTTATCACCTATGAATTAGGCTTGTGTGAGACACTGCACCTCGTTCAAGAGAAATGGGGTCACCAAGAAGCAGGCTCAGCAAAGGAAGGGACGCATCCAGCTACTTAACAGCTTTGATCCTTTCTTCCTCTCCTCCAGACAACTCTCAATTTTCTACCAAAATAGCCATGGCTTATCTTTTCTTACTCATTTCAAAACCTGCTTTGAGAACACATAAATGGGTGGCAGAATTTCCAAGCATGAGAAAAGTGAATTACCCACTCTCACAAAACAAAGAAAGCCTGCTGCGCTGTTACAAAATGAAAGAATTAAAAGTGGAGATTTTGTTTCTAATATTGATTTGGCCTTTCGAGGCACAGTTTAGGCTTTTGTGACCTATGCTCTGAGAGCCATCCTGGAAAGCATAGTTAGGAGGTGTGGTTAAAATACAGGTCTTAGATAAAGAAATTCACTACTTATGCAAAAGCGATTCTCTCTGGGGTCCTAAAACTACATCTCTATTCTCAGAAAACAAAAATGTAAGTGATAATAATGTGTTACATTCCTTGAATATATCAGCCTTACAAAACCACTGCTAGCCTAGGTTTTAAAAAATGTATTTGCTCTCTTCAAAGAATTTTCCTGCATAATATAAAAATTCTCCTTTTTTGCCACCTTTAGAGCACAGGGATGATTGGAACAAAGGGGAGTCAAATCTTCTGGGGAGTTAAATCCTCAATTCAGCATGTAAGGTGAAAATTACATAATCAAAATTACCCTTAAAAATCCCTCAAATTATCCATAAAGTAGAGTATACATATTTCTGTATATACAACATTATACAGTAGTTTTTATTCATGCTAAGTCGTGGCAACTTCAACCCTGGATTAACAGAAGGAATAAAAGGTCTATGAAATCTACGCAGCTCTCCAGGCGTTTAAAATAGGAAAGATAGGAAAAGATAGAGGATTGTAAATCTTTCATTTGCTTGCATGATTTGTTCTATTCTCTGTTAATACTTAGCCTCTATAACCTTCGTACACGTTCATAGAATTTCTTTTGGTGAGTATTAAACAAAGTTAGTAGAGTCGAATCATACCCCCAAACATGCATATGCAGGCTTGATGTGACTCTCCTGTAATCAGCTATGATTTTACAATCCTAATCATTTTATAAAATGCATTTGCATCCATTATGTTATCTGACCCTCATTAGGTAACAGGGACAAGAGTGAGCATTCTCCGTTGTAGATGAGGAAGAAGTGACCTGGAGGTTAAGCTGCTTCTTCAAGATCACTCTGTTCGTTAGGGGCAGAACTGGGAATTCAAACCAGATCATCTCATTCCCAGTGTAGCAGCCCTTCCAAAGGATCCCACTGTTCAGAAGGCAGTTGACATAGAAACTTAGTGTACCTTTCTTCGGGGGGCTGTAGGGTGTGGAAAGAATGAAAAGAGAAAGGAAGAAAAAACAAAACTTGTTGTGGTCACCCACTTTGAGACCCATCTTTGGGAGGAGAATGAGATCTGTGAAGGAACCAGAAAGACATAATTTTAAAAGTTATGGATGGTTTCTGAGAATTCAGAAAAAAAAAATTTTCAGAAAAAGAGGAGACAAGAACCTAGTAATGTGGCAATATTTGGATCTTCAGTTACCTAGAAAGACTTACACTGACACTAACCACAGCTGAAATACGAATTTTGCACTAACCCTTGAATGTTACAAAAATATATCAAAGAAGAAGAGGAAAAAGGAGGATGAAAACAAGGAAGAAGAAGAACAGAGTACTATATCCTTAGGAGTCATTTCCTCAGAATCTGGAGCCCACTCAGAGCCCATTCATACACAAACACACAATAATCATCCAAATTTATGTTTTAGGAAGTTTAGAGGAAGCCGAATTGTACTTTTGGATTATTGAATAAAGGCAATAAAAATTGACATAATGAACTGAGCAGCCGAAGAGTTTGTGTTCAATAGGATGGTTCTGTCTTAAAGCTGGCAAAGGCTTTAAAGACTGCTCTTTGGTATTGAGGAAGTCCTTTTAGAGTTTAATATTCTGCTTTAATCTAATGAGAAAACAGTCAATGCTGGCAGTTAACCAAGGGAATTTTTTTTCCCCAGGTTGCGATTACCTAATTCATTTCCAAGAATTAGCAGCAGATACTTCTCATTCTCAGTCCCATAGTAAAATGGAAAAATTAGTTGTATCCCCCAAATTCTTGAAATAAGTCAAAATGATTTTTGATGAAAAAAATTAATAAGATAATTATTTTATCACCCCAAGAAATGAATAGGACTTGGCCTTGAATACCAAATGTGAGACAATTTTAATGACCAAGTTGTGGAATCTGGAATCTAGTCCTGATATTCAAAGGGATAGCAATAGGATTCAATATTCAAAGGGGAAATAGAGGGTTGAGAGAACACAGTTAAAGGCAGTGTTTTAAAAACAAATAGAACATTTTGTGTTTACACTATGAATGTTTTTTAAATCCTTCAATAAACATATTACATATTTTTTAAACGAGGACAAAATAGAAACTTTTTCAGATAAAAGAAAACTGAGAGAATTCATTGCCAGGAAACCTGTATTAAAAGAAGCTTTTCAAGCTGAAGGGAAATGATGCTGGATGTAAAGTCAAATCTATATAAAGGAATGAAGGACACCAAAAATGGTAAATAAGTGTGTAAATAAGAGATTTTCTTATTTATTTTCTTCCCGAAATTTTCCTAAATGACAATTGACTGTTTTAAACAAAACTACGGTGATAAAAGTCAGAAAACAGTAGTTATTTAACCAGGGGAGTAGTGGTGCAAATGTTCTATATCTTGATCTAGGTAGGATTGTATGTGTACGTATATAAGTTAAAAGTCATCAAACCTTCACAAGTTATACCTCATTTTACTACATGTAACTCTTCTTCAATAAAGTAGTGTTAGAATGGAAAAAACATAAGGACACAGAAAGGTTTGAAGTCAAGTGATATAAAAAGATAACAGGAAAATAATAAAAGAGAGTAGTGTAGCTGCATTAATATTTAATCTAAACAGTCTTTAAGGAAAAAAATATTACAGGTAAAAGTTGTACTTTACAATAATAAAATGTTTAATATACCAAAAAGATTTTTAAATGTAGCCTCAAATGTAAAGCTAAAATTGAGAAAACTAGAAGTGAACAATATAAAAATCTACCTTCATAGTAGGACATTTCAGCACATCTTTTCCCAGGAATCGATAGATCAAACAGGGGAAAAAAATCACTAAGTTTATATAAGATTTGAACAGTAAAACTAATAAGCTTGATCTAATGGATATAGACTATTCAACCCAACAATTGGAGGTGCACCTTCTTTTCAGGCACAAAGGATATATTTACAAAGATTGACCAGGTATCAGACCATACTTACAGCAAGCCTCAAACAATTCCATTTACCTCAATGTAATTAAATGAAAAAGTCAATGATCAAAACAATATTAGCTAAGAAATCTTTTAAAATGCCCTACTAAACTACTTGTTGGTCAAGGAAGAAATAATCATGTAAATAAAGGTGGGAGTTTTGCTATTAATCAGAGCAGAGAGATGGTGTGTTTGTTGGGAAAGAATGTGGAGTTCACAGGGGTTTGGGGTTTGTTTTAACATGGGGGATATGAGTGTTTTGTGTATTAATGGGGAGGATCCTCATTAATGATGCTGCTGGTCAGGACAGGGGCAAGTAATTGCATTTACACACACACACACACACACACACACACAAGAAACAAGCTTCATGAAGTAATACTTACCCTCACTTATGGGTACTTACCCTTACTTTTGAGACATAAACTCGGATATTTCCTAACATATTTTATTATTTCTATTTTATTCTATTTTTTATGAGAAATTCAAATTTAATGAAGTTGTACTGGAATACAGCTATGCCCATTCATTGGTTTATCTAAGACTGAGTTCGAACCACAGCAGTACAGTCCAGGAGTCAAAAAGCCCAAAGAATTAACTATCTGGCCCTTTGCAGAAAAAGTTTGCTGACCCGACCCTGATCTAAAGGATCATTTTTCCCATTACTTCTGATATGATGTTTAGTGCTGGAGGGGGCCTTCCAGTGGTTCCCAGTCCTGGCTACACATTGGAATCACTGTAGGGGCTACTAATTTGAGCCTCTCTGGAGGTGAGCCCAGGAATCTATATTTGCAACCAGTGCAGTCAGCCAGTAGGATTCTGTGCTGTGAACCCCCGGCTATTAGATGGATCAGTTGTTAAGCCCCATCATTTTGTTATCCCTGTGAGGGGAAATGCCTTTCCCAAGAGGACAAAGATTGACAGTGGCAAAACCCATCTTTCCTGCTATCAAGAACACTACCTGTAGGGCTCTCAGAACTGAGAGTTTTATTCTATTTTTTAAAAGCTGGTAGCAACTAATTATTTGATTTCACAACCCTAGCAGGTAGTAATCTAAAATTTGAAAAATCCTACTACCAAATGACTTAATCCTTGCCATTCTTTCTTCTCTCCTGTTTCCCAAGTTGCAGGCAGTGGTTTCAATAGTTTTTTTTTAATAGGTTATGGGATAGCTCATAATCACCATCATAAGAATGCAGCTACCCTATATTTACAAAATGCTTTAGAATCTTCTGAATGCTGACTCCTGCTTTCTTTCCATGCAATACCCCCAGCCCAATGATATAAGTAGCATAATGCATTATCCACATTTTATAACTTAGGAAACTAAGGTTAAAAGATATTAGGCAATTTGACCAAGGTCACAGAGTCAATTAGCAGCATACCTATAACCGGTAACTGGCTATTCTGTCTCCAAAACAGTATTCTTTACTGTCCCTATCACCAAAAACCAAAATGTAAGCTAAGAACTGAATGCTACCACATTTCGGGAGACCCAGAATAAAGGAAATAGTGGGATAACAAAGAAATAAGGATCCTAGTTGGAAATCAAAGGAGTGGGGAGAGATACATAAGAGGCAAAGTAAATTCTAATGTCCTATGGACAAAGGGCTAATATAAATATATATGTATATGTATACATGCAAAGCAGGATAGCTTATCATTGAGATCACTTATAATAATACGTGCTTATCCTTACTTGCTAACTCATTTATGTTGGATTATCATTCAGACTTAAAATTGATGTCTGTACAAATTATCAAGTTAATAGAGGTCTGGTTTTCAATAATAAAACATGAAAAAGAAAAAGCTATTCAAAAAGTCTTGCTTTAAAAAAAAAACATGCCTTCATTCTCCTTGGCATCATGAGAAATATTCCCTCAGGAAATTAAAAATCATCCACCATTGTGTGCCTATCTTACTTCCATGATACAATTACAGAAGCAATGAAGATTAGAAGACAAAGGCTTAACTGCTTTTAGAGATAAATTTATTTCCTGTAAGAACATAGACTATCTCCTGTATTTATATACACCTTACAGATCCTAAAACAGATGGTGATAACAAAATAAACCTCTATTTAAATTGAATAATAGCAGAAAGTTAACAAGCACTGGTTCCAGATTAAAAAAACAAAAAACAAAAAACAAAGAGAAGCACATGTGTTTTCCTTACACCACTGTCTAATGTGGTTGGAAAACTCACACACAACAGTGATTTACCCTAGGAGCTATTTGTGTTGCCAGTCTTAGTGAAAAAGCTTCTCTATAAGAGATTTATCAAATAGAAAGTTTTGATAAACTTTCTATTTGATAAACACTTCTAAAAGAGATAAACTACTCTGGAAATGCTGTGATACCGATCATAAAGTTGTTTCAAGGAAGGTATTAAGACTGCTCTTTGGAAGCCCATGCATGGGGTCACAACTTGGGAGCTATCTTGAAAAAATCTTGAATTAACTTTTAGAGACACTTCCAAGGTGATTTAAGGACAGTATTTTGGAGTTGATTTTAAACAATGAAAACCAGGTTTAGTGTCTCCACTCTTTGGAAAACCAAAGATTTAATTGGAAAAGCACTTAACGTTGTCTGCTATGTTCCAGGAGTTCTTTTCTTGCATAGTGTTTGTATTATTTTTAACTACTCTCTTTGTATAATCTTGCCCTGTGTTTACTGTACAGTTCCCTTTTGTTTCATTGTCAACACACTCACTCCAGACAAGCAGATTCTATTATTTTAGCTTACTCAGTGGCTCTCAGATTGTTCATTGAGAAGATCACATCACATCTCACCACAGCTGTTGGCAACATGTCTTGCATGAAATAAACAAATTTTATTTCTTTAATATAGAGTTCAGCTAACTTATTTTATCAGTGAACTCAAATGTCCTTTTAAAAATCTGAAAGGTTTTGAATTTAAGATACAAAAGTATGCCAGTCTCTAAGGTCTTTTCTAGGATTAGGAAAGGGACACAAATATCCATAATACTATTTACACATAGAAGCTAGATCTTTGAAAGTAATGAACACTCTGCATTCCACTTTCAATTACTAAGTTTTCACTGTAAAAATTGTTATACCAAGTGGAAACTTTGAAGTGCTTTCATTTTCCGTCCACAGGCTTGGAGTGAGGCTCCCAGCCTCTGCTTCAGGAGTGACTATAGTGTACCACCCTGTTTGCCTGATTGGTTCAAAACTGGGTGCATGACATAGCAAGGACACTCAGAGGGATTTTTACTGGAAATAAAAACAGGGAGTTCTCTGTCTCTCGCTAGAAATCGCTAACATTTCACTTTCATCTTCTTCATCTTCTCCAGTCAATCTAATGTCAAGTCCTAATTTTTAAAAATTCTTTTGCATTATTTTAAAATGCATCCCTTTATCTCACTCAATTCCTTATCATTTTAGCCTTACTTAATTTCTATTGACTCCTAACTAGTCTCCCTGCTTGGCCCCCTTCTAAGCCATCTGATTGTCAAAATAACTTTTTTTAACTGCCATTTTCATCATGTCATATTAACAGTTCATATTCTCAGTGATACAGGCCTAAAAACTAGGAAGAAGCATCCATTCCTCTTTCCTCATTCTTCATAGTAAGCTGGTCACCAAGTTCTGTCAAGTCTACCTCCATAAAGTCATCTCTAACTATCCTCCTTGGGGACTAAAATATGAGGACATCATGAAAGAAGGAACGAAAGAAAGGAAGGAAGGAAGGAAGGAAAGAAGGAAGGAAAGAAAGAAAGAAAGAAAGAAAGAAAGAAAGAAAGAAAGAAAGAAAGAAAGAAAGAAAGAAAGAAAGAAAGAAAGAAAGAAAGAAAGAAAGAAAGAGAAAGAAAGAAAGAAAGAAAGAAGGAAGGAAGGAAGGAAGGAAGAAAGAAAGAAGAAAAAAATGCAAATGGCTCTTAACGTCATGAAATCATACTCAGCCTCATTAATAACAGAAATGTACATTAAAATTATATGATTGAATACTTCATACCTGCTAGGATGGCTATATCTAAAAAACCCAGAAAATAACAAGTGTTGACAAGGATGTGGAGAAATTGGAACTATCATACTACTAGTAGAAATGTAAAGTGATGGAGCTGCTATGGAAAATAGTTTGGCAGTTCCTCAAAAAGTTAAACATAAAATTACCATATGACTCAATTATTCCATTCTTAAGTATTTACCCAAAAAAACTGAAAACAGGGACTCAGATATTTTTGTACCAATGTACACTGAAGCTTTATTCACAATAGCCCAAAAGTGGAAACAACCGAAGTGTCCATCAACAGATGAATGGATTAACAAAATTTGACCTACATACAATGGAATATTAGTCAGCCATAAAATGAATGAAGGTCTGATAGATGCTACAACATGAAGGAACCTTGAAAACATCAAACTAAATAAAATAAGCCAGTCATAAAAGTACAAATATTGTATGATTCCACTTATATGAAATATCTAAAATAAGCAACTTTGTGGACAGGAAGTATATTATAGGTTACCAGGCATGGAGGGTGGGCAGACTGGGGAATTACTGGGGAATGGTTGCAAAGTTTTTGTTTGGGGTGATGGAAAAGATTTAGAAACAGATAGTGGTAATGGTTACACAACACTGTGAATGTAATTAATGCTGCTGAATATACACTTAAAATGGTTAAAATGGCAAATTTTATATTATATATATATTTTATCACAATAGAAATTTTACATACATTATGATAAATACTTCCCTATTAGATTGGCAAAGATTGAACATTTTGATGCTGTATTACTGTTTGAGGCTACATGGAAACGGGTAGTTACACGATGCTGGTAGGGATGAAGAAAGGTACAATCCTTATGGAGGAGAATTTAGGAATATCTAGCAAAATTACATATGTCTCCTCTACCTTTTAACTCAGCAATTCCACTTTTAGGTATCTATCTTAAAGATACTGCAAAATTACAAAATGACACATGCCCAAGATGTTTCATGTCAGCACTATTTATAACAGCAAAAGGCTGGAAACGAGGGGAATGGAGATGATTCAGAGGTTCCCAATTTTTTTAAGCCCTTAGTTTTTTAGAGCAGTTTAAAGTTCACAGCAAAATTGAAAGATATATATATACACACACACACATTGGTTTTGTAAGAAACCACCAAACTGTCTTGGAAAGTGGCTGTACCATTTTGCATTTCTACCTGCAGTGTATGAGAGTTCCTGTTGCTCCACATCCTCAGTAGCATTTGGTGTGTCAGTGTTCCAGATGCTGGCCTTTCTAATAGGTGTGTAGTGTTTTAATATGTATTTCCCTAATGACATATGATTCTTTTCATAAGTTTATTTGCCATCTGTATACTTTCTTTCATGAGGTGTCTGTTAATGTCTTTGACCCACGTTTTAATTGGATTGTTTTTCTTACTGTTGAGTTTTAAGAGCTCTTTGTACATTTTGGGCAACAGTCCTCTATCATATGTGTCTTTTGCAGATGTTTTCTCCCAGTGTATGGCTTGCCTTCTCATTCTCTTGATATTGTCTTTGTGAAGCAGTTTTTAATTTTAATAAAGTCTAGCTTGTCAATTATTTCTTTTATGAATCATGTATTTCATGTATCAAAAAAGTCATCCTGGGCTTCCCTGGTGGTGCAGTGGTTGAGAATCTGCCTGCCAATGCAGGGGACACGGGTTCGAGCCCTGGTCTGGGAGGATCCCACATGCCGCGGAGCGACTAGGCCCGTGAGCCACAATTGCTGAGCCTGCGCGTCTGGAGCCTGTGCTCCGCAACAAGAGAGGCCGCTACAGTGAGAGGCCCGCGCACCGCGATGAAGAGTGGCCCCCACTTGCCGCAACTAGAGAAAGCCCTCGCACAGAAACGAAGACCCAACACAGCCATAAATGAATGAATAGATAAATAAATGAATAAATAAAAATTAAAAAAAAAAGTCATCCTATGATCCTATGTTATATTCTAGGAGTTTTGATCCTATGTTATATTCTAGGAGTTTTATAGTTTTGCACTTTACATTTAAGTCTATGATCCATTTTGAATTCATTTTTGTGAAGAGCATAAGGTCTGTGTCTAGATTCATTTTTTGCATGCAGATGTCCAGTTGTTTCATCACCATTTTTGAAAAGACTATCTTTGCTCTATAGTACTGTCTTTGTCTCTTTGTCAAAGACCAGTTGACTAGACTCATGTGGGTCTATTTCTGGGTTCTCTATTCTATTACATTGATCTATTCGTCTATTCTTTCACCAATACCACAGACTACTGCAGATTTGTAGTAAGTCTTGAACTCGGGTAGTATGAGTCCTCAAATTTTGTTCTCCTCTTTCAATATTGAGTTGGCTATTTTGAATCCTTTGCCTCTGCATACAAACTTTAGAATCAGTTTGTTGATATTCACAAAATTACTTGCTAGAATTTTTATTGGAATTACACTGAATCTATAGATCAAGTTGGGATGAACCGAAATCCTGACAATGTTGTGTCTTCCTGTCTATGAACATGGACTATTTCCCCATTTATTTAGTTTTTCTTTGATATCATTCATCAGATTTTTGTAGGTTTCTCACACAGATCTTGTACATATTTAGATTTACACCTAAGTATTTCATTTGGGGAGCAGTGCTAATATAAATTGTATTGTGTTTTTAATTTTAAGTTCAACATGATCATTGCTGGTATACAAAAACGTTAATTGACTTTTGCACACTTACTTCATTTCCTGCAATTTTGCTAAAAACGCTTATTAGTTCCAGGAATTTGGTTTTGCTTTTGTTTTTGCTTTTTGACAATTCATTGGGATTTTCACATAGATTATCATGTCATCTGCCAACAGAGATAGTTTTATTTCTTCTTGACCAGTCTGTATGCCTTTTATTTCCTTTTCCTGTCTTGTTGCATTAGCAAGGACTTCCAGTATAATGTTGAAAAGAAGTGGTGAGAGGAGTCATCCTTGCCTTGTCCCTGATCTTACTGGAAAGGCTTCAAATTTCTCACCATTAAGTATGATGTTAGCTGTAGGTTTTTTGGTAAATACTCTTTGTCACAAGTTGAGGAAAATTCTCCTCTAGTCCTAGTTTACAGAGAGTATTTAACATGAATGAATGTTGGATTTTGTCAAATGCTTTTTGTGCATCTATGATGTGATCATGTGATTTTTCTTTTTTAGGCTGTTGATGTGATGGATTACATTAATTGATATAGCAATGTTGAACTAGCCTTGCACACCCGGGATAAATCCCACTCGGTCATGATACACTGTTCTTTTTATACATTGTTGGATTCAATTTGCTAATATTTTGTTGAAGATTTTTGCATCTATGTTTATGAGAGATATTGGTTTGTAATTTTCTTTTCTTGTAATATCTTTGTCTGGTTTTAAACTTTGGATAATAATAATGGGCTCATAGAATGGGTTAGGAAGTACTGCATTCCCTTTGCTTCCATTCTCTGAAAGAAATTGTAGACAATTGATATAATTTCTACCTTAGATATTTAGTAGAATTCATTGGTGAACCCCTCTGGGCCTGATGCTGTTTTGGAAGGTTATTAATTATTGATTCAATTTGTTTACTAGATATCAGCTTATTCAGATTGTTTATTTCTCCATGTGTGAATTTCAGCAAATTGTGTCTTTCAAGGAATTGGTCCATTTCATCTAGGTTATCAAAGTTGTGAGCATTGAATCCGTCATAGTATTCCTTTATTATTCTTTTAAGGTCCATGGATCTATAGTGATATCTATTCTTTCATTTCTGACATTAATAATTTGTGCCCTCTCTCTGTTTTTCTTATTTAGCCTGGCTAAAAGTTTATCAGTTTTATTGATCTTTTCAAAGAATCAGCTTTTGGCTTCATTGATTTTTTTCTACTGATTTCTTATTTTCAATTTCATCGATTTCTGCTCTAATTTTTATTATTCCTTTTCTTCAGTTTACTATGGACTTAATTTACTCTTCTTTTTCTAGTCTCCTAAGGAGGAAACGTAGATGATTGAGTTTAGATCTTTCTTCTTTTCTAATGTATGCATTCAATGCCATACATTTTCCTCCAAGCACTGCTTCAATTACATCCCACGCATTTTGACAAGTTGTGTTTTCATTTCATTTCATTTTCAAAATAATTTTAAATTTCTCTTAAGATTTTTTCTTTGTCTCATGTGATGTGTGTTGCTTAATCTCCACATATTTTGGAATTTTTTAGTTATCTTTCTGTTATTGATTTCTGGTTTAATTCCATTGTGATCTGAGGGCAGACATTGTATAATTTCTATTCTTTTAAGTTTGTCAAGATGGGTTTTATGGCCCCAGATGTGGTCTGTCTTGGTGAATGTTCCATGTGAGCTTGAGAAGAATGTGTATTCTTCTGTTTTAGATGAAGTAGTCTATAGACGTCAATTGTATCCAGTTGACTGATGGTGTTGTTCAGTTCAACTATGTCCTTACTGACTTTCTGCCTGCTGGATCAGTCCATTTCTGATAAAGGGATATTGAAATCTACAACTATGATAGTGGGTTCATCTACTTCTCCTTGCAGGGCTACCAGTGTTTGCCTCACATAGATTAAGGCTCTGTTGTTAGTCACATACATATTAAGGATTGTTATGCCTTCTTAGAGAATTGACCCTTTGTCATTATGTATGCACTTCTTTATACTTGATAACTTTCCTAGCTTTGAAGACTGCTTTCTGAAATTAACACATACACATCTGCTTTCTTTTGCTTAGCTTTAGCATGATATATTTTTCTCCACCCATTTATTTTCAATATGCTTGTGACTTTATATTTAAAGTGAGTTTCTTGTAGACAACATAGTTGGGTCTTATTTTAAGATGCACTCTGACAATCTTTGTCTTTTAATTGGTGCATTTAGACCATGGACATTCAAGTGATTACTGATATCGTTGGATTAATAGCTACCATATTTGTAACTGTTTTCTATTTGTCACCCTTGGTCTTTGTTCCTATTTCTGTCTTCCATGCTTCTTCTGCCTTTGTGGTTTTAATTAGCATTTCATATGATTCCACTTTCTCTCCTTTCTTAGCATATCAGTTATACTTCTTTTTAAATTTTTTAGTCAGTTCCCTAGAGTTTCCAATATACTTTTGCAACTTATCCAAGTCCACTTTCAAATAACACTATGCCATTTCCTGGGTAGCGTGAGTACCTTATAATAGCAAAATAATTCTGTTTCCCTCCTCCCATCCCTTGTATCTTTGCTGTCATTTATTTCACTTATACATAAGCATATATAAGCATATGTATATGATATATACATAATCACACATAATCGAATACATTGTTACTATTGTTATTTTGAACAAACTGTTATGTGTTAGATCAATTAAGAATAAGAAAATTAAAAGTTTTTCTTTTAACCTTCACTTATTCCTTCTTTAGTGCTCATTCTTTCTTTATATAGATCTGAGTTTCTGACCTATATTATTTTCCTTCTCTCTAAAGAACGTCTTTTAATAATTTTTGCGAGGCAGTGTACTGGAAACAAATTCCCTCAATTTTTGTGTAAGAAATTCTTTATCTCTCCTTCACTTTTGAAGGATAGTTTTGCACAGCAGAGAATTCTAGGTTGGTGGTTTTTTCTCTCAACATTTAAAACTATTTTACTCTATTCTCTTCTTGCTTGCATGGTTTCTGAGGAGAAGTTGGATGTAATTATTTGTTCTTCTATAGCTAAAGTATTTTTTCTCTCTGTGACATCTTTCAGGATGTTATCTTTATCTTTTATTTTCTTTAGTTTGAAAATAATATGCCTATATGCAGTTTTTTTGGCATTTATCCTGCTTGGTGTTCTCTGAGTTTCCTAGATCTGTGGTTTGGTGTCTGACAATAATTTGGTAAAATTCTCAGTCATTGTCATTTTAAATATTTCTTCAGTTCCTTTCCCTCTTTCTTCTCATTCTGGTATTCTTATTATGTATATGTTACACTTTCTGTAGTTGTCCCATAGTTCTTGGATATTCTGTTCTGTTTTTTAGTCTTTGTTCTCTTTGTTTTTTTGGTTTGGGAGGTTTCTATTGATATATCCTCAAGCTCAAAAATTCTTTCCTCAGCCATGTCCAGTCTAGCTCATCAAAGTCATTCCTTATTTTTGTTACAGTGTTTCAATCTTCAGCATTTCTTTACTGTTCTTTCTTAGGAATTCTTCCTCTGTCTACATTGCTCATCTGTTTTTGCATGCTGCACATCTTTACCCATATTAACAGTATATTAATCATAATTGTTTTAAATTCTCAGTCTGATCATTTCAACATCCCTTCCATATCTGGTTTTGATGCTTGCTCTTCAAATTGTGTTTTTTTGCTTTTAGTATGCCTAGTAATTTTTTCTTGATAGCTGGACATGATGTACCAGGTAAAAGCAATTGCTGTAAATAGGCTTTTAGTAATGTGGTGGTAAAATTTGGGGAGATGGGAAGTGTGGGAAGAGGGCAAGTGTTTTATAGTCCTATGATTAGGTTTCAGTCTTATAGTGAGCCTGTACCTCTGGACGGTGAACTTCACAGTGTTTCTCAGTCCTGCCCCCTCCACCATTAGGTGGGATAGGATGGTTATAGCTGACTACGGTTGGGTATTTCCCTTCTGCCAGGTCAGTTAGGTTCTGCTAATACTGAAGCAGGTTAGGCTCTGGTTAACTAGATTTTTCTGAGAGCAGAGTTTGTTAAGAAGAACAGAGTGCTCAGGCACATTTCAAAATGGTTTATTTGCCCTCCCTCTACCAGAAGCATGAGGGTTTTTTATCCAATATTTACTGTGACACCCTGGTTGAACTCCTGGAGATAAAACTCACAAGTGTGTGTGTATGTGTGTGTATGTGTGTGTGTGTGTGTGTGTGTGTGTGTGTTTCAGGGTTGGGAGGGATTCTGATGGCAGATTCCCCTGGACTTTTTATCTCTCATACTTGTCCATACTGAGCTTCCAAAAATTCCTCAAGTTTTCTTATCCCAGTACTGGTTCCTGTGGCAGTTTCCACTCATGGGTCTCTAGTTCAGTAAGCTGTGATTCTCTGTATCTGCCTGTCTGTCTCTCCAATCTTGGGGCAGTGCTTTACCTTGTGTCCTCACCTGTCTTACAGATCCAAGAAGAGTTGCTGACTTTTCAGTCTGTTCAGCTTTTCCCTTGTTAAATGGAATATCAACATCCAAGCTCCTTACATGTGGAACCAGAAACCCAAACTTTCTTGATTACAACATCCTTAATGAGTCAGTAATTTTTTAATTGAATGCCTGAAACTAAAGAAACATCTAACAGTTCTGTTTATTAAGTAGTTAGGCCCAGCTTACATAATAAATATTTATGTCCTAACATCTTAGCAGCCATGTGAAAAAGAATAACACACAATTCAATTTTTTTCTTAAATCACCTTAGCAAGGAGATGTGTGAACCTATTTGGTACTGTATAACTTCTCAAACCTTAAAATCAGATTGAACCCCAACTCCCTCATTTTCTACTCCACATTGATTTTCATGTGATATTTGCTTTCTATCACAGCAACCACCAGTAATCCAGCTTTGCAAAGCTGTGACATCACCAAAAGGAATATGGCACAGTCTAAAGTTGAAACAGCATTTTACTTCAAGCTAGCTGTTTGTGCAGTCTGACAAATATCAAATATTACTGTGTTTCTCTCAAGAATTTAGAACACCTTACAGTGCACTTGAGAGTTAGCTGCAATGCCCTGGGGATTGATAAATGGTACATCCACCCAAAGGAGTCATATGCAGCTGTAAACAATTGTGAGCAATATCTTTTTATCAGCCTATGAAATGATCTTCAGTATGTGTTGTTAAGTAAGTAAGATGGGAAGAAAAAGTGTATAAAGCATATTAGCAAAAGAAGGAAAAAATACGAATATAAATGCATCTTTCTTATATTTAAAAACTGGGAAGAGAAACCATAAAATTATTTCTAATATTCCCCTATAGACACAGGAAGGTAACAGAGTGGAGGGGTCTGAGATAAAAGTTAGATTTTTCTAAATATACCCTGCTTTTTGGTTTTGACTTAGTAAATGTACACATATTTTACATAATTATAAAACAATTTTTGAAAGCAATCTCTAAAAATAGAAAGCTAAATGAAGCAAATGAACTTAACTGCATATTGAGTTTGTGGCATAACCACACAGAGAGTAACTACTTCATGTGATTTTAAAAAACAGGAATATAAAGCTAGTGGGAAATTATTCAAAGGTATTAAAAACTACAAAAACATATTAGGCTGCCGCCAGTTATCATATTCTTGCTGGTAGTGTTCGTGTCGTTACTCAGAGACTATTTTGTGTGTGCTATGGGTTAAAACAAATAAGTAATTAGTTGATGTTGTTGAGAACTTAATGTGAAATGAAGTAGATACAGATGTAAACTATATGAGTAAAGACTCCTAGTCCTATAGTTGAGTTGGAAGAGTCAAAATGAGTTCATGATATATTTTGTCTTAAAATATACATATATTTCTTAACTCTACCCCCAGAGCAGCATCCAGCATCAATCCAGCCCTACAGAGGAAAGCCAGTATAACACCATAACTAGTTCATTTCTTTTCCCTTTAGTGGAGAGAATGTCCCCTGGGCCCTCCTGGGAAACAGTCACCTGGTGGGTTCCCTGGTTTTATATAATTAATTGACACCACTATACACACTTCTATTAGCCTTTTAAACCTCTTTCTCAGTTCCCAGCCAAAGGCAGTTCCAGCATCTCAATTTCATTTATTGTAGGTTGTTTCTTCCCCCCTCAAGCTTCAAGCAACCATCCCAGCAGGGCATTAGGATTGGTTCCAGGTGCACTTGTCAGAACATTAAGTCCTGAGTTATGGAAGGATAAACCAAATCAATGTACTCTCACTTACCCCACTTTATATTCTGTCCCTCAGCTCCAGCACTTTGAAGTCCATTGCAAAACATTTTACCTTGCTTTCTGCCAGTATATACTAGCCAGGTCCTGAAGGTTTTTGGGTGACTAAGCCCTTTCCCCCTACAACAGGAAAAATAATTTCCAGGTGGCCCGTGCTAAGACTTAATCTTAGTTATTGGTTTAGAATAATGGGATGCAAGGGCAGATCCAAGGAAGGCAAGTGTCATCTTACGAGGCTGCTGCCTCAGATGAGGACTTTCCATGGTATCCAGGCAATGGAAATGGGGAGTGGGGGAGTGGATCAATTATATTAGCAAATGGAATCTGGGAGTTGGAGGTTTTCAAGTACATCCACCCAATATCCCTATCTTACTTCTCTAGGGCCTCAGCCCTTCCCTAAGGGTCTTGACTTTACTCTAGAAGACTTTACTGGTACAGCCCTCTTTCTAACTCTATTAATCTCACAGTTAGGACTTCCCTAGTGGTGCAGTGGTTAAGACTCCACCTGCCAATGCAGGGGACACGGGTTCGAGCCCTGCTCTGGGAAGATCCCACATGCCACTGAGCAACTAAGCCCCTGTGCCACAACCACTGAGCCTGCACTCTAGAGCCCACAAGCCACAACTACTGAACCCACATGCCACAACTACAGAAGCCCACGTGCCTAGAGCTCATGCTCCACAACAAGAGAAGCCATCAAAATGAGAAGCCCGTGTGCCACAATGAAGAGTAGCCCCCACTCACTGCAACTAGAGAAAGCCCACATGCAGCAATGAAGGCCCAACACAGCCAAAAATAAATAAATAAATAAATAAAATTTTAAAAAATCTCACAATTAGGTCCTGGGCCTAATTTTCTGCATTATCTACCCTCTTGCTTCAGAATGTGAGGATCTCTTTAAATGCTACCCTAGAGGCCTTCTGGCTTTCACATTGTAACTCAAGTTAATAGTTGACTGACCTGAACCAGTTATTTTCTTTTCTTGGCATTTAACAGCAAGCAACCAAATTCAAAATTTTTATAACTATTATTGCCCTCTTACCTCTTAACTACTAGAGAAATTGTATTAGCAGTGCATCTTCTCCAGCTATTCCTAAGAAAATCAACCAGAGGTCTCACTACTAGTGATGCTACAGCATACCAAGCACTGTCATCATCACACTTCCATCAGAAATGTGAGTTATTGTTTCCATCTGGTCAATAGTTATTCAGTTCTAGAACCCTACTCCTGTATCAACTGTCTTGGTTGGTGGTGCCTCAGAAGCAGACACTGATTGAAGGATTCAGTGCAAGTATCTGAACAGTTTATTTGTGAGGTGATCCTAGGAAATACCAGTACAGTAAGGATGTGAGTCAAGGAAGAAAAGGAAACCAGTAAAATGTATATTATCAAACAATTACAACTGTGGGCAATTGTAGCTTAATTCCACTGTAGCTTTATTCCTCCAATAAATGGTATAGAATACATGACTTAGAGTATTCCGAACCGAGGAGCAAGGGTTCTGCCATTCCTTAGTTGAGGGCTCCATGAAGAGAAGGGTAGTGCATAAATTTCCCAGAATTGCCATCCTGCCCATAAAAATCTCCAGTGACCAGAGAAAACCCTGAAGCAAACAGGTATAGGAGCACCAGAGGGCAGAGCAGATGCAAGAACAACTACAATTCTGCAGCCTGTGGAAGGAAAACCACATTCACAGAAAGATAGACAAACTGAAAAGGCAGAGGACTTTGTACCAGATGAAGGAAAAAGAAAAAAACCCAGAAAAACTATTAAATGAACGGATATAGGCAACCTTCCAGAAAAAGAATTCAAAATAATGATAGTGAAGATGATCCAGGACCTCGGAAAAGAATGGAGGCAAAGATCGAGAAGATGAAAGAAATGTTTAACAAAGACATAGAAGAATTAAAGAACAAGCAAACAGAGATGAACAATACAATAACTGAAATGAAAAATACACTAGAAGGAATCAATAGCAGAATAACTGAGGCAGAAGAACGGATAAGTGACCTGGAAGACAGAATGGTGGAATTCACTGCCAATGAAGAGAATAAAGAAAAAAGAATGAAAGAAATGGAGACAGCCTTAGAGACCTCTGGGACATTAAATGCAACAACATTCGCATTATAGGGGTTCCAGAAGGAGAAGAGAGAGAGAAAGGACCTGAGAAAATATTTGAAGAGATTATAGTCGAAAACTTCCCTAACATGGGAAAGGAAACAGCCACCCAAGTCCAGGAAGCACAGAGAGTCTCAGGCAGGATAAACCCAAGGAGAAACACGCTGAGACACATAGTAATCAAACTGACAAAAATTAAAGACAAAGAAAAAGTATTGAAAGTAACAAGGGAAAAACTACAAATAACACACAAGGGAACTCCCATAAGGTTAACAGCTGATTTCTCAGCAGAAACTCTACAAGCCAGAAGGGAGTGGCATGATATATTTAAAGTGATGAAAGGGAAGAACCTACAACCAAGATTACTCTACCTGGCAAGGATCTCATTCAGATTTGATGGAGAAATCAAAAGCTTTACAGACAAGCAAAAGTTAAGAGAATTCAGCACCACCGAACCAGCTCTACAACAAATGCTAAAGGAACTTCTCTAAGTGGGAAACACAAGAGAAGAAAAGGACCTACAGAAACAAACACATAGCAATTAAGAAAATGGGAATAGGAACATACATATCGATAATTACATTAAACGTGAATGGATTAAATGCTCCAACCAAAAGACACAGGCTCAATGAATGGATACAAAAACAAGATCCATCTATATGCTGTCTACAAGAGACCCACTTCAGACCTAGGGACACATACAGACCGAAAGTGAGGGGATGGAAAACGATATTCCATGCAAATGGAAATCAAAAGAAAGCTGGACTAGCAATACTCACATCAGATAAAATAGACTTTAAAATAAAGAATGTTACAAGAGACAAGGAAGGACACTACATAAAGATCAAGGGATCAATCCAAGAAGGAGATATAACAATTAGAAATATATATGCACCCAACATAGGAGCACCACAATATATAAGGCAACTGCTAACAGCTATAAAAGAGGAAATAATAATAATAATAATAATAGTGGGGGACTTTAACATCTCACTTACACCAATGGACAAATCATCCAGACAGAAAATTAATAACGAAACAGAAGCTTTAAATGACACAATAGACCAGATAGATTTAATTGATATTTATAGGACATTCCATCCAAAAACAGCAGAATACACTTTCTTCTCAAGTGCACATGGAACATTCTCCAGGACAGATCACATCTTGGGTCACAAATCAGGCCTTGGTAAATTTAAGAAACTGGAAATCATATCAAGCATCTTTTCCGACCACAACCCTATGAGACTAGATATCAACTGCAGGTAAAAATCTGTAAAAAAACCAAACACATGGAGCCTAAACAATACACTACTTAATAACCAAGAGATCACTGAAGAAATCAAAGAGGATATCAAAATATTCCTAGAGACAAATGACAATGAAAACATGATGATCCAAAACCTATGGGATGCAACAAAGCAGTTCTAAGAGGGAAGTTTATAGCAATACAAGCCTACCTAAAGAAACAAGAAAAATCTCAAATAATCTAATCTTACATCTAAAGGAACTAGAGAAAGAAGAACAAACAAAACCCAAAGTTAGTAGAAAGAAAGAAATCATAAAGATCAGAGCAGAAATAAATGAAATAGAAATAAAGAAAACAATAGCAAAGATCAATACAACTAAAAGCTGGTTCTTTGAGAAGATAAACAAATTGATAAACCTTTAGCCAGACTCATCAAGAAAAAGAGGAAGAGGACTCAAATCAATAAAATTAGAAATCAAAAAAGAGAAGTTACAACAGACACCGCAGAAATACAAAGCATCCTAAGAGACTACTACAAGCAACTCTATGCCAATAAAATGGACAACCTGGAAGAAATGGACAAATTCTTAGAAAGGTATAACCTTCCAAGACTGAACCAGGAAGAACTAGACAATATGGACAGACAAATCACAAGTAATGAAATTGAAACTGTGATTAAAAATCTTCCAACAAACAAAAGCCCAGGACCAGATGGCTTCACAGGTGAATTCTATCAAACATTTAGAGAAGAGCTAACACCCATCCTTCTCAAACTTTTCCCAAAATTGCAGAGTAAGGAACACTCCCAAACTCATTCTATGAGGCCACCATCACCCTGATATCAAAACCAGACAAAGATACTACAAAAACAGAAAATTACAGACCAATATCACTGATGAATATAGATGCAAAAATCCTCAACAAAATACTAGCAAACAGAATCCAACAACACATTAAAAGGATCATACACCATGATCAAGTGGGATTTATGCCAGTGATGCAAGGACTATTCAATATATGCAAATCAATCAATGTGATACACCATATTAACAAACTGAAGGAGAAAAACCATATGATCATCTCAATAGATGCAGAAAAAGTTTTTGACAAAATTCAACACCCATTTATGACAAAAACTCTCCAGAAAGAGGGCATAGAGGGAACCTACCTCAACATAATAAAGGCCATATATGACAAACCCACAGAAATATCATTCTCAATGGTGAAAAACTGAAAGCATTTCCTCTAAGATTAGGAACAAGACAAGGATGTTCACTCTCACCGCCCTTATTCAACATAGTTTTGGAAGTCCTAGCCATGGCAATCAGAGAAGAAAAAGAAATAAAAGGAATACAAGTTGGAAAAGAAGAAGTAAAACTGTCACTGTTTGCAGATGACATGATATTATACATAGAGAATCCTATAGATGCCACCAGAACACTACTAGAGCTAATCAACGAATTTGGTTAAGTTGCAGGATACAAAATTAATGCACAGAAATCTCTTGCATTCCTATACACTAACAATGAAAGATCAGAAAGAGAAATTAAGAAAACACTCCCATTTACCATTGCAACAAAAAGAATAAAATACCTAGGAATAAACCTACCTAGGGAGACAAAAGACCTATATGAAGAAAACTATAAGACACTGATGAAAGAAATTAAAGATGATACAAACAGATGGAGAGATATACCATGTTCTTAGATTGGAAGAATCAATATTGTGAAAATGACTATACTACCCAAAGCAATCTACAGATTCAGTGTAATCCCTATCAAATTACCAATGGCATTTCTTACAGAACTAGAACAATAAATCTTAAAATTTGTATGGAAACACAAAAGACCCCGAATAGCCAAAGCTGTCTTGAGGGAAAAAAATGGAGCTGGAGGAATCAGACTCCCTGACTTCAGACTATACTACAAAGATACAGTAATCAAGACAATATGGTGCCTGCACAAAAACAGAAATATAGATCAATGGAACAGGATAGAAAGCCCAGAGATAAACCCATGCACATATGGTCACCTTATCTTTGATAAAGGAGGCAAGAATATACAATGGAGAAAAGACAGTCTCTTCAATAAGTGGTGCTGGGAAAACTGGACAGCTACATGTAAAAGAATGAAATTGGAACACTAACTAACACCATACACAAAAATAAACTGAAAATGGATTAAACACCTAAATGTAAGACCAGACACTATAAAACTCTTAGAAGAAAACATAGGAAGAACACTCTTTGACAACAATCACAGCAAGATCTTTGTAGATCCACCTCCTAGAGTAATGGAAATAAAAACAAAAATAAATAAATGGGACATAATGAAACTTAAAAGCTTTTGCACAGCAAAGAAGACTACAAACAGGACGAAAAGACAACCCTCAGAGTGAGAGAAAATATTTGCAAACGAATCAATGGACAAATGATTAATCTCCAAAATATATAAACAGCTCAAGCAGCTCAATATTAAAAAAAGATACAACCCAATCCAAAAATGGGCAGAATACCTAAATAGACATTTCTCCAAAGAAGACATACATATGGCGAAGAAACACATGAAAAGCTGCTCAACATCACTAATTATTAGACAATTGCAAATCAACACTACAATGAGGTAACACCTCACACCAGTTAGAATGGGCATCATCAGAAAATCCACAAACAACAAATGCTGGAGAGGGTGTGGAGAAGAGGGAACCCTCTTGCACTGTTGGTGGGAATGTAAATTGATACAGCCACTATGGAGAACAGTCAAAAAGACACATGCACCCCAATGTTCATTGCAGCACTAATTACAATAGGCAGGTAATGGAAGCAACCTAAATGCCCATCGACAGATGAATGGATAAAGAAGATGTGGTATATATATACAATGGAATATTACTCAGCCATAAAAAGGAATGAAACTGGTTTATTTGAAGAGACGTGGATGGATCTAGACACTGTCATACAGAGTGAAGAAAGTCAGAAAGAGAAAAACAAACATTGTATATTAACGCATATATGTGGAACTTAGAAAAATGGTACAGATGAACCAGTTTGCAGGGCAGAAATAGAGACACAGATGTAGGGAATGAATGTATGGACACCAAGGGGGGAACATGGCGGGGGGTGTGGTGGTGGTGGTGGGATGAATTGGGAGATTGGGATTGACATATATACACTAATATGTATAAAATAGATAACTAATTAAAAAAAAAAAAAAAGAGGTATAGGAGCTGGCAGTAGGAAGGCAACAATTAGGAACTAAACCTGTAAGGGAATAGGAATATGAGTGGGGTACATCCAGGTCTTTCTTTTTGCTCATCTACAACCACTTCCTCTTCCTTAGAAGAGAGCGTTCTTTTCTACCCTAGTGGCTTTGTTCAACTGTCTTCTTTGTAAGACTCTCCTCATCTCTGCCCCTTATACCTGATTGGATCTTTTGAAATTCTTCCTGGGTTTCAAGGCCTAATTAACCTACCAAATCTTCTCTCATTACCGCAATTGAAATTAATTCACCTGTTCCCCGCTTTGCCACATCTGTTACCACAGGACTTTGTTTCTAACTCTAGCTCAGCACTTGGTACATTTTACACAGTAATAGAGTTATTTGAAAAAATCTCTATCTTGCCCACTAGATTTGGGTTATTTGAGGACCGAATCATATTGGCATTTCAAAATGTCCTAAAACCAGAACAGTGCTTAAAATACAATTCGTTTAATAAGCAACAATGAAATTATTCTATTCATTCATTCAACAAATATTTATTGAGCATCTACTAAGTACCAGGCCTAGTACTAACTACTTGGGATATAACAAAGAGCCAGAAAGGCACAGACGCCACCTCCTCTTACCCCCATCATAAAACTTCCATCTTTTCTATTAACTATTGCAGTAAGTCCAACATTTTTCTGCCCTCTAAAACACATATTACCTCTTTTTCGACGCTTCCCCTGTCTCACCCTCTTCCATATAACTGTCATAACAGGTAATATTTATTGCACGCATACTATGGGCCTGACCATGTTGCTTATTTCGACTCATTTCATCTTCACAACCACCAAACAAGGGTTGAATTATTAATTCTATTTTATAAACCTGAGGTGTGAGAGAACAGTGATTTGTACAAAAGTACAGAGCTAGCAGGTGGAAGGTGGTGGGGACGGCTGGAACTCAAAACACTGTTTTGTACTGTCTGTGTGAGTGTTATTCTTAATACTCCTCAAAATGCCCTCTCTAAGCATGGTAGACTCATGTCTGTGGATAATACCAACTGGAGTGCACCCCACCTCCATCCATCCAAACCCTTGAACTAGTAATTGTTATAATTGGATCCCTCTCCAGCACTGTTTGTGTTTTGTGTGTGTGTGTGTGTGTGTGTGTGAGCATATCAAATTTTAGCATTCTCTATATTGAGCTATAGGAAAGATTTTTTACTAGTGATGAAGTTTTGATATTAAGAAATTTGTTCTCTTCTTCATTATCTTTCTTTGGTGTTCTGTAGCTCTACATCATAACTATTTAAACTTCTCTTTGAAATGCAGACAGAAGAAAATTATTAGCAGAATGACAATGAATAGCTCCTTCCTTCCCTTTAGATACATTTTGGTGTAGATATTTCCCTAATTTCCTTAGGGTACACAATTGAGGGTGAGGTGGAGGAAGGCTAAAATGTTAAAATAAAAACAAAAATAGGGGGCTTCCCGGGTGGCTCAGTGATTGAGAATCCACCTGCCAATGCAGGAGACATGGGTTCGAGCCCTGGTCCGGGAAGATCCCACATGCCGCGGAGCAACTAAGCCTGTGCACCACAACTACTGAGCATGTGCTCTAGAGCCCGCAAGCCACAACTACTGAAGCCCGGGCACCTACAGCCCATGCTCCACAACGAGAGAGGTCACCACAGTGAGAAGCCCGCACACCTCAATGAGGAGCGGCCCCCACTCGCCGCAACTAGAGAAAAGCCTGCGTGCAGCAACAAAGACCCAATGCAGACAAAAATAAATAAATAAACTTATATAAATAAATAAATAAATAAAATAAACAAATGGGATCTAATTAAACTAAAAACTTTTGCACAGCAAAGGAAACCACAAACAAGACAAAAAGACAACACTCAGAATGAGAGAAAATATTTGCAAATGAAGCAATGGACAAAGGATTAATCTCCAAAATATAAAAATAGCTCATGGAGCTCAATATCAAAAAAACAAACAACCCAATTTAAAAATGGGCAGAAGACTTAAATAGACATTTCACCAAAGAAGACATACAGATGGCCAAGAGGCACATGAAAGGATGCTCAGCATCACTAATTATTAGAGAAATGCAAATCAAAACTACAATGAGGCATCACCTCACACCAGTCAAAATGGCCATCATCAAAAAACCTACAAACAATGAATGCTGGAGAGGGTGTGGAGAAAAGGAACCCCTTTTCACTGTTGGTGGGAACGTAAATTGATACAGCCACTATGGAGAACAGTGTGGAGGTTCCTTAAAATACTAAAAATAGAACTACCATATGACCCAGCAATCCCACTACTGGGCATATGCCCTGAGAAAACCGTAATTCAAAAGGACACATGTACCCCAATGTTCATTGCAGCAGCATTTACAGTAGCCAGGACATGGAAACAACCTAAATGTCTAATGACAGATGAATGGATAAAGAAGATGTGGTACATATATGCAATGGAATATTACTCAGCCATAAAAAGGAACAAAATTGGGTTATTTGCAGACATGTGGATGGACCTAGAGTCTGTCATACAGAGTGAAGTAAGCCAGAAAAAGAAAAACAAATATTGTATATTAACGCATATATGTGGAATCTAGAATATGGTACAGACGAACCTATTTGTAGGGCAGGAATAGAGACGTAGATGTAGAGAACAAACATGTGGACACAGTGGGGAGAAGGGGAGGGTGGGATGAATTGGGAGATTAGTTTTGACATAAATACACTACCATGTGTAAAATTGCTAGTGGGAACCTGCTGTATAGCACAGGGAGCTCAGCTCGGTGCTCTGTGATGACCTGGAGGGGTGGGATGTGGGGGGAGGGAGGGAGGTCCAAGAGGGAGGGTATATGGTTATATATTTAGCTGATTCAATCCATCATACAGCAGAAACTAAAACAACATTGTATAGCAATTTTACTCCAATAAAAATAAAAGAGAAAAGTTAGGTGTCTTCAGGAAAAGAATTATTTCAACTTCAATGTAAAGGGAAAATCAAAAGTGAAAAAAAGGAATAAAATAAAATTATTTGATTTTAAAAACAAAATAGTAGAAGTTATTAATGATTTTTAAAGCCCTTTCTAATATACTTTATATTATTTAATTTTCAAGGTCTAAATTGTATTAGTCAGTGATGTAGCCTCTATGCTATGTGTATCCTGAAACTGTGTTAGTATTTTTAAGATTCTATTGTGATGCCTAATGTAAGATTGGCAGTATTTAAATGATTCTGGCCTGCAGCACATCATCTCAGGCTGTGAATTCATTAAATTTGAAAAGAGGCAGGCAAAGATTCATTTTGAATGGGAGATATCCAGGAGAATGAGCAGGTTGGTCCAGAAGTTGCTGTTGGGTGCCTTTGAAGAATGGGAGCACACCTTTCCCTAAGTAAGAACGGAATGGTTCAGCATATGGTGTTTGTGAACACACATGCACCCTCTTGGTAAAACAGAAAACAGTCCTTGATTACCTAAGCTGTCCAAATGGTAATTATCCTACTGTCTCATCCATCATTGCTTGGTTTGAGCACTGTATAATTCATTTCCTACTCTTGGGCCTCTATAGGCTATCACAAGTACTACTGCAATATTTAGCATTGCAGGTTGGAAATATGAAGTGATGCATACACACAGTACTTAGTTGGAGATGATTACACAACACTGTGACTTGTAAAAGGTTCTCAGAAATAAATAAGTTCATGAGTCAGCTTGAGACCTTACGTTAAAAGAATGACAGCCAATAGAATCCCTCAGTATTCTCTGAGGATGTGGCTTTCTGGTGAGATAATACTGGATTCTGAAGCTTTTCTTACTCACAGTGAAGCACACTTCAAACTGGCTTTAAAGATTCATTTTGTAGGCTTAAAAATCTACCTTTAGGAAAAGTGGGACTAGCAGGTAACCTAGTATGGGAAGAGAAAGAAATGAGCAAATAGATTTGCTCTTCCTGTGGGAATTCCGAGCCTCAAAAGTAATGTAAAGTGACAGTTTGATTTCCTTTTCTTCTTCAAAATCACCATAAAGTGATAATGACCTCGGGAGTCTGCGTGTGGCCCATTTGATTCGGTTTGGGCCCAAGGAAATGCTAAAGGCTAAACGTATTTTAACTGGGCTAAAAACCAAGATAAACACATCCCTGAGGTCATTATTTCCATTAGCTGACACCCTGTATACAATATTAAAAGCATTGTAAAAACAATATACACTTTTCCAGTGGTTTACTTTTGAGGAACACTTATCCACACTCAGTTTCTGAACTCCTGACTCAAAGTAAAAACAACTTTTATTCTGTAGGGGAAGCAGTGTTTAAACAAACAAGTAAACAAACTATGGTTTACAGAGTAGAGTCACTTTCGTTCAGTAAATATCCTAAACACAGTGGTATAAAACAAGCCACTGAGGCTAACTAGAGTGCATGTTACATATATCAAACGTGTGTAGAAGTGTTTAGCAGACAGTTTTTAGCAGATTACATAGTTATTGATCTTTGTAACATATATCCCACCTGTTTCCAAAATCAATTGGAAAAAGCAGGCCCAATGCTCAGTAGGAAATGAACTGCCAGTGAACTAAGTTTTATTTTATACACATCTCAGATTAGATTTGGTTAAAACTAATTTTACATTATGATTTTGGTGCAGTCCTTTAAAAATCAACAGATTATGGCCAGTTGTGTGCAAATACTGTCGTAGAAGCTGATTCTACGCATCTAAAAGCTGTAATCCCATTATATACATAAGACTTATCTGATATCTCTAAGTCAACAATATAGTTCAAACGGAACTATTTATCCCTTTGTGTTAGGAAGTATTCTTCCATATACCTCTGTGCTACACAGACAGTTCTAATGATTTAAGTAATTCATATGACTCTAAAACATAGCCTAGTAATATTTTCAATCTCCTCTTTCTCCTTGAGCAAGTAGAAGTCTATTTCAACTTGTCTGCTAGGGATTACCTGTTTGTGATTTCTAACAAATTTCAGACAAGTATATTGATTTTGATAACATTTATTTTATTTCTGTGATATTTAGGCTATGATGATTTGTGACTGAGCATGCCATTTTGCAGAAAATGAAGGATGACTTTTTTCCAAAATGCCTATGCGTACATCAGAATAGCTAAAATGATAAAGATTGAAATACTACCTATTAGAGAACAGCTGACACTTCCATGTGTTGCTGGTGGGAGTGTAAAATGGTACAGCCACTATGAAAAACTATTTGGCAGTTTTCACTAAAGGTAAATATATGCTTAAAATGTGACCCAGCAATTTTACTCCTAGGTTTATTCATAAAAGAAATTAGTCGTTATGTCCACAAAAAGCCATGTACAAAAAAATTTTATAGCAGTACTCTTCTTAACATTGCCAAACTAGAAACAACCCAAACATTCATCAACAGTAGAATGGATAAATTATGATATACTTATCCAGTGGAATACTACACAGCAAGAAGCAAATGAACTAATGGTGTATGCATCAATATGGATGAAACTCATGTTTTGTAAAATACTCAAGATTCTAAATAACATGGTGTATGAGACAATTTATATGCATTCTTAGGACAGAAGAAACTAACCTGTGATGATGGGTGCCAGAATAGTGGTCATCTCTTGGGAGATAGGGCACAGATGGAGAAGGAGCATGAGGTGATATCCTGCTGTGGGGGAAATGTGTATCTTAATCTGGGTGGTAGTTACATATGCATATACATAAGTTTAAAAAATTGAGCTCTAGTAAAATTCTTTTCTATATTTATGTTATACTTTAATATTAAGACAAAGTAAATTCATTTTATATGTAAAATTTGTAGAGATGTGATGTCACTAAAGATGACTATATACACCAGTACTGGTCATGCTATGTTACTAAATCAGATTCCCTTTTACCCCTAGGAGGACAGAGAAAGTAAGGAAAAAACAGGAAATACTGCTATTGATAAATAACATCTTAAGGAACTATGAAAATATAATAGTCTGAATACTCTTGACATCTGGACTCTATTTAGTGTTGCTTTGGGCCAAAAGGTCACATCTACAACAACACCTGTTGACATGCCTTTGCTGTCAGTTTCTTGATAGAAAGTTTGAAAGTGGCTTCTCCACAAAATATTGAGGAAAGAGGCAGAAGAAATTTTTTGAAGGGCAGGAACACCCACCCTGAGGAGAGGAAAACAGAAGAATTGGCGGTGACCAGATCAGTATTCTAGAACTAAGAGAAGAACCAAAACAGAGAACTAAGAAATACCAAGTTTAACCCCACATCCCAGGGTTCCCCATGCATGGATTCAACCAACCATAAATTGACTGTACTAACATCATTTTATAAAAGGGACTTGAGCATCCACGGATTTTGGTATTCTCTGGAGTCCTGGAACCACCCCACCCCCATACTGAGAGACGACTGTACTACCATTTTAGAGGGGTCAAAAATTTACTGACACTATAACTCAGATAAGCATAGGAGACATAAGCTTCCTAATTTTGTATTCAACTGACATGGTCTTACTCATGGTTCTCTAATTGGTGGGAAGTGAGAAAAAACCTACTTCTAGTCCTGGTTACTTTAAAACTAGTCTGATCCAACCACTTAATCTGTTCGTTTAGGTAGGCTCAATATTGGGGGATAAATGCACAATTTATTTCCACTCATTCTTTTACTGTCTGTACATGGTGACATTTGGGTTTGTGGGGAGGAAAGAGCTCACGTGATCTCCTGTCAGTTGAGTGAAAGAATTTACAAAGGTGTCCCTTTGGTCTCTTCCTGGTCCCACTTGTGGAGGGCTGATGTGGCATAACCCAGACACTGGGTCTTAATGACTAAATCATATGGATGGTGGTTCTGCTGACAACCATGGCCGATGAGTTTACAAATCATTCTTAATTGGCTTCATCAGTACTGAGTGGACCCTCTCAGCTCTTGCTGCTACATAACTGGCTGAGTCTCTGCCAAGTCCTCCATCCCGGTTCACTAGTCAGCCCCCAAGCCCATAGGCCCAGTGGACGTTGACTCAGTTCCGTGTCATCTGGGAATCAAAGGATGCTCAATTGGATAGATCCTCATCTTGTTGCATGATGCTACTATTGCATCCCGCTACTCTGCCATCTTCACAGTGTTGTCCACCCCGTATCACACAGTGATCTCCTGAAAAGTCTGAATCTGGGAGTGAGTCAAATGGCTTCTGTCCTTGAAACCTCCTCCCACTCATCTAATATATTTCTTCCTCTCAGCCAAAGGCTAGGAGGAGATACTCAAATTTATGTCTACTTTTCACTTTTTTAAAAAAATTTATTTATTGTAACATCTTTATTGGAGTATAATTGCTTTACAATTGTGTTAGTTTCTGCTTTATAACAAAGTGAATCAGCTATACATATACATATATCCCCATATCTCCTCCCTCCTGCGTCTGCCTCCCACCCTCCCTATCCCACCCCTCTAGGTGGTCACAAAGCACCTAGCTGATCTCCCTGTGCTATGCGGCTGCTTCCCACTAGCTATCTATTTTACATTTGGTAGTGTATATACGTCCATGCCACTCTCTCACTTCGTCCCAACTTACCCTTCCCACTCCCTGTGTCCTCAAGTCCATTCTCTACGTCTGTGTCTTTATTCCTGTCCTGCCCCTAGGTTCTTCAGAACCATTTTTTTTAGAGTCCATATATATGTGTTAGCATATGGTATTTGTTTTTCTCTTTCTAATCAATGGAACAGGATAGAAAACCCAGAGATAAACCCATGCACATATGGTCACCTTATTTTTGATAAAGGAGGCAAGAGTATACAATGGAGAAAAGACAGCCTCTTTAATAAGTGGTGCTGGGAAAACTGGACAGCTACATGTAAAAGAATGAAAGTAGAACACTCCCTAACACCATACACAAAAATAAACTCAGAATGGATTAAAGACCTAAATGTAAGGCCAGACACTATAAAACTCTTAGAGGAAACACAGGCAGAATACTTTCCACTTCTTCTCTCTTTATTGCTGTTCTCATGATCCTCTAAAACCAGAAGCAATTGGCTTTTCTTTCTAACTTCCTATGTCATACCTGTTTGCAATCAGATAACAGCAATCTTCGTTATTCCTCATTAATGGTGAAAGGGTTATCCTCCCTAAATTCTGGTAAAAATGCTGAAATTCAGGCCACTTGACCTAGATTTTTAATATATTCAATCAGAGTCAAAGGAGGTCCTTTCTTTTTTGTTTTGCTTTTTGTTTTTTCAACAAAGCCCAAGTTTCGAGTCTATTATCTTGATGCAAAATCCAATTTTGAATTTCAGAAGCTGAATTTCAACTCTTTTTATTGTTCCTGTAACTTATTCCCCATTTGTTCCCACCCACCCTCTGCCCACTCTCACCCCAGGCGGATGAAGGGTCAATTAGGAGGAAAATCTTCCATGTAGAACACTCATATTTTTTAATAAAATATATATCCCATTAAATCTAAGACTTAGGCTCTGTATCAGGGTGGTTAAGAACACGCCTTTGAAACCAGAGAGTCTTAGGTTTCAGATTCTGTTCTGTAATTACCAGGGTCTTTTCAGACTTTCTAAATATCAATATTTACTGCTACTGACTCAAAGGAAAACAGGACTATAAGAGAAAAAGGGAAGTTCCAATCATCAGCACATCATGCTCATTTGCACCTCCACATAGCTGTTATTAATACCCATTGAACTCCTATTATGGGCTAGTTGCCTTTGTTGGGATAGCTGAAGCTCCATGAAGTTATGTAATTTGCCAAAGTCATACAGCCCGAAAGTGGTAGAGCCAGGATTTTAATTTTAACCTAGGACCCTTTGACTCTGAAATCTATGTTGAATCCATTGCCCATTTCACAGACTGTGACACTGGAGCTCAGAAGACTTAAATAACTTGCCTAGGGCAACACCACCGGTAAATTTATCCTCAGCCTGTGTTCTTTCCACTAGGCTATATTGCCTCTCACCAGTGTGGGGCAAGCACCATGCCTTGCGCATTCCTGTGATGCCTGACAAACACAGCATCTGAACACAAGAGAGCATCAAAGAATGTTAGAGCTGGTAGGAATTTCCAATCTGAGTAGAAATCTCTCAATTTGCACACATGTCAATTCTGAAGCAGAGCTACATGGCAAGAGCCAGGCCTAAAACCCAGATCTCCTGATCCCCTGATCTGCTTTCTTTCTCCTTCTTCCCTACAGCACTAGATGTTTGTTTCTCTTGTCCCCTTCCAGAGCCTAAAAGAAGAGGAACGTGAAGGGAAGAACAAGTGGTGGCAATCAGAAGAGAGTGGGTGGCCAATCCTACAAGTCTTCCAGGAAGAAAGGGGCACTGGCCCAGGCCCAGGAAGTGTCCCCAGGGGCTTGTGTCGGCAGGAATCCCCGCATCTCCACGTGTGGATCTGAGAGGAGAACCTGGCAGATTCAATCATCCAGTGACTCAAATGTCACAGCATAACTGTAGAGAAAGAATAATAGTGGAAGCTCGCCGGCTAATTTTCAACAGAAGGGCTCAGGATAAGGAAGATTAAGAAAATTGCTGAAGAGGATGATAATGACAATAATAAAACCAAATAGCTACCATTCACTGAGCGCTTACGTGTCTGGCACTGGGCTGCCCACTTTACATATCAACCTGATAAAGTACAGTTATTATCCCCATTTTGTGAGGAGGAAACTGAGGCGGGGCAAGGCTGAGGAAGCTGCCCAAGGACACACAGCTCGTAAGGGAGAGAACTTGGGTGTGAACACAGGTCTGCCTACCTTTAAGTCTGTGCACCTCAGCACAGAATCATAATAGCGGCCGTTAGGTATCCAAGCTTGCAGGAAGTGCTTAGAACAATGCATTATCTTCTTTCCTTTTCACAGAAAACCTGCCAAGTCTGTATCAGTCTCTTCATTTTTATAGGCGAGGCAAAGAGCTCGGAGACACTAATTATTCAAGGTCACGCAGTAAGTTAGGAACAGAGACAAGATTCAAACTCCAATTGGTCTTATTCTGAAGCTCATCGTGATGGTAAAAATAACTGCAACAAAAAATTATCACACTTGGCTAAACATAATATTAGTGGGAGTTGTCCATTTGATGGATTATTCACAACCAACTCCTAGTGATTTTGACAAGCTGCCTACAACCCAGGCCCAAAGTCACAGAAACAAGAGAAACATGAGTTTATTGAGTCATTTTCCCTGTGAGTGTCAAACTACCTCTCTGCAGAAACCTCACCATCCTAAGTGACAACAGCAGACACTTGTGTAATCATCAGCAGTCTTAGAATAAAGGTGTTCATCCCTTTCCTACAGCCCCCTTTATTTAAAATTGAATATAGTTGATTTAAAATGTTGTGTTAATTTCAAGTGTACAGCAAAGTGATTCAGCTGTATCTATCTATACACACATATATACGTGTATATGTATATGTGTATATATATTCTTTTTCAGATTCTTTTCACTTATAGTTTATTACAAAATATTGAGTAGAGTTCCCTTTGCTGTACAGTAGGTCATTGTTGGTTATCTATTTTATATATAGTAGTGTGTATATGTTAATCCCAAACTCCTAATTTATCCCTCCCCCCCTTTTCCCCTTTGGTAACCATAAGTTTGTTTTCTATGTCTGTGGGTCTATTTCTGTTTTGTATACAAGTTCATTTGTATCATTTTTTTTAGATTCCACATATAAGCAATATCATATGATATTTGTCTTCCTCTGTCTGGGTTACTTCACTTGGTATGATAATACCTAGGTCCATCCACGTTGCTGCTAATGTTCACTGAAGCACTATTCACAATAACCAAGACATGGAAGCAACCTAAATGTCCATAATAGATGAATGGATAAAGAAGATGTGGTATATATCTACAATGGAATATTACCCTGCCATAAAAAAAAGAATGAAATAATCTCACAGGCTCTCGATCTAACCCCAAATCACTTTTGATAAGGAAAAAAAAACATATGACAAAATATAAAAGATACATATAGCAAGAACCCAGGAAACCTTTCTCACCCTGGAAAATTATAGAAATTATCCCCTGATCTGCTTTCATGGAAAGCTATATAAAATCTGCATTTTATATAAAACATAAAATGATATTTTATAATTATCATTATAATTATAGAATTATAGAATTATTATAAAATAATTATAAATTATTATAGAAATTGTTATTCTATAACAAAGAGTCTTACTCTACGAGGCGACTCATACTCTTTACATCTTTCATGTATGAACAATTCACCAAAAAGGAAATAGACGTGGCTCTTAAATATCTGAATAAATGCTCCTCCTCATTCACAGAGAAAAGCAAATTAAAACACACAAAGTCAATTTTAATCGTGGAGACTTGGTGAAGTTGTAGGGAGAAGTCACTCTCATGCATCAGTGGGACCCTTCAGGAGGACAACTTTGCAACATTTATCAAATTTACAATTCATGTACCATTTGACCCAGCAGTCTGCTCCTAAGAATTTATCTTTCAGATTTACTTACACAGATGCAAAATGACCTATTTATAAAGTTATTTATTGCAGATAGTTTTTAATCTGCAAAAGATGTGAATAAATGTCCATCAGAATGGGGCTGGTCCTAAATCATAGTTCAACCATGCAGTGGAGCACCACACACCATAGAAAGAATGAGAAGCTTTTCACATAGAGATGGAACAGATGCTGAGATCTATTGTTAAGAGGAATATGCAACATGCAGGACAGTTAAGGCTGGATATTACTATGTCTATAAAAAGTTTGGAGGAGAAATTGAAAAGGTGTGTACTACTTACATATGAATAAAATATATTTGTAAAGATACACAAGACAATGCCAACATTCATTGCCCTTCAAGAGGTTGGAGGAATAAGACTCTCCATTGCACCTCTTGAATTTTTAACCATGTGACTATATCTCCTATTCAAAATTTTTTCTAAAAATAAATAATTTGTTCTAAAATTGCTTTCCTCACCTTGGGTGAGGTGCAGATAGACCAAGAGTAGGAAAAGATATTTTCTTTATATATCTCTGAATTGTTTTTATAAACATGTATACTTTTTAATGTAAAAAACTCCAGCAAAGATTAAAAAGATAAATTTTCTTTCATAATTCCTAACAATATTTTTTGGTCATTAACACAAAACAATTGTGCTCCTAAGTGTTCAAAGAAGCTGAACTGGCTATGCCTCTTTTTTCCTTAAGAATCAATTTCCTTTATTCCCCATTAGGTAAAGGGTTTTTGTTTAGTTTTAAATTTTTTCCTAGAGTAATGTGCAGTCCAGCTCAACATCTCCTTAGAAAGATAGTGATGCTTGAATCCAAACTGGAGATGCTTCTAGAGGTTTCAGCGTGCCCATTGTAGCTTTCTTTTGCACATCACAGAGTTCTGAAATTTGGTTATTGCTGGCCTTGCTCTGGTAAGTTTCCTTCTTAGAAAAAGCATTGTTGAAAATTCTACATTTTCACTTTCATTTGTGAACGTGGCCCTAGAAAGCTTTTTGATTCCTTAAATGTTTTCAAATGTTAATTGAAGAGCAGAGCAGCTGGACCAAATCATAAGCAGCATATCTTCAAGACACTCACTCTGTTCTTTATGAAGTGACATTTCCTACAATCCCAAGAAAATGTGAATAGATAGGAACTAAATGGCTACTAAATCAAAAAACAAATAGCTCTTTTTTGATATGTGCTTATAATGTACACAAAACATAAGAAGTTTCCCATTAGACATGAACCTGGTAAAATAAAAACTGTAAGTTAGTGGCCAGTAACACTCCTCTCCTAGCTAAGTTCCACGGAAAAGTATATAAGATAGTCAAAGAAGCTTCAGCTTCTGTTAATGTATGAATTCATAAAATAGAACCAAACCTACACATGATCATATTTTGGCCCCATACATGGACTAAATATTCTTTAAACAAAACACTAGGGGCTGGTGAGTAGAACAGGAGGCAGGGATAGAAAGCCTATTGGAAAATGCCATTTGAACATCATTTGTATTAAAAGCTACTTAGAACTAGGAAGAGTAATAAAAAGATAAAATCACTTCATAGGAGTTGTGATAGAACTTCATCTGTAGCTAGTTAGAACAACTGGAATCCTGGTTATCTCCAACACTAGTATTGCAGCCCTATCTAACTATCCAAATAGTTAGTATGAAATCATATAAACATTTAAAAACTATGTACTTTGCCATTATGTAGTATAGACTCTGGCTAATCAAGGTGGGGTCCATAGCCCAGCATACTGCATTTCCTGGGAGTATGTTAGAAATATAGACTCCCAGACCCACCTCAGACTACTAAATTAGGATCTTCATTTTAACAAGATTCCTAGGTGATAATTCACATACACATTAACGTTTGAGAAGCACTAGTATAGAGCATGGACACAAAAGGCAGACAGATCTACATTGAAATCATAGCTCTGGCATTAAAGGTTGTGAATGAGCAAATTATGTAACCACTCGAAGCTTCAATTTCCTCATTTTAAAAATGGAAGTGATAATAGCTGGCTCATATGTTTGTTGTGATAATTAAAACAGAGCATATATGGAGAACACCAAGCAGAATACTAGGCATCAACTAGGTGTTCCATGAATATTAACACACTTCCTCTACTCTTCTTCCCATTTTAAGAGGAAAGAAAAAATTCAAATAATAAAAAATAAAGAAACCATGCATGTAGAAATTCTTAAGTCAGCCTACAATATTATTGAGAACTAAGTTAGGACTTCAACCCACATCTGAGCCAAGTGTCTGACTTATTCCGTTAACACAGACTGAAGCTCATGTTCTTACACATCCATCACCGATGAACTCCAGGTTACGTTTTTAAAATATATATGGAACAATGGAATACCACTCAGCCATAAAAAAGAATGACATAATGCCATTTGCAGCACCATGGATGGACTTAGAAGTTATCATATTTAGTGAAGTAAGTAAGACAGAGAAAGACAAATATCATATGATAGCACTCATATGTGGAAACTAAAATATGACACAAATGAACTTATCTATGAAACAGAAACAGACTCACAGACACAGAGAACAGACTTGTGGTTGCCAAGAGGGAAGGGGTGTGGGGGAGGGATGGATTGGGAGTTTGGGGTTAGCAGATGCAAACTATTATACATAGAATGGATAAACAACAAGGTCCTACTGTATAGCACAGGGAACTATAGTCAATATCCTGTGATAAACCATAAGGGAAAAGAATATGAAAAAGAATATATATATGTATAACTGAATCACTTTGCTGTACAGTAAAAATTAACACAACATTGTTAATCACTATACTTCAATAAAATAAATTTTAAAAAATAAAAATAAAAATAATATATATGGAAACAATAATGCAAGTCCATCATTACTGTTACAAAAATATTCAAACTGCATGCCCTGCTGACTTGTTTTTGTATACAAAGACAAATCATATGTCAGCATTCAGAAGCAAATGTATATATACATATATGTATATATATGTGTATATATTTTTTATCTCCCAAATTATATAAGCAATTGCAAATATTGCAGTTGCTATTTATAAGTATCTAAAAGTTACTACCTTAGAGTGGCTTTAAAGAAATAGTAATATTAAAATAATCATAGCAGACTAATTTAATTGCATACCTATTCTTGTGCCAGGAACTGTGTTAGGCTATTTACATATTTGCAGCAAAACTGTGAAAAGAGAAACACTATGGTAAGTTTTGTCATTATGAGAAGCACCCTGAAAGAAATGATGTAAAGTTCTTGAAGAGATTAAAAATGTCTTTCTACATAATGATGTAGGGGAGGAAAAAGAATTTTCCCTCTATCCTTCTGAGTTCTTAGCTGAAATCCCTGTAATAAAAGACAGAATAGCAAGAGAAAAATAAACAAGTTTATTAACAAGCATACATCATGTATACATGGGAGATACCCAGGAAAAACTGAGTAACTCCTCGAGGTGGCCTAGAACTCAGGCTTAAATACCATTTAAACAGACAAAGAGGAGGAGGGATGTAAACTTCTCAGAGGAGAGAAATGATTTTTAGAGAAGAAGAATGGACCTTTAGAAGAATAGACAGTTTGTCTGGGTGTGGTGTCCACTTTTAGTCTCTTCTGTGATGAGTCAATTCTTCCTGGTTGATGAAACTTCCAGGGAGGGGATCTATGACAACTGAGGGTTTTTTGGATGCTCTGTCTTTAGGTAGATAAGGAGAACTCACAGAAAGCCTCTCTTTGCATTTGCTGATTTTCAATTGCCTACAGCGCCAAATAATCAATATACCAAAGTGGCATATTTGGAGGCAGCATGGCCTGAACAACTACAGTCATATTCTGGGGTTGCACATTCTGCCCCCCCTCAGTGAAAATGTAACTAGCACTGTTTTTTAATGGACTTGGGGCACAGACACTGTTTATTGAGTGGCAGGTGCAGGAGAGGTAGCTGGCTCCACTGTGGAAGCAGAGGTGGTAGGTCATTCCAGGGAGCTGAGGGCATCTGGCAGCCAGCGCCATGCCCCCCATCCTAGGGGACAGCACAAGCTCACTACAACAGGAGGAGCAAGGAGCCGGCCTGAGGAAGAGGCAGCCACAGCCCCCGGGATCCTGGGCAAGTAGCAGCAGACGAACTTGGCACAGGGGTCTGGGGTGGGAGGGACTGGGGTCTGGGTGTTCTTGAGGGAGGCTCACGTCTGTGGGGTGGAGTAGAGACTGTGTGTGGCTCTCTTCCCATCTACCCCTTCCCCAATCCAACCCTAGAGATGCCACAGAAGTAAAAGTGGGGGCAATGTGTTTGGTAAATTAATATGAAGACCAAGAAAGTGGCCAGGTTGAGGAATTCGGAAGGAATCAACAACCGAGCAGGGAACAGAGTTTAGTACTGCTATCCGGAAGATGGAGAGGGGAAAACTTTTAGAAGAGCCTTTTGTTCTACCCCATAAGGGCAAGAGTGGGCTGCTGCCTGCCCAGTCACTACTGAAAAGATTAATCATAGGCAGGGATTGTGAAGTAGCACTGGACATTCAAACAGCCGGTCGGGAACAACGATCAAGAGATTTGCAAGCTCTGAGGCTTTCTCCTTCCACCTCATCCTTCTCAACCAAATTACCAGGTGATTACAACTGACCAAGATATCTCTTAAGAAACAAATGCCAGGGCACAGGCCCTCAATCTTGAGGAAATTCTGCCCCAACCCACAGTTAGGACACAAACTAAGGTTAGGCTTTACCTCTTGCCCCAACACATACATCCCCAGAAAAGGCTCACAACCTTAAGGAATATGAGCTCAAAATGAAACAAAGCAGGACCCTATGGTCCTCGCCCCCCACGTCCTCAGCCTGCCTTTTGTCTGTAGAAAAACTTTAGCCGAAGAAGAAGTTTAATCAGAGAAGTGAGAAAATGCAGAAACAAAGGAAAACAGTCCAACAAGACTAAATAATAATAGTTTAGTCATTAAGCACAGTCAAGGAACTTTAGTTCCTCTTCAAGGGCAATAGATAATATTCTGAGCCATATCCTGTGAGCTCTCTTATAGATACTAAAACTCCCACCAGGTGGAAAAAGTTAACTACATGATGACCAGAATGTAGCCATGGCATAAGCTGCCACAATTCTGAGAACTGGCTTCAAAGAAATTGGAGCAAACTGACCATGGAACTGAAGATTAACTGTGCTTAAAACAATCAAGACACTGATCAGACCGCTGCATGACTAGTTTCAAGATGACTGTCAGAACTGACTGTGCTGTTTCTGCATGTAGCCCCCTCCCTCCGCCTATAAAATCTCTTGCCCACTGATTGTCAGTGGGGGCAGAGGGGCGGGGGAGAGTCAGCCTTTGGACAGGAGTCTGCCCTCCCCGCCACACACAGGTTACCAGCATCTAAAATAAAGCAAACTTTCCTTTCCACCTACTTGCCTCTGTATTGGCTTTTGAGTGGTGAGCAGCCAGACCCCCACTTTCGGTTACAGAAAGAAATTCATGGCTCCTTCTTAGAAGAATAACAGCTATGAAAGAAAGGCAATAAAGTGACAATCAGTGCCAGAGAAAGCAGAATGAATGGACAAAACCAAAGAAGAATTTTAAACAATCTTTTTTAAAAAATTTTATTTGTTTATTTTTGGCTGCGTTGGGTCTTCATTGCTGCAAGAGGGCTTCCTCTAGTTGCGGTGAGCGAGGGCGACTCTTCATTGTGGTGCGCGGGCTTCTCATTGCGGTGACTTCTCTTGTTGCAGAGCATGGGCTCTAGTTGCGTGGTCTTCAGTAGTTGTGGCACGCAGGCTCTAAATAATCTTAATAAATAGTCTTAGGGAGATAAGGAAGGATATTGTAAACCAGAAGCCCAAACAAGAAGACATAAAGAAGAACCAACTGGACATATTATATATACAAAATATAACAATTAAGAGAAAAAAGAGTTTAATAACAGAAAGGACACAAAGTAACATACTGTTGAGAGAAAGGTAGATCAAGAAGAAATAATCACCATGAGCATATTATCAACCTACCAATATGTCTACAAACTATATAAAGCAATCAGAAATCTGAGAAGCAAATCTTAATCTTACACTTTAGGATTTTAAGATCACCCTCTCAGAAACTGTTAGATCAAATAGACTCCAAAATAAGTAACTGTATGGAAGAGATAAATAACACATTGCTAATTTTTAATTTATTGATATATAAAACTTTATATTCCCCAAATAATGCACATTCTTTTAAAACACATGCAAATATTTACAAAATTAACTATATACTCAGTCACAAAGGAAGTCTCAATAAATTCCACAGAATCAACATCATGGATTTATGTTCCCTAACCATGATATAATAAAATTTAAAATCTACACGAAAGGATAGATTTTTAAATCTCTTAAGTCCAAAAACACAATATCATATTACTAAATAATCATTATGTTTAAGAGAAAATTATAAGAATTATAAAATATTTTGAACTAAATAGTAATGAAACATCAAAAATTTGGTATGCAACTAAAGCAGTACTTAAAAAGAAAGTTATAGCTTTAAATACATTTATTGGAAAACTAGAAAGCATGAAAACAAATGCGCAAAGCATCAACTCAAAATAAAACCAGAAAGAGAGCAATAAGGAAACACAAAGAGTCACATAGGAAGGAAATAATAAAGATAAGGACAAAAATCAATGAAATAGATCATAAAGAAACATGATGTTTAATAAACTCAAAAGTTGGTTTTGAAAAAATTAATAAGATAAAGTTCTGATAAAACTGGAAAATAAGCAAAGTGCAGAATGAAAGGTAGAAATAACTGAGACACAGTAGATATTTTTGAAACTACAATAACATTAATAGCAGTATCATAATAAATTGAGAAAACCTAGACAATAGGGTTCATTCCCGGGAAATTATGAAATCTTACAAATGGCACTAGAAATATAGAAAATTTGAATTTAAATTCAAAGGAGATTACTTTAGACAAAACTAAAAAATACAATTGTGACAGATTTAGAGAATATATTTGTAATGTCAAAATGAATGAGGAAATATTATTTAGAACATATAAGGAACTAGAACAAAACAAGACAGGAAACCCAGTAGAAAAATGGGCAGAGGAAATGAATTGTTGATAATTCACAGGAGAGAAACCAAATGGCTCAATATGCTTGACCTTACTAGGAATAATAGAAACACAAATTAAAACAATTTTTTACCTTCAAAACACTTTACTCTTCAGATTGTTAAAAAGAAAAAAAAGAGAGAAAGAAAGGAATTGCCCAATGTAGACAAGCATGTGAGGAAATGGAAACCTTCATAGGCTGCTGCTGGGAGTGTAGGTTGGTGAAGTTATTATGGAAATTTGGCAATGCTTTCTGAAATTAAACATGCATAGCCTAGGATCCAACAATCCCACTGCTGCATATATATACTCCCAAAGAAACCCACATATAGTTCCATAAAGGTACATGTACAGGAATTCTCAATCCAGCCTCTATGTAGGAGTGAGCTGTTGGATATCACTCAAGTGCCTACCTCCAGCGCTACATATAAATGACACGTGGTGGATGAATACCATGAAGCAACAGACTAGAAATGCAAACAGTAACATGGACTCATTATAAAAATATGTAGTAGAAAGAAATATGTAAGAAATAAGGGGCTTCCCTGGTGGCGCAGTGGTTGAGAATCTGCCTGCCAATGCAGGGGACACGGGTTCGAGTCCTGGTCTGGGAAGATCCCATATGCCACAGAGCAACTAGGCCCGTGAGCCACAATTGCTGAGCCTGCGCGTCTGGAGCCTGTGCTCCGCAACAAGAGAGGCCGCGATAGTGAGAGGCCCGTGCACCGCGATGAAGAGTGGCCCCCGCTTGCCGCAACTAGAGAAAGCCCTCGCACAGAAACGAAGACCCAACACAGCCAAAAATAAATAAATAAATAAATAAAATTAAAAAAAAAAAGAAAACTAGAGCTCTAGTACAAAAGTGTTTAGGTAAAATTTAAAATACATATTCACACAAATAAATACTGTGCATTTTTCAAGGTACATAATGTGAAAGGAAAATAAAATGGGGTTGATATTTTTGAGAGCTCTCTAAAATGGAACCAGGAAGCCATTGAGGAAGTGTGACTTATACACGTCTCAGCCTAGATGAAATTTGACCTTTTGACCACTTATTGTCCTAATATTGACATCCAGAACATCTGCCAGAAACTTACTGGACCCTTACCCTACAAGAGCTTATGACAGCGCATCCCTTATCAATTACAGTAAGTCCTCTACATATGAGCCTTCAAGTTGTGAACGTTCAAAGATGCGAATGTAAGGCATGAGTGAACTTGCAGCTTGCCCTCCATCTCCTATTGCTGACGATCCTTCAGCTCTACCATCTCCCACCTCCTCTCCCTCCTCCAGTCAGTAACTCTTCTTGCCTGAACAGGCCAGCCCGTGTATACCAGCTGTTGTTCTGTACTACTATGCTTTTCAAGGTACGGTACTGTAAGATTAAAAATGTTTTCTTTATTTTATGTGTTTGTTTTCTATGTATTATTTGTGTGAAAAGCATTATAAACCCATTACAGTACAGTATTATATAGCAGATTGTGTTAGTTGGGTACCTAGGCTAACTTTGTTGGAACAAACCGGACTTACGAACGCACTCTTGGAACAGAATTCATTCATATGTAGGGGACTTACTGTATTTCTTTTCTTATGTCAGAGTGTAGTCTTGTGACTTTTGCCTTTATAAGGCCCTGAGTTTTTCTCTTCCCTGTAACACTCTTGGTTTTACCTGAATCTGTGTCTCCCGAATTGCAATTCTTAAGACCTCAAATAAAGCTCTTTGTTCTCGATACTAATTATTGTTCAACCATACATAAAGTGCACATATCATTTACGCACTTATATATCAAACTCATTACTCTGGGTGCCTTTAGGGGACAGGGAAGGAGATGGAGGTGAGGAGCGGTAACGTGGGAGACAGGCAGGAGTGTGGAGAGAAATGGCAGTGTGACAGAAAAGCAATGGGGTTTCCTGGTCAACATGAATCCTACCTGTGTTCTGCATATGATCCAAGGGTTTCAAATTACGCAAGGCAAGCAGACTCTATCCAGCAACTAACAGCAGTTTACAAATTCCAGAAGGATAAACAGCAATGCAAGAACAAATAGGGACCCTGCTTGAGGCTGAAAGATGGAATACTGGCCGTATTGTAAACTAGATGATAAAACCAGTGGGGTCCAATAAAAAATAAATAGTTGGTCTTTGTCCCCAGTTCCTGGCAAAGAACTTTAAAAACCCTTGGAATGTCCTGAATGATGAGTGTCTTTTGTATGCTAGTGATATTCTGGCCTTTAGATGGCTTCAGGTTGGGAACTAGGCACCAGAAGACCCAAGCCATCCTTGAAGGGTTGGACTTTTCAGCCCATCCAACTCCCTCCCCCTACTCCCCACAACCAGGGAAAGGGGCTGGAGATCAACTTCAATAAAAATGGCCAGTGACTTAATCAAACATATTTTCATAATGAAACCTCCATAAAAACCCCTAAATGATGGGATTTGGAGAGCTTCCATGTTGTTGAATACATTGATATGCTGGGAAGGTGACTGACTAGGAGAGAGCATAGAAATCCCACCCACCTCACCCACATACCTTGCCCTATGTAAGCCTCCCATTTGGCTGTTCTTTGGTTGCTTCCTTTATAACAAAGCAAGTAAATATAAATAAATTATTTTCTTGGGTTCTGTGAGTTGTTCTAATGCATTATCAAACCCTGGTTTATAACTGGTTGGTCAGAAGTACTGGTGGCCCAGGATTTGCAGCTGGCATGTAAAGTGGATGCATTCTTGTAGTGCTGAGGGATCTGATGCTAATTCCATATAAATAGTGTCAAAATTGAATTGAATTGTTGGACACCTAGTTGGTGTCAGAGAATTGGAGAAGTGATGTCAGATGGAATCATAGAAGCAGTCAGTCAGTAACTGGTGGCCTAGGAAGTGAAGGATTTGTCAACTTCCTGTGATAATCACCAGATAAAAATAATTTGATACTATTTTATGTCAATCAAAAGTATGAATGAAATTCAGGGCTTTAAAGAGATGGTATGTGTTGAAGATCTCTACCAGTCCCAATACATAACACAAAGATGTATCAGGGAGGAAGAAATTTTCCTTCCTCCTTCTAGTCTAAGAATTAAATTGACGTGAGACAGATTAACAGGAAAAAATCAACAAAGTTTAATAACATGTACACATGGGAGAGACCCAGGAGAACTGAGTAATGGCCAAAATGGCCAAAACCCTCACCTTTAATATCATCTGCAGTTAAAGACAAAAGAAGAGGGACTTCCCTGGTGGTGCAGTAGTTAAGAATCCGTCTGCCAACTCAGGGGGCACGGGTTAGAGCCCTGGTCCGGGAAGATCCCACATGCCGCAGAGCAACTAAGCCTGTGCGCCACAACTACTGAGCTTGCACTCTGGAGCCCGTGAGCCACAACTACTGAAGCCCGCGCACCTAGAGCCCGTGCCCTGCAAAAAGAGAAGCCACCGCAATGAGAAGCCCACGCGCTGCAACGAAGAGTAGCCCCTGCTCGCAGCAACTAGAGAAAGCACGAGTGCAGCAATGAAGACCCAACGCAGCCAGAAATAAATAAATAAATAAATAAATAAATAAATAAATAAATAAATTTAAAAGAAAAAGACAAAAGAGGATGTTAGGGAGGAGTAGTTTGGGACCTCAAAGGGGAGAAAGGCAATTGATATGGAGATGGAAAAGCAAACGCCTGGTAAACAAATGTTTGCTGGGCCTGCAGAGACAATGGGACACAGAGAGGAATTTTAACAAACAGACTTTGCTAGGTTTCTCCCTGTCTACACACCTCGTTCATATTATAGTTACCTAGAGTTGGGATACCAGAAGAGGGTGCCACCATGCCCTGAAACAATAGCAATGCCCAGTAGGAAGAAAAATTCCTCTTCTTCCCTGGCAAGAACTCAGCCAATGAAAAGCCATGGATTCTTTGTTTACTATGGCCCTCCCAACTTCCTTCTCCCCTCTCTAAAAGAATTCTCCCTTCCTTGCCATATGGGAACTGCACATGGCTCGCCATGGTTGCAGACCCCGAATTGCAATTATCTGCTGATTCTGAATAAACCCATCTTTGTTAGAGAAATAACTGTCAGGCTATTTGTTGTAGGTCAACACATCAAAGTGGGATAATCCTAAAATTTGAACCCCTTCCCCTTGTGGCAGCAACAAGAGGCATGAAAGTTACTTACTAAAATATGCTCCCCAGTTCCTCAAATTAGTTTGCACAGGATTTTCTTCTGACCAGAAAGTTCACTAACACACTGTTCTATTTGCATACTTTTCCACTGGATATAGAAATAGTAAATATTACTGGATCTAATGCCAAAAGAGTGGTTTGGTTTTTTAGTCAAGTTGCTTCCATAATAACAAAATGGCTTCTCCACATCTCAGTGTGGAAAACCTGACGTTGGCCCAGATTCTGTAGCATTTACTTAATGACCAGGTGGGCTGAAGCCTGTTTATCCAACAATGAACATTTTGTGGGCTGCCATTATAACTATAAAGAGTCTTTATCCACCTAGATGTTATGTTTTCTTTTAACTCCATGGTAATTCAGTCATAAAGAAAACAAATATTTTATACAATGGATGAAAGGCAGACCACAAACACTGGTGTGCAAAATGCAACTTTCTTTATTATTCCATAACAAATTCATTTCTAGTTTGGGTTCCCAATTCTCCAAAGTCAACTTGTGGCTGTTTCCAAATATTGGGGGTCTGAAACAAATGTTAGTCATTATGAGGGGTTATGGACCTAAATGTTGATAGTCCTCACATGCATCTTCTGATTCACCAGCATCCCAGTGGGTTGATGGGATGCGCTGGCTTTTCATTGCATGCTGGTTGATGCTGAGGAAGCCCTGCACTGGTCTACGTAGCCCCTTCAGGTCCAGCTATGCTAACTGTTACTTCCATGCCACTCTAGAAGCACAGAATTATTCTGCTGGTGCCCAAGGATCTCGGTCTGCTAATTGTGACTTGCTCTCCTTCCCAGAACCCGAACCAGGAAAACAGGACCCAGAGTCCCTGGATTTGAGACACTGTATAACTCTATTCTGCTCACTCTTCCATCCCTCCTATTCTTTCTTCTCCCTATTAGCCTAAGGGAATGTCTTCTACTTGAGGCAAGAAAGCCTGTTCTCCTTCAAGGTGCTTCTTGTCAACACTGTATCCACGCCCAATATCCCAAATCACCTCCTCTATCCTTAGAAGGGGAAGCCAGGAAGAGCCTTTTTGTTCTGCTTTCCAACCTGTCACTAATTTCCCTTGAGGAAATAAGCACAGAGGTGGATCCTACCTGAAGGGAGCAAGGAGAACGTTAGCCAGAGAAAAGGAGGAGGGGGGAAAGATGACTTCCAGGAGAATAAATACAAGCTTCCCTCTCAAAAATGTTATTTCACAACATTATTACCACCTCTCCTTAGCCTTATCAGGTTTCTGGAACAGGAAGGAGATTAACCTCATCTAAATCACATGGCTAAAATGTCTGTGAATTACTTTGTATAATTTTTACATGATGTATTATGTAGGGGAGCAAAATTTACCACCCCAAAATGTGTCTCTTTGGCATGAGGATTATTTTAGGCTCATTATTTTTAAGAAACAGAAGACTCAGGAAGCTTTTCTTGTTACCTCTCCTGTAGCTGCCTAAAGAATGAAGACTGTAGATAGAGAACCTGTTCCAGGAAGGGAGCTATCACCATTGATAAATATAGTATGAACTAGGTGTGCAGACAGGGAGAAACCTAGTAAAGTCTGTTTGTTAAAATTCCTCTGTGTCCCATTGTCTCTGCATGGCCCAGCAAACATTTGTTTATCAAACATTTGCTTTTCCATCTCCATGTCAATTGCCTTCCTCCCCTTTGAGGTCCCAAACCACTCTCCTCAACATCCTCTTTTGTCTTTAACAGAATAATATTTAAGGTGAGGGTTTTGGCCATTTTGGCCAGTTACTCAGTTCTCTGGGTCTCTCCCATGTATACATGTTATTAAATTTTGTTGATTTTCTCCTGTTAATCTGTCTCATGTCAATTTAATTCTTAACCATCCAGAAGAACCTAGGAGGGTAGAGAAAAATTTCTTTCTCCCTGACAATTATTTTATCCCATTTTTCAATTAGAGAAGGAAAATATGGGCTTAGAAGAAGCACTTTCTACTGCATGTCTAAAAAATTATTGGAAGCTAAGAGAGTTAACACTATTTTAGTCTCCAAATTTTTACTGATTAAGAAACTAACCTGGTTGGTCTCTTTTGTAATATCAGCACCAGATCCATCAAAAGTAATACAGAGTGAGTGCCTTCATTTTGAGATATGTAACAGTCTTTTCCCTGGCTATTAACCTGAGAAAGGACAACCAGGGCAGTAAAGCATCTGTTTAATGACAAAACCAACCAACCAACAAATACTGAGCCTCAAGCAGCATATTTGAAATAATCCAACTTGGCCTCCATCCTCAAGTCATTTGTCCCCATCTAGGCATAGAATGAAGTTTAGGGGCTTAATACTCAAAAGCACCATAGATGCCATGCTGCTCTTGAAACTGAGGGCAGTCATCACTTATATCCCTTAAACTATAACTTGCTTAATAAATAATATCCTGTAACCTGCATTCCCTGACCAAACTTGCTTTAATTGTTTAAGTTGCAAACCCTCCAAACTTCATGTAGCTTAGGCAGTATATCACAAGATTCCTTTAACTGCCCCCTATAGATAATACCTCTGATGTATGGGTTCCTATAGTAACAGTTGCAACTTAAGTTGCTTTTTCCAGGAACACGGGACTAGTCTTGCTCAGTTCAATCTGGTCAAGACCACTGACTATTCAACTGGGTCTGCATGAGTGTCTGCTGGATGACCATTTGATGTCAGAGGACCAAAAACTCCACCCTCAGATCATGATAATACTGCCATTTTCTGAACATGTGTCATATGAAAAAGCTATGTAACTCAGATACACCTGTGCAGAGCCACAATAACTTGCCTCCAATTATTTTTCCCCACATCTCAGACCACCCTGTTTCTTTATCCCATAAATATTCCAAACCCCTCACCTTTGGGGAGGCCAAATGAGACTTGTTCTCCCGTCTCCTCACTTGCCTGTCTCATAGATAAACCCTTTCTCTGCTGCAGACCTCAGTATCTCAGCATTTGAATTGCTGCACCACAGGCAAACAATCCTGTTTTGGTAACAAATTTGGCAAATCAGCCAGGAGGTAAGTCTAGATGGACCATTTGCTGTAGTTCATGGGCCCCTTGGCAGCACTGAGAGACTACTGAGGAGTCCAAACAGCTGCCTGGCCCGTTTGTTCCAGGCACTGTCCACAGAATTTCCTCCAGTGCCCAGCCTCTGACCTTTGGCATTTGTACATAATTTTGCATTGCAGCTGAGAAATGGTTTCTGGGTCTGAAAAATGTCTTTTGGGTGAGTAACCTTGTTAAAAAGTATCTGTGTCTAAATTGTCTGATAATTTCATCCGGATCATGGGTTCAAGATGCACCTGGGGGGATTCTGGTAGGATTGTGTGTTCGAGGCATACCTTAAGGACAATATGAAAGGTTACAGCAGCTGAGTTACCCTAAACCTGGGTTTGAATCCAAAGGTTCTCATCTCTGGTCTGGTATGTCTCTGTTCTGGCCTTGTTTGTTTATGTCCATCTACATCTGATGGTCTTATTTGTTAAGAATTGGCTATTTGAGGCTGAGTTTCTTGGTAGCTGTAGCAAAATTCCCCTAGGAATTGACTTTATGAGGGTCTTCTGACTCCAGAGAAAAGAGGCACTGTTCCCTCTGGTCCTTTGGGATGTTCCCAGGCAACTGGGGAATTTATGGAGGTGTCGGGGCATCCACCTGAAATGTGTAACAGCCTAACAGGGACCCCCATTAAGAAAACACATCTTTTCAGGCCTTCATTGTTCACAAGAAAGCAGTTGGCATTGGCAGCTCATCAGGGCTCACTTGCCTGTCAGCTCTCAATAGTTTATGCAAGGATCACACAGCCAGGCTGTAACCAGGACCCTTAGAAAAACTTTGTTACTGTGGCCATCTGCAAACAAAACCCCTTCAAAATGGGAAATGTTCATTTGATTTCCCCTTGCAGCTCTCTAGGCTGTATTCTCCAAAATTGAGTGACTTTCAATTATTAATCCATGAAAGAAAAAAAGATGATACTTGTTTGTAACACCACATGGCCACAATGTTCTTTAGGCTGCAGAAGAAAAATGGCCAAGATGGAGCTCTTGTGACATTCCAAAACTGGGTTTGTGTACACAGAGAAAGCAGGTTTTCTAGGAGAAACTTGCATTTCTCTCCCTGTGCCTTTGAAGTGTAAATATTCTACCAGAGCTCTCAGGAACTCCTATCTTACTCTTATCTAGACCATCTCCAATTCCTGAGATTGAGAGGAAAAAAGGAAGAAAGAAGTCTTTTTAAACTCAACTCAGAAAACTGTGATGTCTGTCTGTGTCTATTTGGGTGTATGTATGTCTATATCTTTACCTCCAGATGGTTTCACCAAAATTAATTTGTAAATGAGCTATATTTAATGGGCTAAAGAGAAAGTAAGAGCTTACAAATCAAATATCAAATTTTTCTAAATGTAATATAAACTAGCATAAATTTTGTCAAGTATCGTATGACCTAGGATTAATCTTTAATGAATGAAAACAAGTTTAAGTTGTTGGTTAATTAATACAGAAAGTTCTTTAGAGTCATCAATATTAAGTATAATTCCTTTCTTTTACCTAGGTTTACCAAAAGTCAAATAAGTTCACATTATTTCAGCTAAAAAAATTTATCAGCAAGAAAAATAACTAGATATGATGAAATTTTAAGTAAAATAATGTAAGTGAGATAAGAGTTTTGGGGTAAACTTTTTAGGAATAATTATGTTTTAGTACTGTTTACTTAAAAATAGTTTCTCCAGATTTTTTTGGTAACTTGAAACCATTAGACTTGTTAAATTAAGTTAAATGATGGGAATGCACTGAATATCCAGATTATTTCCTAATTGTAATATATATGTAAATAAAGCTACTAGAAGTAATAAGGGCTACATTTCAGTATGCAAGCAAAGTAGGATATGTGTTTTCAGTGAAAGAAGGTATGAGGAATGGAAATGTAATTTGTTAAGGGAAAAGAAAGTAGTTTTGTCCTAAAATTGGTTATTTCTAAGTGGAAAAGAAAATAAGGGACAAACTAATATGGATACAGGAAATTATGGAAGGTTTATGGAAAAGGAACCCTGAGAAAGGAATTTTGTGCATGGTCAGAACTGGCTAAGATTAGATTGAATTTAATTAAGTAAATGAATTTTGATATTAAAGGTAAGGTTGTATAAAACTAGAATTTGGTTTTCTCTTTGTTAAGAGAACAAAGTTTTTTTGGAAAACATTCGATATATTTGATAAGAGATTGTAAGTTACTTTTTTTATTTTGGGGGGGCTGTTTTTTGTTTTTTTACCTTTTAAGTGATCTGTTGTAACTTTCTGTATTTGTCTTTGAAATCTTTTATTTTCACTTTAAGTGAACAAGTATTGTTTCACAGAGACCTATGATCCTTCTTGACCAAGTGTTTAAATACCTTTTTGATATTTTTAACAAACTTCCCCAAAATCAAATTTTAATTGAAGTTCTTTTAACCTCTAGATAACTTTGGGATGTTTCAGAGGGCCCCTGAAGCATCTCAGGGAGAAAGATTAAACTAATTAGGCTTATTTGGTATGTTAAATTACATGGGAAGCATTGTCAAATGAATGGTGATAAACCTTCTTAGATTGTATTGTATGGGTAAATGTCATTAATATAAGAGCTCTAGAAATTATATGAAATTTCTAAAATTTGGATATGTCCTGGTATAATGTTATCAGTCATAATTCTAGTTATTATATTACAGTGTTGTATGTCACAGCAATAACCAACTTTCTTTGTCAATTGCATTGTAATCAGGTCTTTAACTCTGCCTTTTAAGACTTTTGTCATTCATAGACAGTTACTGTTTTACTCTGATGCTTTTGCAAAACTGCGTTATCTTCAAGAATATTTATAGAAAGGACTTTTTGACAAGTACAGGTTTCTGATAACTTTCAGATCATACTGCTGAACTTGAGTAAGAAATTAAAGAATTCTAATGGAAAATATGATGGCTTCATAAAACTGTTAACAAAAGATTAAGATCAAAGATTAGTTACATAGGACTGAGTGAACTGATGAATATGGTTATAACTTTTATGGTTCTTGTCTGAAATATTACTGGCTTTTCATCTGAGTTTTCCAGATATAAAGAAACCTTTTCTCTTAAGCTAATTATGACTTATAGCAACTTGGTAAATTATACTTTTGCAAGTAGAATTGAAGCATTTATCTTTTCTCTCTATCTGATCCCTCCAGAAATTGGAAACTCTTAGGTTCCCAGCAGGCTTATCAGATATTCTTAGCTAGCTCGTGCACAGTGAAACTGAAGGGAACTGACTCTTGAATTCATATTTCTCACTTAAGAAGGGCCTCTGTGATGGACTGGTCTATAGAAAGATTGCTGACCTCAAAGTCACCTTAAAACAATGCTCAAAGAGAGGAGAAACAACACCCACACCAGGATAAAAAGAAGATGACAGGGCTTCCCTGGTGGCGCAGTGGTTGAGAATCTGCCTGCCAATGCAGGGGACACGGGTTCGAGCCCTGGTCTGGGAAGATCCCACATGCCGCGGAGCAACTAGGCCCGTGAGCCACAATTACTGAGCCTGCGCGTCTGGAGCCTGTGCTCCGCAACAAGAGAGGCTGCGATAATGAGAGGCCCGCGCACCGCGATGAAGAGTGGCTCCCACTTGCCACAACTAGAGAAAGCCCTCGCACAGAAATGAAGACCCAACACAGCCAAAAAAAAAAAAAAAAAAAAAAAAAAAAAAAAAGAAGATGACAGCAGTGATAGACAGTTGATCCAAGAATCCATACCATGACTGTAACACCCATCCTACTAATTCAATTGTACTCTTTATCAAATGTTTGTCTCCCTACCAAAATGGAAAGTTATTGTTTGACTTATAGCTAATACTTTTGCCCTAATGTTCAGGAGGAAGAAAAATTCTCTTGTGAAATTGTCACATAGTGTAACTACTCATGCATATATCATTGCTTATTTTTAGTCCAATGCTTAAAGCACATGTGTAATATTTGTGGGACAATTTTATATAATTGATAAAATGCATAGGCTATGAAATGTTTCCCTGTTGGCATACCTCTGTGCTTTTTCACTATGTCTGATTAGTTTCCCCCCACTGTGTATAACTAGTGTATATATATATATGTATATATATATATATATATATATATATATACATATATATATGTATATATATACATATACATAAACAAACAAAAAGAGGCCTAACACCAAGGGACATGATGGATCGAGGGTAGGCAGCAACCACCCTGGCACTGAGGGACAAATATTTTGCTCATCAAAGCTTTCTATTAAAAGATTTGCAATTAAAGGGGGGAAATGGTGGAGGAAATGTTCACATATTGAGGTATAGGTAAGTCAGTCTGGCTTATACATAATATAACTTAAACTTTATGCTAACCAGAATAGCCTATTTTGCAGCCTGTCAAATATACATTGTACATCTGCTTTAACCATTGAAGAAACGATAGAGCTAGGTGGTTATTGTAGATGTAGTTTCAGTTGTGTTCCTGTATAACTGAGAACTTGAATTTTCTGAACTGTATCAGACTCAAGGACACTATCCACACCTCTGCCCATCTGCAGATTTAATTATTCCTCCTGGATACTGCCTTACCATGACCCCTGGCTTGACCATGTCTTAGATGAAATCCCTAAAAATAAAAGTCTAAATTTTAACAATATATCTGGCATTCTGTGTGCCCCCTCAGTGTATATGTTTGTCTGAGATTCTAATAATCCATCTTGGGCCTATACATGTCTAGATAGTTGGTGAATCAGAGGCACCTGCCTACTAGGGTACTTAGCCACTCCCTGTCTGTCCATAACTTCAGTGCAACTCAGCATTGGACTGGTTCTTTAAAACTGCTCTCCAGAATGACAAGGGATGCCTACCTGCCTGGATATCAAGAGGACAGATTTTGATATATGTTTGGTAGAATACTTTTACCACGGTGGGGAATTGGATCACATGAACATATGATTAGGTATATTTTGTTTGCCCTGGGCATCATAAATGAGACTGCCATGGCTATTGCTACCCAGCAAAAGGAAATTGATTCAGTAGCTAAAGTAGTCCTAGATAACCACATAGCTTTGGACTATATACTAGCTGAACATGGTGGAGTGTGTGCTACCTCTTATTGTGTGTACATTAATGCTTCTGCTGAAGTGGAGACCCATAGAGACAAAATCTGGCTACAACAAGTATCCTCAGAAGTGCCAGGCCCAGACTGGTTTTCAGGACTATTCTCTTATTCCTCAGGGAATAAGATCTACATTCTAGGATTAATTAAAATTTGGGTTGTCACTCTTCCCTTACTTCTAATTGGGTACCTAATAATAAAATGTACTATAAAATGCTGCACCAAAACAGTAGACCAAGGAATTAAGATCTTGATTATGCAGAGCATAAGTCCAAAGCCCAGTACAAAGGGATATTTCCAAGTGAGTTCAAAGTTTCATTCCACAACCTTTGTTATACCTGCACCCTTCTTCACCAGGAAGTAGCCAGAGCAGTCATCACCTGTCTTCCCTCAAGGTTGAGGAATGGTCAAATGATAGGGAGGACTGAAACTGAGGGCAGTCACCAGTTAGATCCCTTAAAATGTAACTTGCTTGGTAAATACTATCTTGTAACCTGCCTTCCCTGATCAAGCTTGCTTTAATTGTTCTTTAAGTTGCATACCCTCCAAGCTTCATGTAGCTTAGGCAACATATCACAAGATTCCTTTAACTGGCCCCTATAGACAGCACCTCTGATGTATGGGTTGCTATGGTAATGATTGCTTAAGTTGCTTTTTTCAGGAACGGGGACTAGTCTTGCCCAGTTCAAACTAATTGAGACTACTGACAATTCAACTTGGCCTGCATGAGTGTCTGCTGGATGATCTTTTGATGTCAGTGGGCCCAAAACTCCACCCTCAGATCATGCTAATGCCACCATTTTCTGAATATGTGTCCCGTGAAGAAGCATGTAACTCAGATACACCTATGCAGACAGCAATTACTTGACATTTTTCTCACCTCCAATCATCTTGTCCCACATCTCAGACCACCCTGTTTCTTTAACCCATAATTATCCTGAACCCCTCACCTTTGGGGAGGAAGTTTTGAGGTTTGTTCTCCCATCTCCTCACTTGGCTGCCTCTTGAATAAATCCTTTCTATGCAAATCTTGGCATCTCAGTGCTTGGCTTGCTGAGCATTGGTCACGCAAATGAACCTGGTTTGATAATACTCTGGGAAGGAAAATCTAGCAGAAGCTACAGACTGGCCATTCACAGACAAATCTAGCCGACAGACACGTCCTGTTTCATATGTACTGTGTATATTATTAAAATTATTATTGAGCCCATATCTAAAAACCAGATGATTTCACATAAAAATATGGGCCTCTGATTTCCTTTTAAAAATTAAAAGCTCAGTTGTATTTGAGTCCATATTCCCATGTGGTAACAGTAGGCTAGAGTGAGCACACAACTCCAATTTGCTCTACTCCCCACCAATTCCTGTTATCCCTCTATAATTCTTCATCTATTTTTCCTCTTTAGCTTCTGCAGGCATTTGAGTTTGTGACCCAGGTCCAGAGGCTGTTGGGTGGTCAGAACCGCTGCTACATCTCTGGGAGACACTTCTGTTACCAAAGCAGGTTCGTTTGCCCCATGTGTAGCAAACCAAATGCTGAGACGTTGAGGTTTGCAGGACAGAAAAGGTTTATTCACAAGGCAGCCAAGTGAGGAGATGGGAGAACAAAGCTCAAATCCACTTCCCCAAAGGTGAGGGGCTCAAGCTCAAACTGGACATAGCTGACCACAAGTTCCTAAAAAAACAACTTGGGTAAAACATCTTACTGTTTAGGCTACATAATGCTTGGAGGACAGGCAAGTCTTTTATAGCAATAATTAAAGTGATCAGTGAAGGCAGGTTACAGGTGTAATGGAGTTAAATAATGAGTACCCTCAGTTTCATTTCCTCTTACTGCCAGAACCACATATGGTCAATGTTGTCACTATCACAGTTAACTCAGAACCCCTTTCTTTCCTCTTAAACCCAGGTGAGTTGAGTCTTTGCAACATGAAGTATTCATACTGATACTTGGAAGAAGACAGGTTCCATGAGCGTCTGTAAGTTAACACTAGGGATGAAGCTTCCCCAGTATGTCACTCAAGGGTTGTGATGAGGAGAAACCCATTCCAGCCTCAGTGAGAAGTGTGTGCCTATTCTTATCAGCTCTGCCCAACACCTAGTGCTGTAGGGGTATGGTTTCCTTCCCCATATGAATACAGATCCTAGAATGGAAATTAGCACTGTTGAAGAGGGGAAGCAGGGAAAGACTCCAGAAGGCCCAAACAAAAATATCCTGTACATTCAAGGAATAAAGTATGTCCTTCCCAATTTTCCACAGCAGTTTCCCTTCCCTAACAAATAGTCAGATTTTATCCTTGTATGTGGATCATCCTTAAAGTGACAAATTTAATGTCTCTTTTTTGAGGTCCAAGCTACAGCTTTCACATTTACTCTTTTACTTCATTTTGACATGAAAGTCCATAAATGATTTAAGGCAGCGATCATTACCCTTTTGAAAAATGAGAACTCTGGGACAGAGCAGTCAACTGGCTCACCCATGGCCCCATTTCTTAGCAGGAGAGGCTATATCAGAAGTGAGTGCTGCAAAATCTTATTCCATTTCTCTTCTTACTAAATCATGTCATGGCCACTTACTCCACCTCACCTTAGCTAGAACTACTGTAAACCATTATTGTTTTGCATTTAAATAGTGATGTTTAAGAGAAAATAAATGAAATTATGATTTTTCAAAGCAAAAAGTGATGAAGGCTTGCTTTCTTTCTGAAATGCTCCTGATTTGATAATAAAACACTAAAGTATATTCATGACACATCCATGATATATAAAAATAATGCTCCTGAAATATTTTATGGGGACAAGTGTTTTAAGTTACATTTTTATTAGTAATGTCAAATTTGCTCTGACTAATAGAATTAGCCATTCTATTCCACCTTATCAGAGGCAATGGCATAGCAGAGTTTGGGAGCATGGTTTAAGGTGTAAACTGACAAGATTAGCCCTTTAACATTATGGTTTAATAGACATGACCAGTCACCAATGTAACACTGAGCAAATTTCTGAGCAAAGATGAGTTAGAATAAGTGGCAACAATTATTAATATTTATTTAAGTCTAGGGAGAAAATTAAAAGAAAAAAATCATCATTCACATCAACGTTTGTTCAGAACATAGAGGCAATTACTACCCAACCACTGGAATGACAGCTGCATGGACCACAGAATCACTGAGAGAGGTCAGAATCCAGGTCTTAGATTTCAATTATATCTCACTGACACTGTCATTTTACACTGAATGGAGGGCATTGGCTTGAAATTATTACTAGGTTAAAGATTCATTCTAATAAAAAAATTTTTTCATGTAATTAACAAACTGTCCAATTTGAGCACTGATTTCTAAGACAGTTTCCTTCCGTGACACCACATTCAAAGATCCATAAAGCAGCCTTTTTTTTGGTATTTATTTCACATTCCTCCAGCAGATCCCACAGTGTTCAAAGGAGTGACAGCCAGAATTGGCACAGTGGTTTCCAGTATTTTCCTTGTATCTGAGGAGAAACAGGTTGTAAAGGACTAATCAAATACTGTCCTCACAAGAGCAGGAGCTGGAGATGCAGAGAAGGAAGGCACTTGCTGCCAGTCTCCAACTCCCCCTCTGTCGGCGCTCGTGCACCTGCAGTGACCCCCAAACCCCAGAAGCTGGAATCAACATGGAGAGAATCCAGTTAATATTTGTGAGTAGACAAAGTGTAATCTTCATAAAATATAAGAGCAACCTAGATTCATGCTCTTTAGTGGGGAAAATATCATTAGGATAATTGACTGATATATGACAAGCTGCAGCTGGTTTGCCTCCTGCCAGATCCTGGGTTTGCCCCATGCAGAGAAAACCCCAAGAACTCGTTCAAATATGTCACTCATCCCTCCTGTGACAGCTTTCACTAAATAGTTGAGGTAGAGAGGCTCTGAATGGTGCTTTTATTTTTTCCATCAAGTCATTCTATATTTGCAAAATCAAGTTATTTTCAAATGAATGGATGTTAACTTTTTATTAAAAGTCATGGAGAACTATAGCCTAGGAGGCATGTAACTTCCCTGGAATTAGTCTGATGACTGAAGGGGTGCCATGCAGCCCTTTTCACACCTGTTTAGATATGCTGTGAGCTCCTGGGAATAGAAAGGCCAGAGATGTGGAGGCAAACTCAGAATGTGGCGACCTGATGGAGAGGGCAAGACTATTATGGTTTTTAAAGGCATGCAGTTGACTATGCACATTAAGAGAACGAAAAAAAGGGAAGAGAGAAGAATGACAGTGGGGAACAGGAGACCCTGTGTGAATTCAGCTAAAATACCGAAGACTGCTCATGCCCCACTGAGACCTAAAATTTGGAAAATTAAATGCATTCATGGAGGAAAAGTGAGAAAATAATAATTCCATTGTGCATGACTAGGAGTGAGGAGCTGAAGTGTGGGGACAAGCACAGGTTGTTGCAGTTCAGTGTGCTCACGCAGGCTGAATTGGAAGAGCTAAGCTAGGCGTGTCCTTACAGCAGTGAAAACTTTTGTAAAATGTGCAGTCCATCAGAGGCTGATACTTTTGTAAAATAAATTTTAAAGGAATTATTGGAAAAACAATTCCATGCTTAGATGCGGTGGCAATGCCAGACTGTTGATAACTTGTGAAATGCTTGCTCTTCAATTCTCTGCTACGCTCCTCTCGGACTGTAACACAAAGTTCAAAAGTGGGCACCAGTCTGTGGACCACACTTTGAAAAGCACTAGTAAACTCCACAGAACCTGATCCCTAAGGATGACACATGCAATGCATCCTTCAGCTTGTCAAAAATGAGCGTCCATGGAATGACTTTTCAAAGGCAGAAATTCTGGGTTCCAGCTCCCCAGAAAAACCTGGGCACTGATAACAGAGTTATAACTTTTAAGTCAGGGGAAGTTGGTGGCACAGAAGATGAGGGCAGGTAGGAATTTGTTAAAACAGAAATGGTACCATGAAAAATAGTCTAGTGACACAAAGATGCCTTTAGAGGAGGTAGAGAGAGTCGACAAGAAGCATAAATCACAGGTGAGTTAAGAGAAGAGTGCCCAACTTAGAAACAAATGACAATGAAAACACGACGACCCAAAACCTATGGGATGCAGCAAAAGCAGTTCTAAGAGGGAGGTTTATAGCAATACAATCCTACCTCAAGAAACAAGAAACACCTCAAAAAAACAACCTAACCCTGCACCTAAAGTAATTAGAGAAAGAACAAAAAACCCCAAAGCTAGCAGAAGGAAAGAAATCATAAAGATCAGATCAGAAATAAATGAAAAAGAAATGAAGAAACAATAGCAAAGATGAATAAAACTAAAAGCTGGTTCTTTGAGAAGATAAACAAAATTGACAAACCATTAGCCAGACTCATCAAGAAAAAAAGGGAGAAGACTCAAATCAATAGAATTAAAAGTGAAAAAGGAGAAGTAACAACTGACACTGCAGAAATACAAAGGATCATGAGAGATTACTACAAGCAACCATATGCCAATAAAATGGACAACCTGGAAGAAATGGACAAATTCTTAGAAATGCACAACTTTCTGAGACTGAACCAGGAAGAAATAGAAAATATGAACAGACCAATCACAGGCACTGAAATTGAAACTGTGATTAAAAATCTTCCAACAAACAAAAGCCCAGGACCAGAGGGCTTCACAGGCAAATTCTATCAAACATTTAGAGAAGAGCTAACACCTATTCTTCTCAAACTCTTCCAAAATACAGCAGAGGGAGGAACACTCCCAAACACTTTCTACGAGGCCACCATCACCCTGATACCAAAACCAAAGATGTCACAAAGAAAGGAAACTACAGGTCAATATCACTGATGAACATAGATGCAAAAATCCTCAACAAAATACTAGCAAACAGAATCAAACAGCACATTAAAAGGATCATACACCATGATCAAGTGGGGTTTACCCCAGGAATGAAGGATTCTTCAATATACGCAAATCAATCAATGTGATACACCATATTAACAAATTGAAGGAAAAAACCATATGATCATCTCAGTAGATGCAGAAAAAGCTTTTGACAAAATTCAACACCCATTTATGAAAAAACCCTCCAGAAAGTAGGCATAGAGGGAACTTACCTCAACATAATAAAGGCATATATGACAAACCCACAGCCAACATCATTCTCAATGGTGAAAAACTAAAAACATTTCCTCTAAGATCAGGAACAAGATAAGGTTGTCCACTCTCACCACTATTATTCAACATAGTTTTGGAAGTTTTAGCCACAGCAATCAGAGAAGAAAAAGAAATAAAAGAAATCCAAATCAGAAAAGAAGAAGTAAAACTGTCACTGTTTGCAGATGACATGATACTATACATAGAGAATCCTAAAGATGCTACCAGAAAACTACTAAAGCTAATCAATGAATTTGGTAAAGTAGCAGGATATAAAATTAATGCACAGAAATCTTTTGCATTCCTATACACTAAAGATGAAAAACCTGAAAGAGAAATTAAGGAAGCACTCCCATTTACCATTGCAACAAAAAGAATATAATACCTAGGAATAAACCTACCTAAGGAGACAAAAGACCTGTATGCAGAAAACTATAAGACACTGATGAAAGAAATTAAAGATGATACAAACAGATGGAGAAATATACCATGTTCTTGGATTGGAAGAATCAACATTGTGAAAATGACTATACTACCCAAAGCAATCTACAGATTCAGTGCAATCCCCATCAAACTACCAATGTCATTTTTCACAGAACTAGAACAAAAAATTTCACAATTTGTATGGAAACACAAAAGACCCCGAATAGCCAAAGCAATCTTGAGAAAGAAAAACGGAGCTGGAGGAATCAGACTCCCTGACTTCAGACTATACTACAAAACTACAGTAATCAAGACAGTATGGTACTGGCACAAAAACAGAAATATAGATCAGTGGAACAGGATAGAAAGCCCAGAGATAAACCGATGCACATATGGTCACCTTATTTTTGATAAAGGAAGCAAGAATATACAATAGACAAAAGACAGTCTCTTCAATAACTGGTGCTGGGAAAAATGGACAGTTACATGTAAAAGAATGAAATTAGGACAGTCCTTAACACCATACACAAAAATAAACTCAAAATGGATTAAAGACCTAAATGTAAGGCCAGACACTATAAAACTCTTAGAGGAAAACATAGGCAGAACACTCTACGACATAAATCACAGCAAGATCCTTTTTGACCCACCTCCTAGAGAAATCGAAATAAACACAAAAATAAACAAATGGGACCTAATGAAACTTAGAAGCTTTTGCACAGAAAAGGAAAACATAAACAAGATGAAAAGACAACCCTCAGAATGGGAGAAAATATTTGCAAATGAAGCAACTGACAAAGGATTAACTTCGAAAATTTACAAGCAGCTCATGCAACTCAATATCAAAAAAACAAACAACCCAATCCAAAAATGGGCAGAAGACCTAAATACACATTTCTCCAAAGAAGATATACAGATTGCCAACAAATACATGAAAGCATGCTCAACATCAGTAATCATTAGAGAAATGCAAATGAAAACTACAATGAGGTATCAGCTCACACCAGTCAGAATGGCCATTATCAAAAAATCTACAAAAAATAAATGCTGGAGAAGGTGTGGAGAAAAGCGAACCCTCTTGCACTGTTGGTGGGAATGTAAATTGATGCAGCCACTATGGAGAACAGTATGGAGGTCCCTTAAAAACCTAAAAATAGAACTACCATATGACCCAGCAATCTCACTACTGGGCATATACCCTGAGAAAAACCATAATTCAAAAAGAGTCATGTACCACAATGTTCACTGCAGCTCTATTTACAATAGCCAGGACATGGAAGCAACCTATGTGTCCATCGACAGATGAATGGATAAAGAAGATGTGGCACATATATACAATGGAATATTAGTCAGCCATAAAAAGAAACGAAATTGAGTTATTTGTAGTGAGGTGGAAGGACCTAGAGACTGTCATACAGAGTGAAGTAAGTCAGAAAGAGAAAAACAAATACTGTATGCTAACACATATATATGGAATCTAAAAATAAAAATGGTTCTGAAGAACCTAGGGGCAGGACAAGAATAAAGAGGCAGTCGTAGAGAATGGACTTGAGGACATGGGGAGGGGGAAGGGTAAGCTGGGACGAAGTGAGAGAGTGGCATGGACATATATACATTACCAAATGTAAAATAGATAGCTAGTGGGAAGCAGCCGTATAGCACAGGGAGATCAGCTCGGTGCTTTGTGACCACCTAGAGGGGTGGGATAGGGAGGGTGGGAGGGAGGCGCAGGAGGGAGGAGATATGGGGATATATGTTTATGTATAGCTGATTCATTTTGTTATAAAGCAGAAACTAACACACCATTGTAAAGCAATTATACTCCAATAAAGATGTTAGGAAGAAAAAAAAGAGAAGAGTGCCCATAACAGCAACCGCAGAGGCAGGAGGCAGATGGCCCCTGAAACTTCCTGGGTGGTAGGTGGTAGTTTTGTCTAGTATCTACCCTGAAGCCATAGTTTGAGCCCCATTGACGCAGAGCAGGGCTGCTCAAGGCTCTAGAGAAATGAGGACGCCACCATTGAAACCTGCCAGGAGGCTGAGCATCTCATCACATTTACCCAAGAAGTTACCCATCATTGCCCTCTGTCTATTTTCCTGATGGCTGGAGACACATGTTGTCTCTTCATTTTATTTGTGTATTTTGGAAGCTTTGCAGCTTCTCCGTTTATTAAATCTTCTTTCTGCCTCTTCCCAGAAGCTCCTCTTTAAGAACACATAACAGTTCAATGTGCAAATTACTGTGGTTGATTTATAATTCATTCTGGAAGAGCAGCTTTTAAAAAGACAGAGGGAATTAAGCTGAGAGTTAAGCTTGATATGTACATGCCTCCTTCGGCTTTTGAATTAGATGTGTTTAATGGGAACGTGGACACTAGGGCTGTGGGTAGTGGATAAAATCTATTGGTCCTGCTGGTGCTAAACATTCCAACTGCCAGTGGAATTCATTTTGGAATTCATAAATTGAATGTGCCTGGACAGGCTTTGAAGCACCGTTAAAAAAGACCTGGCTCCTCCCTACCTTCATCAGGCCACCAGGTATCTCTTCTGTGAAAACACTGCTCTTTCTCCAAGAGAAGCTCAAATCCCAAAGCCCTTCATCATAGCCACCTGTGGAAAGTAATTTTGAAATTTTCATTGTAGTCCCTAGTGAGGACCAACATTCCTTCCAAACACTGACAGGACCAGTGGGGTTTTCCACCTGGTTAGCAGGTGCTGTTTCTGCAGCCCCACTTGAGGAAGCTTTAGCTCCAGAAGGAGAACTAAAGGTTCTGTAAGGATTCCCAGAATTCAAAAAGTTGAGAGATGGAAGGAGTCTGCATTGTTCCCTCATCTACATTGTTTTATGTAGTGTTAGGAAAATTACAAAAGCATACAAAGTTTGAGCAGAATTCTGTTAGGAGAGAGGGAATCAGGCTAGAGACGAGAAGGTGAAGCGAATGTCAAAAAAGTAACTTTAGGCTTCCCTGGTGGCACAGTGGTTGAGAATCTGCCTGCCAATGCAGGGGACATGGGTTCGAGCCCTGGTCTGGGAAGATCCCACATGCCGCGGAGCGACTGGGCCCGTGAGCCACAACTACTGAGCCTGCGCGTCTGGAGCCTGTGCCCCGCAACGGGAGAGGCCGCGATGGTGAGAGGCCCGCGCACCGCGATGAAGAGTGGCCCCCGCTTGCCACAGCTAGAGAAAGCCCTCGCACAGAAACAAGGACCCAACACAGCCAAAAAAATAAAATAAAAATTAAAAAAAAAAAGTAACTTTAAAGAAAACCCTTTCAGCAATTCACCTTTGATTAGAGTAAAAAACACTTCCGGGCTTCCCTGGTGGCGCAGTGGTTGAGAGTCTGCCTGCCAATGCAGGGGACGCGGGTTCGGGCCCTGGTCTGGGAGGATCCCGCATGCCGCGGAGCAAATGGGCCCGTGAGCCACGGTTGCTGAGCCTGCGCGTCTGGAGCCTGTGCTCCGCAACGGGAGAGGCCGTGATGGTGAGAGGCCCGCGCACCGCGATGAAGAGTGGCCCCCGCTTGCCGCAACTGGAGAAGGCCCTCGCACAGAGACGGAGATCCAACACAGCCATAAATAAATAAATAAAGCACACCTAGTATAGTGTAATTTAAAAAAAAAAATTGATTTAAAAAAACAAACAAACAAACAAAAAAAAACACTTCCAACTGTTATGCATGAGGCAGTTTCTGACAAACTAATACATTTTATTTTTAAAAGTTTCAAAATTATTTTAGAAGACACAATCAGTATCTATGAGGAAAAAAATCTGTTTCTATTATAGGGCCATACTTTCATATCTTTAATTGAGAAGAATTGCCCCAGAGGTTGATACCCCTGGTTCACACTGTCCAGGATTCTGAGTTTGATAGTGACCCCCAGGGACATGTCTGAAAGAGCTTGGATGTTCTGCTTGAGGTCACCCTGAAAGGGCAGACTGGTCCCAGCTTCTCCAAGAAGCCTCAGTCATTGAGAAAAGCATGCACACCCTATTGGAGTCCATTACCATCTCTTGGTGTTTCATCAATTTACAAGATTGCTTTCTGCTCTGAGTAGTAATTCTGATTATTATCATTTTACTTTTTTAATGTTTTAAGATTTAATAAACAAGTCAAATTTCTACCTTATGCATCCCTTTCCAGGATTTTCTAGATTTAAACCATGTTTCTTTAAAACCTTCAACTCTCCAAGATTTTTTTAAGTGTTTTTAATTTCTCCACACATGGCATCTGACTTCACAATGTAGTTGCCCTTTTATGGAACTTTTCTGGTTACAGTAATAAGAAATTAAATCTACAGTTTTACATTGTGACATATCTCTTATAAGCTGTATCATTTCGAGCAATTCTACTTTTACAGAGTTGAGAACTCCCTCACGCTACTAGGTCCTCATTTCCTACAAGCAATCTTAATCTGCCTCCTGAGTACTTTACTTTCCAGTGTGTAAGAGAACACACACACACACACACACACACACTACTGCCCTGCACTCAGCAGTTTCACATATACTATCTCTTTTAATCCTGAAACATTACTGTCAGGCATATTTACCATCCTCATTTTACAGTCAAGAAACTGAAGCTCTCTAAGAGGCAAAGCAAACTGACCAAAACTATACAACTAGTAAAAGGTATAGTCACAATGTTAAAGCAGGTCTTCAGGTCTCTTCATATAATTTTCTTTTCTTTATTACATAAAGGAAACATGAACACTTTAATCAATAATTATAGAAAGATGTCATGACATCACTAGCTAAATCAAAAAATAGAATACTGCCAGGAACTCTGTGAAGCTGTTCATGTGACCTCCAATGATCACCCTCTTTTCTCTCTAAAGATAACCACCACCTTGATTCTCATATTGATAATTTTGTTTCTTTATAGTTTTATCAGCACTGAATGCATCCCTAAACAACATAATTAAGTGCTCTCTGTTTCTGAAATTTACAGGAATGGAATCATATAGCATGAATTATTTTAAGTCTTGCTTTTCTTTCTAAATTTGTATATATGCTGCTCCCTATAGCTATAGTTCCTTCATTGGCATGTTGTGTGATATTCCACTCTATGCAGAGCTGATGTTCAGGAACACCTCTGTCCATTGCAGTTATTTTCAGCCAGTGTCATTCTGATTGGGTCCACTTCTATTCTGACTGGTTAGTGCCAAAGCCATAAGAGTTTGAACATCACTCTGACTGTATGTATATATCACAATACATTTATTCCATTCTACTGTTGAGAGAGAGCAATCCCTCAGTTTTACATGAATATTTACTTTTATTTATTTCTGTTAAAAAGAGGCTTGAAAGGAAATACCTAACTTATCAGAGAAACTTTTTTCTACCTATATTTAACTCTTTTTTTGTACCTATATATAATTTACATAACCTAAAGTTCACCAGTTTGAAGTGTGTATTTACAGAATTGTACAAACATCACCACTATCTAATTCCAAAATATTTTTGATCATCCCCAAGAGAAGCCTTCTACCCATTAGCATTCACTCCCCACTCTCCCTTCCCCACCCTAGGCAACTAGAAATCTACTTTCTCCATGGATTTGCCTATCTGGACATTTCATATAAATGGCATCACATAATATGTGGTCCCCTGTGACAGACTTCTTTAATTTAGCATAATATTTCAATGTTCATTCATGTCATAGCATATGTTAGTATTTCATTACTTTTTATGACTAAATAATATTCCACTGTATGAATATACCACATTTTGTGTATACAATCATCAGTTAATAGATATGTGGGTTGTTTCTGATTTTTGGATATTATAAATAATGCTATAAACATTTATATGCAAGTTTTAATGTGTAGACAAGTTTTCATTTCTCTTGGGTAGATATCTAGAAGTAGAATTGCTAGGTCATACAGTGACTCTGTTTAACATTTTGAGGAACTTCCAACTGTTTATCAAAGTGGATATACCATTTTTTACATGACCACCACCAACATATAAGGGTTTCAACATGTTGACGTATTTGGAAATACTTGTTACTGTTTGTTTTTTTATTATAGCCATTTTAGCACATGTGAAGTGGTATCTTAATGTGATTTTGAAATTTTCATTTTTCTAATGATTAATCATGTCAATCATCTTTTTGTGAGCTTATTGGCCACTTGTACCTCTCTGGAGAAATGTCTATTCAAATTATTTGCCCATTTTAAACTTGTTTTCTTTGTCTTTTTATTATGGAGTTATAAGAGTTTTTATTTATTCTGGATAAAAGTCTCCTATCAGTTACATGATATGTGATTGTCTTTTTGTTTTCTTGATGGTATTCCTTAAAGCACAAAAGTTTCTAACTTTGATAAAGTCAAAATTTTCAGTTTTTCTGTTATCACTTGTGTTTTTGGTGTCACATTTAAGAAATTATTACCTAATCCAAAATTATGAAGATATATTCCTGGGTTTTTGTCTAAGAGTTTTGTTGTTTTAGCTCTTATTTAGGTCCATGACCCATTTTGAATTAATTTTTAAGTACGGTGTGAGGTAGAAGTCCAAATTCATTATTTTGCATATAGATATCCAGTTCCCCCCAGAACCATTTGTTGAAAAGACTGTTCTTTCCCCACTGAATTATATTGGCCTTTTCTAAAATATTATGTAATGGTAAAGTTAAAAGTCAATAAAAATATTGTTTATGAGTGTGGTTTGTTCTGTAAGACAGCTATAAAAATAGAAAAAATTTAATACACATATAGCATATATATTATGTTTTAATAGAATAAGTATACACATAGATGTGTACTATGTAAACTAAGATGATGACAAAGAAGTGCTGGTTAGAAATGCTATTTCCTGTGGTTGGGGCAGATGGTAGCACTATTGAGAAACCATCTGAAATACTAAAAGAAAATTTTTTTGTCAAAGCAAGAGGACAAGATTACAGAGAAAATGCAAAACATAAATAAATGGGGGAAGACAAGACCCCCACCTTTGGTGAGAGTTTAACAGCTAGAATTGATAGACCAAGACTTATCACCACATAAGTCAGGCTACATCCAATTGAGGGGATACAAACTTTAAGTATGCCAACCCAAATGGATCGGGCTTACTGATTATGCTCCATTGGAGCTCCTGACAGGTGTCCCTATTGGTCCTCTCACTTGCCTCTGAGCCCAGGAAAACTGTACAGGCTTGTAAAATTAGCTATCAGAATCTGAATCCTTCAAACCAGCTAAAACAGGCATAAGCTCCCACCTCTTGCACAGCTTCCTTTTCTGGTGTTAATTCTCTGAACAAACAGAACTGGGAAGAGGAACTGATGATCTTTTAAAGACTACTTTTGTCCCTGTTCCTTAAGTAGACTTGGTACAAAGCTCTCTGTTAAAACAGGGGGAAAAAAAAAAAAAAGAACTTGAATTAGGATTTTTGAAATCCAAATGCAAAATAATCCCTAAGAGCATTATATTACTCTTGTCTGCATTAAAATTCATCTGTTACTTGTGGACGCACTTAAACAGCCCTTTAAGATCTCTCTGCCATCTTGGGCTTCCCTGGTGGTGCAGTGGTTAAGAATCCACCTGCCAATGCAGGGGACATGGGTTCGAGCCCAACTAAGCCCGTGCACCGCAACTACTGAGCCTGCGCTCTAGAGACCATGAGCCACAGCTACTGAAGCCCACGCGCCTAGAGCCCGTGCTCTGCAACAAGAGAAGCCATCGCAATGAGAAGCCCGCGCACCACAACGAAGAGTAGCCCCCGCTCGCAGCAACTAGAGAAAGCCCGGGCGCAGCAACGAAGACCCAATGCAGCAAAAAAGTAAGTAAAATAAAATTAATTAATTAAAAAAAAAATATATATATATATAAAAAGATCTCTCTGCCATCTATCTCCATCTACTTGGCTCTTCTAGTTTTACAGCTTCTGCAAACATGAAGACTTCATGACTCTGGGATCCCAGTAAGGATTTTCATTAAGAATAGTTCTACTAATAATGAGACAAACTGATTGGAGCCTGAATTGAGGAAGAGAAAACTATGAAGTGACTTTCTGGAGGACAGTTGTAAAATTTTTAAGAAGAACTATCTACTAGATAATTTTATTGTATCAATCTTAAAGTTCTTGATTGTGATCATTATTTTGTGCTTATGTAGGAGAATATCTTTGTTCTTAGGAGATAAATGCTAAAGTATTTAAGAGTGAAGGGTCATGATGTCTGTAACATACTTTAAGATGGTTCAGAAAAAATAAATCACACACACATGCACAAACGTACACACACAAACACAGAGAAATGTAAAAAGTGTAGCAAATGTGCAAAATGTTTCATTTGTAATTGACATTGTTGTACATCTAAAATGGTCGAATATCAACAATTGTATGTGATTCAACCTAACAGATTAAGAGTATATAACTGAATCCAAATCAGGTTTTCTCAACATTGGGACTATTGACATTGTTTTAATTCTTTATTGTAGGAGAAGGGTGATCTGTGAATCTGTGAAGGATGTTTTAGTAACATCTCTGGCCTCTGCCTTCCAGATGCCAGCAACACCTTCAATCATGCAATCAAAAATGTCTCTAGACATTGCCAGATGTCCCTTGGGGGCAAAATCTTCCCTAGTTGAGAACCACTGATCTAGAGAAATATGCAAGAATGTAGAGATAAAAGGTACTTTTCTTTCAACTTTTCGGTAGATTAAATTTTTTGCAAAATTAAAAAGTTAGAAAAATAATAGATAAAATAATATATGTGATTTATATATTAATATATATTAATTATTGATTAATTAATAATTTATAAAACTGGTTCTGTCACCAAATTTTGATGAATTTCCTTTTTCACACTTTTAAAACACCAAAGCCCTTAAGAACTTAATTCATAGACTCCTCTAATACTTTCACTTGACTCCATACCTGAAGCAGAAACACTTCATTGTGCCCCTATTCACCTGAGCTATAGAGACCACAATAGAACAGAAAGGGAATTAACATTGACTGAACACCTACACATGGCAGGTGTCACTTTATATCATTTATTAAAATTATTGTTGAGAGGCGATTCCATTTGTACAGATGAGGAAAAAAATTCAGAGAACCTGATCATGGTGACATGACTTGTAAGAAAGTAAGACCTGGAGTACAAGACTGAAACCAACTCCAAAGTTCACATTGTTTCACTATAGGAAGGAAATTTGCTGGCCCCTGGCCTGTCTCTGTTACAGTAATAACACAAATGCCTATTACATTCAAACAAGTTTAAACTGAATATTGGACATTCTATTTTTAAATTTCTTGAACTACTCTACTGAACTACTCTACTTTATGGTTGAGTCAACTCTTCTTTTTTCTCTCTGTGCCCCCTCATCTCTCTTTCTTTCTTGGCTCTTCTTTTACTGCCACATTCCTCTTGATTTTTTTCATGTAAGCCTATTCTCTCTGTCTCTCCCCACTCCAACTTGTTTGGCTTTTTCTCCTATTGACCACACTCTCAGGGAATTATCTTCTGCACTTTCCATCCAACAAACACAGGCTAAAAAAATAATTTTCCTTAAGAGGAATGCTGGTGGTAGTTGCTAAAACTGTTTTACCTTCCTACATCTGGAAGTTCTCTAACACCTTTTCTTTCAACTTCTCTGTATATGTAAAACTTTTCTAAATAAAATGTTAAAAAAAGATAATGCCTTGCACATAACAAGCACTTAATAAATGTTAGATGCTGCACCATTGTTGTTCTTATGTAAGAGTATCCAAGTTTCCACCAGGAGTTTCTTCAAACATAAAGAAAAACAAATACAATTCACTTCTGGTAATTGTACAACTAAGCTTTTAATTTGATTTGGAATACCTTTCATTAGCTGATATTTGGTATAGTAACTTTTCCACTTGGAAACTGGTTTATTCTTTGGAATCTACTACCATAATGTAAGACTAAAGTTTTAAAAGTATCTGTTCATTGGAGATACAAGACCATACTTTAGAAAATGTGTTTTTCCTCTCTTTCACTATTTTTGAATCACTCACATCACCCAACCTGCCCCTTCTCCATCCCCATTCTTTCTCACACAGTTTATTTTCCTTACATTTACCAATACATTGACAAGAGGAAGAGAGGGTTCCATTTTGAGGTAAAAGAAATACTTTCGCTCTTGTATCTCAACTTTCTTTTCCAGGCAATCTAAAATTTGTATAAAATCTTCTCATGGTCATATATGGGTCCATTAGGATGTACTAGAGGTGCCGAAGCGGTATTTCTTTCTAATGATATGTACACACTGAGTAGAAAAGGCAGAAGAGGGTCTTAAAGGAAAAGGTAGTACTGCAGCTTGGGAGGGGTTGGAAAGAGATGAGGGAGTGGAAGCAGAGAAGGAAGAACATGCAAGAGAATTGGGCTTGTAAGAAGAACCAGACTAAGATTAGGGGGACAAGGGTGTGCAACACAGGAAGTGTTCAGAAGCATGAAAAAAATCCCTTCTTCCATTGTTGTCTTTGGAAGGAGTGCTTTGTTCGGTTTCTCATGTATGGAAGACCCTAACTCAAATAGATCTCAAATAAACAACATGTTTTTACTTTGTGCCATGGTGTCCCCAGGTGTTTGTGAGCATCTTTTGCAGATCACAAAACTGCAGGTCCAGAGTCTCCTCCCAGACTCTGATGATTCAAAGCAAGAACAAACAGTTGGAATTTCTGTCAAATTGGCAGGCTGGAGGGGAAATAAGTTGGAGTCATGGAGACATTTACTTCCCTGAAAATCATTCACAGTTTAAAGGAAAGAACACAGTAGAACTGCATCCTCACCATGTTCTCACTGAGTACCATGAGAGAATTCGCTGAACTTCAGATTACTTGGGCTCTGAGTAAAATGGAAATAATAAGAATACAAACATCAAGACTTGCTGTGAAGCACAAATAACAGAAAGGTATACAAGTGTTTTGTAAGCTTTAAAATATTATAAATAATTGATTATGATTGCATGTACGCCATCTGTTAGGCCTGAGCACAAGGCAGATGTGCTGCTCTATTTCTCCTCAAGCAGAATTCCTCTACATTCCTGCCTGAGTGAAATTTTCATACTTCATAGTTGTTCTAAACATCACCAAGAGAAAGATGAAGAAGAGGAAGAAAATAAATCGTTGAATGCCAAGAACATCCCCATAGTACACAGCCATTCTCTTTAAACAAGGAGAAAACAGCATTTTACTACTCAAAGCTCTAGGCAGTTTCCCTCTTTAGGGAAAGATAACTGAGCTGTAAAGTATCTGCCCTGGCAACAAATTCATGAATCACAATTACCTGTTTCTTTTGGATATTGAATCTGCTAATTACCCACCAAAGTTTAGATTGGACAGCTGCTACCTGACATCATTTGGTATCCAATATGGAATGATTTTGGCAGAGAAATGGTTTCTCTTTTCCCAACAGGAAAATGGAAAATGAATTGGAAGACTTTACTAATAATTAGTAAAAACATTTAAAAAAAAAAAACCCGTAGCTCTAGGTGTTTGAACCTTGGATTAACTGTTGAGAGTTAAATCACTGCGTCAAGGAAAAGTGATACTATATAAGTTGATGATCTGTTGAAAGTAGATTAAAAATGGGAACCGATCAGTGAGGACTAGAAATGCTACTAGATTAAAAGAATAACATGTGTTTTAACAAAATCTGTATTTAATTTTGGCTTGTATTATGAGAGGAGACATCTGGAACTTGGGTGTTGGTGTTGAAATTACCAGTAGCATCTGTTCATCTTTGGTTTTACCCCTTGAATCAGAGGAGAACTACATTGTATTACAGATCTCTGGGTAAAATAGTAGAATGAAAATATGGCATGTTCCATTTAATCTGCAAGTGTAAAATAATGCTGTAATAATTTTCTAATTTTAGTTTTAGTTTCTATTCCTAGCCACTAATTAAAATGATTAATAAATGCTTTCATTTTCTATATAATTCATCATTTATGATTTATGGAAGTATCAAATATAAAAGCTAAGTTTTCTATTTCTGTTTTTACTCAAGAAATTAACAACTAGGAAATGCTAAGTAACTTGGAGTTATGCGTCAGCAAATGTCCAATAAGCTGTGTAGAAATTAGCCTGCTTAATTTTTTTTTAATCCTGAAAATGTTAGCACAAATAAATCTAATAAACCACCTAAAGCAAAAGGGAAGTGGGAGAGTTTACAAAACAATTGGGAAAGAATACTCAAGGTGTGTGTCAGTTATGAAATTTCACTTATCGTTAGTAGAAAATATTGATTTTCTTTAACAGAAAAGGGGAGTCTTGCCCATGGATGTCCAAACAACCAGTTGACTTAGACCCTAATAGTTAGTCCTTTGCATGAAAAAAGAAGCAAACTTTTGTTGCAACAGCTTATCAACAGAAAGACAACTGAATAAAGATAAAGTAGAAGATACAACAGTAATGATGTTCCAGCACCTGTATACAAACTAGCAAAACAACTAAAACATCAGAGCAAGATTTTCTACTTCTTCTTTCCTCCCTTCCTTCCTTCCTCTCTTCTTTCTTTTCTTCCTTTCTTCCTAACTTCTTCATTTCACTACTTTCTTTCCTCCTTCTAATTTTGACATTTTAAAAGTTAATTTTACAGGGTTTTTTTTTTTTAATTTCAAGGAAGAGTTTCCAACCAATTATAGAATTTTAGTGCTTTAGTATTTAAGTAGTCCCTCTCCATCATTTCATAAGTGAAGAAACTGAGGGCTAGAGGGGGTCCCATTCTGTTGTGAAAGAATATATCATTACTGTTGCATCTTCTGCTTTGTCTTTATTCAGTTGTCTTTCGGTTGATAAGCTATTGCAACAAAAAGTTTGCTTCATTTTTCAGGCAAAGGATTAACCATTAGGGTCTAAATCAACTGGTTGTTTGGGCATCCATGGGCAAGACTCCCCTTTTCTGTTAAAGGAAATCATTTTCCTAATGATTTTCCCAATCATTTTCACTAATGTTAAGTGAAATTTCATAACTGACAGGCGCCTTGAGTATTCTTTCACAATCGTTTTGTAAACTCTCCCACCTCCAGTCTGCTTTAGGTGGTTTATCTGATTTATTTATACTAAATATTGTCAGGATTAAAAATACTAGCTTGGGGACTTCCCTGGTGGTCCAGTGGGAAAGACTCCACACTTTCAATGCAGGGGGCCCGGGTTCCATCCCTGGTCGGGGAACTAGACCCCGCATGCATGCCACAACTAAGAGTCTGCGTGCCGCAACTAAGAATCCACATGCCACAACTAAAGATCCCACATGCTGCAATGAAGATCCCATGTGCTGCAACTAAGACCCGGAGCAGCCTAAATAAATAAATAAATAAATAAATAAATAAATAAATATTTTCTAAAAACTAGCTTGTCGCAGAGCAATGATGAATACATGTGATAGTTACTGCTGAGTTGTTTTTATTTTATTTTTAGAAACTTTCTTATATGTGGGTATATAAATTTTAAACTTTTTTGGCCATTTCCCAGCATTTATGCTTTTTTCTAAAAGAATCAACAATACGAGGATGTTTAAAATAAAGACTAATCCTCTCTCCTCCCCACCTCACTCTACTATCCATTCCACCCGCCTCAGGTGTCCAATGTTAATAGACTTGTACTGACTCCTTGGTAATATATATACACACAACATAACTATACATATATGGGCTATTTGTTTGTATCTTCTCTGTTTTTTCCCAATATTGACTTATAACATATACACTTTGTAGTCTTCTCTTTTTTTTTTTCATGTGGCAGCATACAAGGACAGCCCTACAAGAATGTGTGTATGTGTCCATATATTTTTGCAGTTTACACATATGCATAAATACATAATTTTACATTATGCATTGAAATACATGTTGGGGAGTTTTCAAATGCTTCTTTTTTTTTTTTTTGTTCTTCTTTGCCTGTTATTACTCCCTCTCTTCCTTGAGGCTATTCATTTAAACACACACACACACACATACACACACACAAACACACACACGATCTGTTTTGTGAGCTTCTACTTTTTCTTTCTTTTTTTTAAATTTTTTCCATTTTTTTTTTATACAGCATGTTCTTATTAGTCATCAGTTTTTTGTTTTTTGGGGTTTTTAAAATTAATTAATTTATTTATTTTGGCTGTGTTGGGTCTTCGTTTCTGTGCGAGGGCTTTCTCTAGTTGCGGCAAGCGGGGGCCACTCTTCATCGCGGTGCGCGGGCCTTTCATTGTCGCGGCCTCTCTGTCTGTGGGGCACAGGCTCCAGATGCACAGGCTCAGTAATTGTGGCTCACGGGCCTAGTTGCTCCGTGGCATGTGGGATCTTCCCAGACCAGGGCTCAAACCCGTGTCCCCTGCATTGGCAGGCAGATCCTCAACCACTGCGCCACCAGGGAAGCCCAGTCATCAGTTTTATACACATCAGTGTATACAAGTCAATCCCAATCGCCCAATTCATCCCCCCAGCCCCCACACACCTCCACGGCTTTCCCCCCTTCATGTCCATACGTTTGCTCTCTACATCTGTGTCTCAATTTTTGCCCTGCAAACTGGTTCATCTGTACCATTTTTCTAGGTTCCACATATATGCGTTAATATACGATATTTGTTTTCTCTTTCTGACTTACTTCACTCTGTATGACAGCCTCTAGATCCATCCATGTCTAAACAAATGACCCAATTTCGTTCCTTTTTATGGCTGAGCAATATTTCATTGTATATATGTACCACATCTTCTTTATCCATTCGTCTGTCGATGGGCATTTAGGTTGCTTCCATGACCTGACTATTGTAAATAGTGCTGCAATGAACATTGGAGGGCATGTGTCTTTTTGAATTGTGGTTTTCTCTGGGTATATGCCCAGTAGTGGGATTGCTGGATCATATGGTAATGCTGTTTTTCATTTTTTAAGGAACCTCCATACTGTTCTCCATAGTGGCTGTATCAAGTTACATTCCCACCAACAGTGCAGAGGGTTCCCTTTTCTCCACACCCTCTCCAGCATTTGTTGTTTGTAGATTTTCTCATGAAGCCCATTCTAACTGGTGTGAGGTGATACCTCATTTTAGTTTTGATTTGCATTTCTCTAATAATTAGTGATGTTGAGCAGCTTTTCATAGGCTTCTTGGCCATCTGTATGTCTTCTTTGGAGAAATGTCTATTTAGGTCTTCTGCCCATTTTTGGATTCGGTTGTTTGTTTTTCTAATATTGAGCTGCATGAGCTGTTTATATATTTTGGAGATTAAACCTTTGTCCATTGATTCATATGAAAATATTTTCTCCCATTCTGAGGCCTGTCTTTTCGTCTTGTTTATGGTTTCTTTTGCTGTGCAAAAGATTTGAAGTTTCATTAGGTCCCATGTGTTTATTTTTGTTTTTATTTCCATTACTCTAGGAGGTGGATCAAAAAATTTCTTGCTGTGATTTATGTCAAAGAGTGTTCTTCCTATGTTTTCCTCTAAGAATTTTATAGTGTCCGGGCTTACATTTAGGTCTCTAATCCATTTTGAGTTTATTTTTGTGTATGGTGTTAGGGAGTGTTTAATGTCATTCTTTTACATGTAGCTGTCCATTTTTCCCAGCACCACTTATTGAAGAGACTGTCTTTTCTCCATTGTATATTGCCTCCTTTGTCATAGATAAGTTGACCATAGGTGCATGGGTTTACCTCTGAGCTTTCTATCTTGTTCCATTGATCTATGTATCTGTTTTTGTGCCAGTACCATATTGCCTTGATTACTGTAGCTTTGTAGTATAGTCTGAAGTCAGGGAGTCTGATTCCTCCAGCTCCGTTTTTTTCCCTCAAGACTGCTTTCGCTTTTCGGGGCCTTTTGTGTCTCCATACAAATTTTAAGATTTTTTGTTCTAGTTCCGTAAAAAATGCCATTGGTAATTTGATAGGGATTGCATTGAATCTGTAGATTGCTTTGGATAGTGTAGTCATTTTCACAATATTGATTCTTCCAATCCAAGAACATGGTATATTTCTCCATCTGTTTGTATCATCTTTAATTTCTTTCATCAGTGTCTTATAGTTTTCTGCATACAGGTCTTTTGTCTCCCTAGGTAGGTTTATTCCTAGGTATTTTATTCTTTTTGTTGCAATGGTAAATGGGAGTGTTCCCTTAATTTCTCTTTCAGATTTTTCATCATTAGTGTATAGGATTGCAAGAGATTTCTGTGCATTAATTTTGTATCCTGCAACTTTACCAAATTCATTGATTAGCTCTAGTAGTTTTCTGGTGGCATTTTTAGGATTCTCTATGTATAGTATCATGTCATCGGCAAACAGTGACAGTTTTACTTCTTCTTTTCCAATTTGTATTCCTTTTATTTCTTTTTCTTCTCTGATTGCCGAGGCTAGGACTTCCAAAACTATGTTGAATAATAGTGGTGAGAGTGGACATCCTTGCCTTGTTCCTGATCTTAGAGGAAATGCTTTCAGATTTTCACTATTGAGAATGATGTTTGCTGTGGGTTTGTCATATATGGCCTTTATTATGTTGAGGTAGGTTCCCTCTATGCCCACTTTCTGGAGAGTTTTTATCATAAATGGGTGTTGAATTTTGTCAAAAGCTTTTTCTGCATCTATTGAGATGATCATATGGTTTTTATTCTTTAATTTGTTAATATGGTGTATCACATTGATTGATTTGCGTATATTGAAGAATCCTTGCATTCCTGGGATAAATCCCACTTGATCATGGTGTATGATCCTTTTAATGTGTTGTTGGATTCTGTTTGCTAGTATTTTGTTGAGGATTTTTGCATCTATATTCATGAGTGATATTGGTCTGTAATTTTCTGTTTTTGTAGTATCTTTGTCTGGTTTTGGTATCAGGGTGATGGTGGCCTCATAGAATGAGTTTGGGAGTGTTCCTTCCTCTGCAATTTTTTGGAAGAGTTTGAGAAGGATGGGTGTTAGCTCTTCTCTAAATGTTTGATAGAATTCACCTGTGAAGCCATCTGGTCCTGGACTTTTGTTTGTTGGAAGATTTTTAATCACAGTTTCAATTTCATTACTTGTGATTGGTCTGTTCATATTTTCTATTTCTTCCTGGTTCAGAATTGGAAGGTTATACCTTTCTAAGAATTTGTCCATTTCTTCCAGGGTGTCCATTTTTTTCGCATAGAGTTGCTTGTAGTAGTCTCTTAGGATGCTTTGTATTTCTGCGGTGTCTGTTGTAACTTCTCTTTTTTCATTTCTAATTTTATTGATTTGAGTCTTCTCCCTCTTTTTCTTGATAAGTCTGGCTAAAGGTTTATCAATTTTGTTTATCTTCTCAAAGAACCAGCTTTTAGTTTTATTGATCTTCGCGATTGTTTTCTTTGTTTCTATCTCATTTATTTCTGCTCTGATCTTTATGATTTCTTTCCTTCTGCTAACTTTGGGTTTTGTTTGTTCTTCTTTCTGTAGTTCCTTTAGGTGTATGGTTAGATTATTTGATACTTTTCTTGTTTCTTGAGATAGGCTTGTATAGCTATAACCTTCCCTCTTAGAACTGCTTTTGCTGCGTCCCATAGGTTTTGGATCGTCGTGTTTTCATTGTCATTTGTCTGTAGGTATTTTTTGATTTCCTCTTTGATTTTTTCAGTGATCTGTTGGTTATTTAGTAACGTAGTGTTTAGCCTCCACGTGTTTGTCTTTTTTATGTTTTTTCCCCTGTAATTCATTTCTAATCTCATAGCATTGTGGTCAGAAAAGATGCTTGATATGTTTTCAATTTTCTTAAATTTACTGAGGCTCGATTTGTGACCCAAGACGTGATCTATCCTGGAGAATGTTCCATCTGTACTTGAGAAGAAAGTGTAATCTGCTGTTTTTGGATGGAATGTCCTATAAATATCAATTAAATCTATCTGGTCTATTGTGTCATTTAAAGCTTCTGTTTCCTTATTTATTTTCATTTTGGATGATCTGTCCATTGGTGTAAGTAAGGTGTTAATGTCCCCCACTATTATTGTGTTACTGTCAATTTCCTCTGTTACAGCTGTTAGCAGTTGCCTTATGTACTGAGGTGCTCCTATGTTGGGTGCATATTTATTTGTAATTATTATATCTTCTTCTTGGATTGATCCCTTGATCATTATGTAGTGTCCTTCCTTGTCTCTTGTAACATTCTTTATTTTAAAGCCTATTTTATCTGATATGAGTATTGCTCCTCCAGCTTTCTTTTGATTTCCATTTGCATGGAATATCTTTTTCCAACCCCTCAGTTTCAGTCTGTATGTGTCCCTAGGTTTGAAGTGGGTATCTTGTAGACAGCATATAGATGGGTCTTGTTTTTGTATCCATTCAGCAAGCCTGTGTCTTTTTTAAATTATTTTTTTGGCTGTGTTGGGTCTTCGTTTCTGTGCGAGGGCTCTCTCTAGTTGGGGCGAGCAGGGGCCACTCCTCATCGCAGTGTGTGGGCCTCTCACTGTTGTGGCCTCTCTTCTTGCAGAGCGCAGGATCCAGACACGCAGGCTCAGTAGCTGTGGCTCACGGGCCCAGTTTCTCCACAGCATGTGGGATCCTTGCAAACCAGGGCTCAAACCCATGTCCCCTGCATTGGCAGGCAGACTCTCAACCACTGCACCACCAGGGAAGCCCAGGCCTGTGTCTTTTGATTGGAGCATTTAATCCATTCACGTTTAAGGTAATTATCGATATGTACGTTCCTATGACCATTTTCTTAACTGTTTTGGGTTTGTGTTTGTAGGTCCTTTTCTTCTCTTGTGTTTCCCACTTAGAGAAGTTCCTTTAGCATTTGTTGTGGAGCTGGTTTGGTGGTGCTGAATTCTCTTAGTTTTTGTTTGTCTGTAAAGCTTTTGATTTCTCCATCAAATCTGAATGAGATCCTTGCCGGGTAGTGTAATCTTGGTTGTAGGTTCTTCCCTTTCCTCACTTTAAATATATCATGCCACTCCCTTCTGGCTTGTAGAGTTTCTGCTGAGAAATCAGCTGTTAACCTTATGGGAGTTCCCTTCTCTGTTATTTGTCGTTTTTCCCTTGTTACTTTCAATACTTTTTCTTTGTCTTTAATTTTTGCCAATTTGATTACTATGTGTCTCGGCGTGTTTCTCCTTGGGTTTATCCTGCCTGAGACTCTCTGTACTTCCTGGCCTTGGGTGGCTATTTCCTTTCCCATGTTAGGGAGTTTTTCGACTATAATCTCTTCAAATATTTTCTCGGGTCCTTTCTCTCTCTCTTCTCCTTCTGGGACCCCTATAATGTGAATGTTGTTGCGTTTAATGTTGTCCCAGAGGTCTCTTAGGCTGTCTTCATTTCTTTTCATTCTTTTTTCTTTATTCTGTTCCGCAGCAGTGAATTCCACCATTCTGTCTTCCAGGTCACTTATCCGTTCTTCTGCCTCAGTTATTCTGCTATGGATTCCTTCTAGTGTAGTTTTCATTTCAGTTATTGTATTGTTCATCTCTGTTTGCTTATTCTTTAATTCTTCTAGGTCTTTGTTAAACATTTCTTGCATCTTCTCGATCTTTGCCTCTATTGTTTTTCCGAGGTCCTGGATCATCTTCACTATCATTATTTTGAATTCTTTTTCTGGAAGGTTGCCTATATCCAGTTCATTTAATTGATTTTCTGGGGTTTTATCTTGTTCCTTCATCTGGTACATAGTCCTCTGCCTTTTCATCTTGTCTATCTTTCTGTGAATGTGGTTTTTGTTCCACAGGCTGCAGGATTGTAGTTCTTCTTGCTTCTGCTGTCTGCCCTCTCACAGTTGTTTCTTTCAACTACAGGCATACCTCAGAGATATTGCAGGTTAGGTTCCAGACCACTGCTAGTGTTGGAGGGTCTCCTGCAGAGGCAGGGGCTGGCTGTGGCTCACCGTGGGGACAAGGACACTGGCAGTAGAAGTTCTGGGAAGTACTCCTTGGTGTGAGCCCTCCCAGAGTCTCGAGCTTCTACTTTTTATAATTATATAATATTGTTAAAAAACAAAATTCAACCAAGTAAATTTGAAGAGCTAACTGGATTTTTTAAGCGATTCATGAATCGGGTAGCAACCCAACTAGCAACTAGAAGGGTGCTCTGAGGGGTTGTACAAAATGGAAGGCCTCTACAGGCAGAAGGAAGGTAGGGCAAGGTAGTTGTTGGCAAAAAGAAAAGAAAAAATTGTTTCAGGCCAGGAAATCTTCTTTTGGGGGCGGGGGGGGGGTAGGAAACAGCAGGGGTCTTATTATGCAGATTATCTCACTAGTGTTGATCAGGAAATTTCAGATTGTCTGTTTAAAGGTCACATTCCTGGGAGAGGTTGAAACTGCAATTAAGTCTTTGTTTGCTGTCGTGGGGACAAATGATTCCATTTGGAGACTGTTATTTTTTTTAACAATATAACCATACATACACACAAAATGGCTGGCATCCTTTTCTCTCTTCTCCCATCACAGAAACACACACACACACAAACACATGCACAAGCACACATTCAGTTAACCAGAAAATCACTCATCTTGATAGTCCAGTGTTAAAGTATAATTTTCAAAACATTGAAAGCAGGACTTCCTTACAAATTTTGAATGAACACATATCAAAGATTTATTTAATTCATTAATGAGGGAACCAGCAAGATGGTAAAGCTGCTTCAAAGATAGAATTTAGAAATAGAAGTTTGTACAGTCAGGAAGGGGTATTAATTTCCTAAGTGCTAATGAAAAAATTAATCAATAGTCAATCTAAGAAAGAAATGGAAATTTTTATTTGAGCCAACCTGAGGATTTTAGCCCAGGAGACAATTTTTCAGAAAGCTCTGAGGACTGTTCCACTATCAATACAGTTACATAAGTTTTTGAGCCAAAGGGTTATACATCAAATGGTGTATTATTGATAGTTTACACAATTCAGATCTACATGTACAAAGCGAGTAGTGGGTCATGGGTCATCGTGGCCTCTTACAAGATTAAGAAGGAAAGTTACCTCTAAGGAGTTATGACCCTTTATAAGATTAAAAAGAAATGTTATCTCCTAAGGAGGTCTGGTTAATGCAGATGAACAATACACACTAAAGGGGAGGGAGGAGGCCCAAATGGGCAGAGAAAATTTTTGTTTAAATTTTCTTGTCTTGCCATAAAATATGAATTTCATTTCATCATTGAGTTAGAGGCAAGACCAGCTAGTATCCTGCCAGGCAATAAAACCATAACCTTTGGTGTCTCCTCTACCTGGCAGAAATAATCTTCTTCTAATGGACCAAAATTTGCAAGTTAACAAGTAACTTTCACAGTGTCAGTGTCCTAATCAATAGTAAATGTCAAGCAAAACAAAAGTACATCTCCTTGTCTGAGCCTATTAGGCAATGCTTCAGTGTGACATTGAAAGGACATGTAATCATCCTTTTGCTTTCCTTCCTGATCTTGAATCATTTTTCTTAACATCAAACTGAAACCAGTAGACTATGGAACTGTGTCAAGCTTGAGTCACACCCTAAGAAAATGTAGAGATTCCCCTGGATGACCACTTCATGTTGTTCCTCCTCCTGTTAGTCATGATGACACCCCCAGACCTGTCTTTTGGGCCTCTTAATTATATAAAAGCCAAATCCTTGATGGTACCTGTTAAGACTATGGGCTCTTCTGTCATCTTTAGCGGACATGAAAAGTAACTGCTCTAAATCTTTCACATATAAAGCTTTCACATAACTGATGTATTTATTATTACTGCAAATAAATTTAATAGTTGTAATGATCTAAAAAATTAGTGTTAATTAGCACTTTTTATTGACCAACGTAAAAGAACTTTCTGGTATGGGGCTTATATTTCTGGTAAGTTGCACTAGCCCATTTTTTTTTTTTTTTTTTTTTAGCAAGGAATGAATGTTCCGACTCTTTTAATGTATACATTTAATGATTTTGCTTTTCTTCTCTTTCTTATGTATTGTAGAAGGATGGAATCGAATATTTCTTCTCAGTTCTCTGCCTCTATCTCTGAAGAGAGGTAGTTTTTAGGTTGCTAATAATTTGGCTTTTGTGTTTAATGGGCAGCAACAGTATATTGTGAAAGACCAGAAGAGATGACAGTTTAAGATAAGAGAGGTAGGAAAGAGAAATGCCTCAGGCTGAAAGGGAATTAAGAATCAAAGTGCACCCTGTAGGCAGCCAGCCCTCAGAGTGGATAATAACATGGTTTATCTAGGTCCATGCACTAAGGACTGAAGCTTTGGCAAATCTTCCCTCACTCGCAAGGCTACAGAAGCAGAGAGCTCCCCAACTTTAAAAGACTAGTACCCATTTAAACAATGAGAATTCTGCAACTACTATGATATAGACTGGAAATCAGAGAACTTTCTCCTGGGTTTTAGGTCCTACATAAACTTTCTGAATTCTGATGCAACTATAGAAGAAAGAAGGGGAAAAGAGGGAAGGGAAGGAGAAGAGGAGAAGAGAGGTAGAAGGCTTAAGTAAGAGCTGAGATAGAATGTCCTGTCTGCCTTACAAGATGAGGCTATCAAATTCATCAGTCTTGTCAGATTAAAAAGTGATATTTTTTGCATACTTGAGTTTACTGAGATTCAAATCTGTCCTTTTTTATCCAGATGATGATTTATTGAAGATCTCAATACTGACACCCACCCCCCTCCCCATAGTCATCTATAACAAATCAGAGCCAACCTCAGCATTTGGTTGTTTGATTCCAAAGCATATCTTCCAGAAGTCTTTCTGTAGTGAGATAAATAAATGAGTCTCATTCCTCTGAGACTTATTATAAGTTGAGCAGGGGAAGAAGGAGCATGATTGAGTAGAATAGCACCAGATTAAAAATCAGAGGGCTAGGACCTTTATACTGCAACTAATGCTATGTGCAAATTTGGACAAGTAACAACCTACTTGTGGTCAGCAAAATATCTCTTCTGACTTTAGAGTTATATGTGTCTCTCACTCTCTCATTAATAATTGTACTATCTCTGTTGGGCATAGCCTCTCAGGCTTTCCCCAAGGTACTGGATATGGCTATTAGTTGCAGAACCCCACTGCAGCAACTTTGCTGCTACTCCCAAAGGAGTCGTAAAGTTTTGAGTTGCTCACCAGAATTGGGGAGGAGTAGCTAGATAGGCTCTCCTAAGACTCTAATAAGAGTCCCTACTCTTCCACAATACCTAGATGCTTCAATATTTGAAGAGGAGAATTCTATTGACACTTCTCAGAGCCTCTTTACTTAAAATTGTAAGAGGTTCCAGTTGTTAGATAAAGCTTCTGTCACCTAGAACAGGAAAAGAGGTCAGAATAATAAATTTGAAGATGGTAATAAGTAATAATAATATAATCAGTAAAAATTATTGAGGATTTTCAAATGTAACAAGTATATTGAGAGCTTTATAAGCATTATTTAATTCTCAGAGTAAATCTATAAATCATGTTCTTTTGCCAGCTCTATTTTACAAAAGAGAAAACAGAGGAGGCAAGAATTAAAACATGGTCTCATAGCTCACAGCTAGCAATTGACAGAGCCAGTCTTCAAACATAGTTTTATTTCACACCCAGTCTATATCATGTCCTATTTATTTAGCCCAATGGAATAATTATTGTTGGGCTTAGACAGAAGGGGATGTAAAACAGGTTCTGAAAAAGACAGAACAACTTATTCAACAGTTGGCAGCATAGGTCACAAATGGACAGGATAAAAATTATAAATATTCATTATTTATAGGACTCTCATCTTTCTTAGGAAGATGGATCCTTAAGAAGGCCTATTTTGTACTCAAGTCTAAGTCATTCTCCATAAGATGATCATTCTTAGTATTGAAGATAGAGTTCAGTGATGTATAGGAAATTCATTGCTGGAGAAGCTGAGACAACATTGTTCTGACTAAGAAAGAAGCCAGAACTTGTATATCTAGAGAGGCAATGTTGAAGGAGAAAGAGATCAATCAGCCAAGGGCAGAAAATGAAATTTAGGTGAACAGAAATGTCTAATAAGTAATCAATAAATTTCTGGGTAATGAGATGTGGATCTTTTTATATATATATATAAATTTGTTATTTATTTGTTTATTTTATTTTTGGCTGCGTTGGGTCTTCATTGTTGCACACGGGCTTTTCTCTGGTTGTGGCAAGTGGGGGCTACTCTTCGTTGTGGTGCATGGGCTTCTCATTGCAGTGGCTTCTCTGGTTGTGGAGCACTGGCTCTAGGCACGTGGACTTCAGTAGTTGTGGCACACGGGCTCAGTAGTTGTGGCACATGGGTTCAGTAGTTGTGGCTCACGGGTTCTAAAGCACAGGCTCAGTAGTGTGGCACAGAGGCTTAGCTGCTCCACGGCATGTGGGATCTTCCTGGACCAGGGCTCAAACCTGTGTCCCCTGCATTGGCAGGTGGATTCTTAACCACTGTGCCACCAGAGAAGCCCTGAGATGTGGATCTCTGTCCCTGCCAATCAATGAAACATGTAAATCTGACATACTAGTCAATACTTTTGTAGTTGGAATTGATTTTTTTTTTTTTTTTTAGCCAGAAAGGGAGGGACTATTTTTTTTTTTTTTTTTTTTTTTTTTTTTTTTTAATTTATTTATTTTTTGGCTGTGTTGGGTCTTCGTTTCTGTGCGAGGGCTTTCTCTAGTTGTGGCAAGCGGGGTCCACTCTTCATCGCAGTGCGCAGGCCTCTCACTATCGCAGCCTCTCTTGTTGCGGAGCACAGGCTCCAGACGCGCAGGCTCAGTAATAGTGGCTCACGGGCTTAGTTGCTCCGTGGCATGTGGGATCTTCCCAGACCAGGGCCTGAACCCGTGTCTCCTGCATTGGCAGGCAGATTCTCAACCACTGCGCCACCAGGGAAGCCCTGGAATTGATTTTTGATATGTGATAATAAATAACTGCCTCAAAAGGGAAGACAGTGAAATCAAAGATGGTCAAACAGTATTTCCTGCTATGTTCAAATTAAAACATAAAATGATAAATTAAGATAGGAGATCAAAGACACCTCAGCATATAAGCAGTCTGACATAAAGAGAAAGATATGTCAAATATTTCTACACAAAGAACTGTGAAATTTCACAAATAATTTAAATAAATGGAGAGATATACCATGTTCATGGATGAAATGATTTAACAGAGTAAACATTTCAATTTTCCTGAAAGAAATTTATCTAAAACCATCCTTATAGGATGGGTTTTTTCAATAGAAATTCTGGTTTTTAGAATTTAACAAGTTATATATTTAAACATATGGATTAAAATTTTTATGAATAGCTGACTCAACTTCTTAAAAAATAGAATAAAATATTGGAAGTTTCCCCACTAGATATTAGAAAAGGTATGCCCACAAATACACAGTAACAACAAAGGTAATTTCTAGCAATAGATAAATACAACAATGACAATAAATACACAACATAAAAATAGACACAGGAATATATGGGAATTTGAAGTATGATTAAGGTGGCAATACCAAATGATGACAAAAACTAGGTTGTAGATGATGTTAGAAAAACAGGCTTACTACATATAGAGAAATAAAGCTAGATCCCTACCTTGCATTACATGCAAAAAGAACTCCAAATGAATTAAAGACTTAAATGAGAAGGTGAAAGTAAGAAGGTAACAGAATAAAATGCATAAATGTATAAATGTAAAATGTATAAAATATTTTTTAAAAACTCAACAAAATGGAAATAGAAGAAAACTTTATCTGATAAAGGCCATTTATGAAAAACCCTCAGCCAACATCATATTTAATGGTGAATGACTGAATGCTTTCCCCTTAAGGAGAAGAAATTGTCTCCTCTCAGCACTTCTATTTAACATTATATTGGAGAGTCTAGAAAGGGTAATTAGACAATAAAAAGAAATACAAGGTATTCAGATTAGAAAGGGAAACTATCTCCCTTTGCAGATGACATGATGTTATATATAGATAACCACAAAGAACTACTACAGCTAATAAATGAGTTATTCAGGGTTACAGGATACATCAGGGGTCCCCAACCCCCAGGCCACGGACCGGTACCAGTCCGTGGCCTGTTAGGAACTGGGCTGCACAGCAGGAGGTGAGTGGCAGGCAAGCGAGCAAAGCTTCATCTGTGTTTACAGCCACTCCCCATTGGTCGCATTACCGCCTGAGCTCCGCCTCCTGTCAGATCAGCGGTGGTGGCATTAGATTCTCATAGGAGCGCAAACCCTACTGTGAACTGTGCATGTGAGGGATCTAGGTTGCGCACTCCTTATGAGAATCTAATGCCTGATGACTTGAGGTGGAGCTGAGGCAGTGATGCTAGAGCTGGGAGTGGCTGCAAATACAGCTTATCACTAGCGGAAAGATTTGACTGCACAGAGACCATAATAAATCAATTGCCTGCACTCATATCAAAACCCTATCAGTGAGTGGCAAGTGAAAATTAAGCTGCATCTGGTGGCAGGATTTATAGTGGCAAGGAAGTTGATGTTCTTCAATTGTACAGCTGCATCTTGTGGCAGCCTTTAAGTCAGAATCCGACACTTATTTTAGTCCATGCGTGGCCTGCCCATTATTTTATTTACCTCTTCCATCCGCACCTCTTTCCCGCACTGCGCACTTGTCTCAGTCACAGTTTTGGTAAGTCCACAGCTAACCCTAGCCAAAATGAGTAAAAAACAAATGTCCCTGGAGAGCTTCTTTGAAAAGGGGGAAAGACCCAATGATGAGAGAGCAGAAGACTCTAAGACTGCCAACAAAAAGAAAGCTGCATTTAAAAGAAAATACCAAGAGTCCTACTTAAATTATGGGTTCATTGCAACAGGTGATTCACATTCTCCAAGCCCGCTTTGTATAATATGTGGCAACCAGCTAGCCAATGAAGCCATGAAACCTTCAAAACTGCTTTGCCACATGGTGACCAAGCATCCTACATTAAATGACAAGCCTTTGGAGTTTTTCAAAGGAAAAAACCGTGAACACGAAGAACAGAAGCAATTACTGAAGGCCACCAGTCCATCAAATGTGTCTGCACTGAGAGCATTATTCTTAGAGGCTAACCGCATTGCTAAAGCTAAGAAGCCCTTTACTATTGGTGAAGAGTTGATCCTGCCTGCTGCTAAGGACATTTGTCATGAACTTTTAGGAGAGGCTGCAGTTCAAAAGGTGGCACGTGTTCCTCTTTAGGCTAGCACCATAACTAGACAAATTGATGAAATAGCAGAGGATACTAAGGCACAACTGTTAGAGAGGATTAATGAGTCACCGTGGTATGCAATCCAGGTTGACGAGTCTACTGATATTGACCACAAGGCAACAATGTTTGTTTTTGTGCGATATATTTTTCAGGAGGATGTGCATGCGGATATGTTATGTGCATTTTTGTTGCCAACCAACACTACAGCTGCAGAACTATTCAAGTCTTTGAATGATTACATATCAGGAAAACTGAATTGGTCATTTTCTGTCAGTATATGCACGGACCAAGTGGCTGCCATGACTGGACGGCTTTCTGGTTTCACTACTCAGGTCAAAGAGGTCGCTTCTGAATGTGAGTCTATGCACCATGTCATCCATAGAGAAATGCTGGCTAGCCGAAAAATGTCATCTGAACTTAACAATATTTTGCAGGATGTGATTAAAATTATCAACCACATTAAAGTACACGCCCTTAACTCATGTCTATTCGTGCAGCTCTGTGAGAAGATGAATGCACAGCACACACATCGTCTCTGATACACAGAAGTGAGATGGCTTTCTAAAGGTAGATCACTGGCCACAGTTTTTGAGTTATGAGAGCCGCTCCAGAGATTTCTTTTAGAAAAACAGTCACCACTGGCAGCATATTTCAGTGACACAGAATGGGTCGCAAAACTTGCTTACTTGTGTGACATATTCAACCTGCTCAGTGAACTCAATCTGTCACTTCAGGGGAGAACGACAACTGTGTTCAAGTCAGCAGGTAAAGTGGCTGCATTCAAAGCCAAACTGGAGTTATGGGAGTGATGAGTAAATATTGGGATTTTTGACATTTCAAACATTAGCAGAGATTTTGAAAGAGACTGAGCCAGGGCCTTCTTTCTCCCAGCTGGTGCATGATCACCTATCTCAGCTTTCAAAAGAGTTTGAGCACTACTTCCCAACCACAATAGACCCCCAAATTGGGAAGGAATGGATCCACGACGCATTTGTGAATAAGCCAGGTGAATCACTTTTGTCCGTGCTAGAAGAGGATCAACTGCTTGAGATCGCAAATGACGATGGTCTTAAAAGTATGTTGGAGACTTCAAATCTCCATACGTTCTGGATTAAAGTCAAGGCGGAATATCCTGAGATTGCCACAAAAGCACTGAAAAGCCTGCTTCCATTTCCAACATCCTGTCTTTGTGAAGCAGGGTTTTCTGCAGTGACAGCAACCAAAGCGAGATCACGGAGTAGACTGAACATAAGTAACACACTTGGGTGTCACTGTCTCCCATCCCCCCCAGATGGGACCATCTAGTTGCAGGAAGACAGGCTCAGGGCTCCCACTGATTCGGCATTATGGTGAGTTGTATAATTATTTTATTATATATTACAATGTAATAATAATAGAAATAAAGTGCACAATAAATGTAATGCGCTTGAATCATCCCAAAACCATCCCCCTCAACTGGTCCATGGAAAAACTGTCTTCAGTGAAACCGGTCCTTGGTGCCAAAAAGGTTGGGGACTGCTGGGATATGTGATAAATATCCAAAATCAATTGTATTTTTATGGAGTAGCAATGAACAATTCGAAAATGAAATTACAAAAACATTCCATTTACAATAGCATCAAAAAGAACAAAATCCTTAGGAATAAATCTAACAAAATGCAAGTCTTGTATCTGAAAACTACAAAACATTGTTGAAAGAAATTGAAGACAAATATTTGGAAAGATATACCATGTTTGTGAGTTGGAAAACTTAGTATTGTTAAGGTGACGCTATTCTTCAAATAGCCAAAACAATCTTGACAAAGAACAAAAATGAATACTCACACTTCCTGATTGCAAAACTTAATGTAAAGCTACATAATCAAGATTGTGTAATACTGACCTAAGAATAGATATAGTTCAATGGAAGAGAGCTGAGAATCTAGGAATAAACACTCATATTTATGGTCAATTGACTTTTGACAAGGGTGCCAAGACAATTCAATAAGGGAAAAAAAGTCTTTTCAACAAATGGTGCTGAGACAATTGGAATCTACATGCAAAAGACTGAAGTTGGATTCCTACCTCACACCACACACAAAAGTAACTCTAAATAGATCGCAGATCTAAATGCAACACTTAAAACTATAAAATTCTTAAAGAAAACATAAGAATAAATCTTTCTGACCTTGGATCAGGCAATAATTCCTTAGATATAACATCAAAAGTGAAGGAAAAAATAAATCAGACTTCATCAAATTAAAAACTTTTCTGCTTCAAAGAACACCATCAAGAAAGTGAAGAAACAGGACTTCCCTGGTGGTGCAGTAGTTAAGAATCTACCTGCCGATGCAGGGGACACAATTTTGATCCCTGGTCTGGGAAGACCCCACATGCCTTGGAGCAACTAAGCCCGTGTGCCACAACTACTGAGCCTGCATGCCACAGCTACTGAAACCTGTACACTCTAGAGACCATGGGCTGCAACTACTGAGCCCACGTGCCACAACTACTGAAGCCTGTGAGCCTAGAGTCCATGTTCCGCAACAAGAGAAGCCGCCACAATGAGAAGCCCATGCACCACAACAAAGAGTAGCTCACAGTCGCCGCAACTAGAAAAAGCCCTCACACAGCAACGAAAACCCAATGCAGCCAAAAAAAAGAAGAAAAATTAAAAAAAAAAAAGTGAAGAAACAATGTACAGAATGGAATAAAATATCTGCAGGTCATTTTTTCTGGAAGTTTTAAAATCACAGTTTCAATTTCATTACTTGTGATTCATCTGTTCATGTTTTCTATTTTTTCCTGGCAAGTCATATTTTCTATAACAGGACTTGTATCCACAATATGTAAAGAACATTTAAATTCAACAATAAAAAGACAAACCAACTTAAAAATGGGGAAAATTGAATACAAACTTCTTCAAAGAAGATATGGAAGTGGCTATAAGTACATGAAAAGATTCTCTACTACACTATTCATTAAGGAAATGCAAATAAAAACCCACAGTGAGATAGCACTTCACATCCACTAGGTTGGCTAAAACTGAAAAGGGTTGATGAATATGTGGAGAAACTGAAAGCCTTATACATTGCTGGTAGGGATGTAGAGTGGTGCAGCTCATTTGGAAAACAGTTTGGCTGTTCCTCAAAAAGGTAAACTTAGAGTTATCATATGATAATATGAAGCAATTCCACTTCAAGTATATACCCAAGAGAATTAAAAATGTATGTCCACAGAAAATCTAGTACATGAATGTCCATTACAGTATTATTCATAATAGTCAAAATGTGGAAACTTAAATGTCCATCAACTACTGAATGGATAAACAAAATGTGGTGTGTCCATATACTGGAATATTATTAAACAGTAAAAAGGAATAAATTATGATACATGCTACAACGTGGATAAACCTCTAAAACATGGTAAAAAAAAACCAGACAGAAACAAAGGCCACATATTTACAATTATATTTACATGAAATGTCAAGAATAGGCAAATCTACAGAGACAGAAGATAGATTAATCACTGCCAGGGTCTGCAAGGAGGAAATAATGGAAATTGATGCTTACAGGTACAGGATTTCTTTTGGGGGGGGGGTGACAAAAAGGTTCTGGAATTAGATAATGTTAATAGATGCACAACTCTGTTAGTATACTAAAAGTTGAATTGTACATTCTGGAAGTGTGAATTTATGGTATGTTAATTATATCTCAATAAAGCTTCTATTTTTAAAAAGTCCAGTAGGGAGTCGTAGAACCTGGATTCTAATCTAGATTCTGTTATAATTTTACAAAATGACTTCAGACAAGTTTCTAATCTTTCTGGTCTCATTCTCCTCATCTGTAAAATGAAAAATGATGCATAAGTGCCCTTCCATTTCTGACTATTTATGGTTCCATGCCTCTATCACTTCCTTCATGAAACAGTCCTTTGCCCAACTATCTAAAACTGATCTTTCCCTGCTTTGAACTGTCATAACATTCACTGCCTTGTTTTGCTACTATTTGTGCTTCATCTCATCTCCTCTACTAGAAATGTGAGATACTTAAAGGAAGACTCAGGACCGTCTTGAACATAACAGAGATTCAATTTTTAGAGACTAGGGACATGAGATTATTTATATATAGAAGACATTGTGTGAATGAAGCAATCAGTCCAAAAATCAAAATGTTAGTTTTGGTTTACATGTCACCAAAATAAGGGATTGGTAATTTCCCTAAATTTGACACAGATTTTATGTTATTTCTTGGCATAATAGAACTTTAAACTTGATAGAGAGTTTGATACACCACATTAATTCCCTTTTATCCTATACAGATGAGCTTCTACCCTATTTTAAAATAGATTGCCTGTACCATGGCAGCCTCACTGATGTTGATACTAAGCGTGATGAAAATAATCCAAAAACGAAAAGAAATAAAATGCTTGAACCAGTATTATTTAATTGCAATTAATCAAGTATTTAGTATTCCAGTAGGTGTTCTGAACCACATTGTTTTTGAGGAATGAAATCTTACCAATAGGAGACCTCAGTAGAGTACACTATTATTAAATCCTCATTGAGAGGTTAGGCCACTGTTTTCCTGCAATCATTATTGACTTTGTAAATTTTAAAAAAATAGAAAATTATACAGGCTTTGCTGCTTTATATAACCTTCCATAGTGTATGTCTGACAAACTGAAATTTTTAGACTAAAAAGAAAGTTGAGTAAAAATGTAACCAACTGCTTTCTTACTTCGTTTTCTCTCTAAATACAAAAAACAATTATCTAAAAACTAATCTTCAATTTTGTATTCTTTTCTCCACTGCTGAACTACATAATTTAACTCAAAAACATTTATCCCTCATTAATAAAAATACAAAAGGAAGAATTATGGAAAATTAGTCCTAGCCTGCTAGGATTCAACTATAACCTCATCCCACCACATTCCCTTTTTTCTGCATAATTACCAGTTCAGAATACCTGACTCCATTCCTAAATGCAGAGTTTAGAAAAAATTTTGTAATTGGTAAGAAAAAAACTAAAGCAGCATCAAAACATGTTGAGAACCTATGCAAAATTAAATTTGGGGTGCATAACTGGTAACACCTGAGAACATTTTTATTCTACACTTCATTTTGCATATGGGATGTACCTGAAAATTATGTTTTATAATATTGGAGGTGGTTTCAGTAAGTACCCACATCTCTCAAATGTACTGAGTTAAAACTTCTATATAGTATTATTTTTTTCATCTTGGGCATAATAACTTCTATCTTTCTGTCATTTAAAATTTGTATTTAATAAACATTCATTGAGTACTACCTATTCTTCAGGTACAGATAATAATACACACAAAAAATAAGATTTATTGAGTGTTAATTAGAGTACTAGGCACTATACGAAATTCTTTATAGTCTTGTCTCAATCAGCCCTAAGACCAATTCTGTGAGAATGGTAGTTCACACTTACTATCCACATTTTACAAATGAGAAAATTGAAGGTTAATGACATGAAGTAATTTGCTCTAAGTTACACAGCTAACAAATGGTTCAACTCTATGCTAAACAGTTTAGGGGCACACAAACAAAAAAACACCCAGATGTCCTCAAAGAATTTACAATCCAGTGAGGCTGTCAGAGAAGGAACCAAATAACAGACATGAACTATAAGTTATGATTCATGGTTCAATATGAAACCAATCAAATTAAAGGTTACAATTTAAGCCATTAGTGTCATGGTACGAGGTGTGCATTGCTCAGAGTTCTCCAGAGAAACAGAACCAATAGGATGTGTGCATGAGGGAGAGAGAGATTTATTTTAAGAAATTGACTCATGTGACTACTGTGACCCAGAACTAATGCTGCAGTTCAAGTCCAAAGGCCACCTGCTAGCAGAATTCCTGTTTTCTCAAAAAAGTTTAGTCTTCGTTTTATTAAGACAACAGATGGGATGAGGCCCACCCACAGTATGGAGGGCAATCTGCTTTATTCAAAGTTCACTGATTTAAGTATTAATCTTATCCAAAAAACACCCTCATAGAAACATCCAGAATAATGTTTGAGCAAATATCTAGGCACCGTGGTCCAGCCAAGTTGACACATAAAATCAACCATCACATGATGCTTTAAAAATAAATAATAACTTATACCATGCCCTATGATAGAGAGTCCTACAAATTTGTCTTCACCAACAGAGCTACATCCCTTGAATTGAGGACTCTGTTATATTTACTTTTCTATTCTCAGTGTCTATTACAATGAGGAACATTTAGAATCTTTTTAGGAACTCTTGTTGAATTAATACTAGTAGACTTGTCTTGAATTGAATTGAATTGAATTAAATTCAGTTTCTGGCCTTTTAAAATCTCTATAAAAAAAATGTGTCCAGAATAAAAAAGTGCCATTGATCAATCTAGCATTTGGGGGCTCATAGGTCTATCAGCTTCCTTGGTTGCCCATTTTGTGGTAACAGTTATATATTAGTCATATGTTCTACATGACAAATTACTACAAACTTAGTAGCTTAAACCAGTACACACTTAATAGTTTCTGTGAGTCAGGAGACCAGTCACAGCAGAGCTGGGTGCCCTGCTTCAGCGTCTCTCCCAAGGTGCAATGAGGGGTCAGCCAGGGCTGGGATGTCATTTGAGGCTGACTGAGTCATGTCAGGGGATGTCAGTCCAGAGGTGAGACCAGATGAACCACCCTGCCTCAAAGAGAAAGATGGCACATGAACCATCCACCTCAGTCCCATTGTCAGGAGGATTCCTGAGTTCTCCCCTACAGCCAGACGCCACCTTGGGAAGAAAGATCAGCCTCTGGGAATTGAACATTCAGTTTTCTAAAGGTTGAATTGAAAGAAACTGTTAAAACTGGAAGAAAATGATTTCTTATTATTTAGCAAGCTAAAGGTTTAGTTGATTGACCAGTTGGGATGTGTGTGTGTGTGTGTGTATGTGTGTGTGTATGTGTTTCTCCTACTATGCTGGAGATACATATCAATATAGGTATACACAAAATTTACTGTTGAATTCATACAAAATTGACTATTTCTAGTGTCTATCACAATGAGGAGCACATAGAAAGTTTTTAAGACCATTGTTGAATGAAATTGAATTAAATTCAGTTTCTGGCCTTCTAAAATCTCTAAAAAGGAAACTGTTCAAAATAAATAATTGCCGTGGATAAATCCAGGGGCATATACTTGTATACACACATTATATATATACACACATCTTATTTTTTGGTTAAACTATTTGAAAGTTGTTTTCAGACATCATGACACTTTTTACATTCCTTGCAATAAGTTGCCCAAGTTTGCAAAGCTGGTCAATGGGAGTGCTGGGCTTAGAACCCTGGCAGTCTAAGGTGGAGCCTATCATCTTAATAACTGTGCCGCTGATTCAGTTAGGGAAAGGTGAAAGAAGTATGATAGGTGGAGTAGATGGGGCTCCTGTCAACCACAGTCAGGATGAAAGCAACACCAGAGAGCTTCCGGGGAGAACATGAGAGAAAGGGGGAAAGCAGGTCAATTAAAGGTCAGAGAGGTGGGAGGGGAGAGAGGAGAATTTTTATATTAGGAGAGATGACAGTCAAATGAGAAGTGCTACTAAGACAGAATCTCCCACTTTTTCCTTTTTTCTAGGGCAAAACAAACTATTTTATACTTGATATTTTAGAGTATAAACCCCCAAAGGGCAGAGAGCAGGTTCTGCTTGCTCCTTTGGGCATCCAGTGTTGTATGCAGTCAGGTTCTTGGTCAGACAGTTAGTCTTTGCTTCTGATGTAAATGGACATAGATTTCTGAGGCACTGAGTTATCCAGTCATTAGAATTATATTTAACAGTAGATGAACAATATACCAATCTTCATGAAAGCTTTTTAAATTTATGTCTTTAACTATCATGAATATAGCCCTGAGGCTTCTGTAATACAGGAACAATGATAGAGGATGTACAACATGAATATGTATTAACCCTTGCTCATAATAGCTGAAGAAGGAGCACCCAAAGAGTTAGAAAAAAATCCTCAAATTCTTTAAAGATGAAGTACCCAAGTTAGGTCAGAGGGTTATTTATTTTAAGATCGAGAAACTAACTTCACCTCTGTAATCAATACTCAAACATAGTTCTTTATCTCTATATAGCTTGGTATATAACTCTTGAGAAAAAAGCATTAGGTGAAGGAAGGAAAGAAAGCAATCTTAGATGTTTACCTAATAATTAAGAAATAAAAAATAAATGAAAATCAATATGGCTGATATCACACTCTGCTTCCCCCACAAGGTTGTCCGTTTTATTCGCCCACTTGCCTCTTCCATCCTCTTAACTCTTTAAGGCAGCAACTTGCAAACTTTGTTCACAGTAACTTATGGTGAGAAATACATTTTGTACATACAAATATATTTACAGAAACATTTGTATTTTAAAGTATTATATTTGTATATATACATTTTCGATCTTTTCATTCTCTCAATTAATGAAGTATTTTTCCATCTGATTAGCAACCTTGTAAAGGGTCAAAGAATCAATCTGGTGAGCTTAATAAACATTTTAGAAAATAGAAAAAAAGAAAATATCAAAAGTATGTCACAGGGAATGTAGGTTAAGTATTGTTTCGCGAAAATTTTGTTTCAGTTTTGCATGTATGTAGGTGTGTGTGTTCTGGACACGAAGCAAAATGTATTTCTCACAGGGGGTCTTAGTCAAAAATGTTTGACATGTTACTGTTTTGTGGCATTGCAGTTTGAAAGACACTGCAGTCTATGGGACCACAAGTAACTACCCTTATCTTCAAAAAAGCTCTATTGCAGTGTTCAGAATGTTGAAAGTTTTCATTATGTCACATCTCAGTGTCTTACTCTCTGGCCCAGGGGAAAATGAATTTGAGAAATGTGACTACACAGAAAGCCATTTGGGCGTATGGATCAAAGAAACACTGAATCTTGATGTTCTGCTCGCTTTTAGATTCTTGGAGCACAAAAAAGGTAGAGATAAATGCAGACAATATCAAAAAAGCAACAAATGCTTTCAACACTAAAAATGCACTTACAAGGAATTACTATGGGGACTGAAATTGACATACTAATAAGAAAAGAGTAGCTATTTCTATATTGACTGAAATACCATGATTGAGCAACATAAATTCTCTCAAATTTGATGTCAGAAATGTATGGTTCTGGTGCACAGGAAGAGGATTTCCTTCTTAATTATACGTAAGCCTATTTTCACCAACAGCAGATTTCTATGGTGAGAGCCACTATAAATATCTGGAGGCAAAGATAATCAGATAAATATGAACTGAGTATATGGCCCAAGAGAGGACAGCATGACAATTGTTAAAACTTAATAATTAAAGATAAATAAAACTTTTTATCTTGGTATAAAAAAGGCATTTTATAATCGTGGGAAGAAGTTCTTAGTAAGGAGAAAGCTTGAGTTGATTCCTAAAGAACATTTTGTCTTTTTATGTTTTAACAGTAAGAATTATTAGATTAAAAATTAAAACTTTGAAAAAAAATCAGCAATTACAGTTGAAACAGTACACAGCAGCTAAACCAAGAGAAGATATAAGTAGTGCGTTGAACCAAGGGGTTTGATAAGATTACCTAACGATTTTGTCCTTTTCTAAGGACAAAGATGGATTGAAGTGGTGGTGATAATCCCTGTAAATTCTCTTGCGAATGCTCTAATTTTCTTAGTGAGGAAAAAGATATTGGGGTTTGGAAAGAAAGAAAAATATTTAAAATCCTCATCAAGAGAGTGGGGAAATGAATCTTTAAAAAAACATCTAGTATGATTGCCTTGCAGAATGAAGGCTCTACTTCTGATTTCAAGTCAATATGGCTGTGTGTTTTTCTCCAGACGATTTTAGTTTCAGAGTTGCAGATATGGAGGAGGCAAAGAGTTGGATTTAACTAGGATTATGGATCTGCCAAATGACTAAGGCAATGAGAGAGGCACAAGGGAGTGGTGGGTGTTTACAGGGGAGTGATTATAATGATAAAATTTAATCTGGAAGGATGTGAAGTCAACTAAAAAAAAAGGATCAAAAGATCAGAGGTCTCATTGGGGTCAGTGGATGGCTGGGGCCCTAATACTAGAGAGAGAGGGCTGGAAAGATGGGATGTGGCAGTGATAGAGTAGGATAGTTGATATTGAGGTTATGAAGGAGTCCAGGCCTGAGCATATAATTGTGGCTAACATTAGGTCGAGGACAAGATCACTGGAGGAAAGGTGGTCAAGGAATTGGTAGACCAAAGTGTTAGAAGAATCACTGATACATCTATTGAAATCTACCATAATTAAACAGGAGTGTTATTGGAGAGAATGAAACAGGTGCTTTTATCACCAAGAAATCGGGAAAAATAACCCAGGAACCCATAAATGATGGCAACAATGAGGGACAGGTTTAATATAATCTGATGGCATAAGATTCATGGTTGGTTGTTTTTAGAAAGGAGATGGGGAGAAACATCTGAAAGTAGCGATGAAGAACCAGGAGGACAGCTACCCCACCTCCAGATCATTAGACCTAGGGCTCTGAGAGAAAAAGCAGCCACCACTTGAGAGGTTACAAGGAAAATGTGACCTTAGGGAAGAGTCAAGTTTGCCTTAGAGCAAGAGGGTAAAGAGAGGCTGAGGATATAGGTCATTCTGCTACCAACAGACTCTGAATTCAGGGAGCACAATAGGTGAGTTTCAAGACTTGGGGAGGGTGAAAGGAATAAGGCAGTGGTTTTCCACTGGGACCACAAGCATCCGCGTCACCTGGGAACTTGTTAGAAATTCCAATTCTTAGGCCTGACCCTATGCCTACTGAATCAGAAGCTAATTCAGGCCCAGCAATCTGTGTTTTAGCAAACCCTCCAGTTGATTTTGATATGCAGTAAAGTTGGGGAACCATTGGAATAGGAGCAGATTCACCTGGGCTTACACTGTAAAAGAGGAGGGTGACCTGCAAGTCTGGGTGTTTTATGGTGGCTGACATCATCATGGATAGAGGACAAAATGAGATTATGTCTGGTTTCAAAGCAGACAGTGGAGAGGAGTCTTGAGTGTTGGGGAAAGGGGGAGAACAGGGAAAAGTAGGTTCTAGGACTTTTCACCCCTAAAGGTCTAGAGCAGGGGTCCCCAACCCCCGGGCCATGGACAGGAACCAGTCCACGGCCTGTTAGGAACCGGGCCGCACAGCAGGAGGTGAGCGGCGGGCTAGCGAGCGAAGCTTCATCTGCCGCTCCCCATCACTCCCATTACCGCCTGAACCATTACCCCCTCCTCCCAACCCCCGGCCGTGGAAAAATTGTCTTCCACAAAACCGGTCCCTAGTGCCAAAAAGGTTGGGGACTGCTGGTCATGAGGATCAGAGATATAAATTTTCCCCATCTCTTTGGCATGAAGTGTCACTATTGTTCCATGTTGTCACTACACTAGAGCTTATACCCATCAGTATCTCTCTTCCTTTCCCTCCATTTTGTCTATCTAAATCAAGTCTTTTGATTACAAGTCACAGAAAGCCACTGTAAATAGCTTAAATGAATAAAGGAAAATTTATTCTAAGGATATAAGGATTCCAAGGCAAAAAGGGTAATGATACCTGGTAAGGAGTTTTCTCAGTGTGTGTGTGTGTGTGTGTATTTCTAGGACAGTCTGGGTTAGGTAAGTACCCTGGTCAGCAACAGCTTCAGATGTGGTGTCATAGAATACAAGCATGGTTGTCAGGGGCCACCTGTATGAGCACAGTTAGGAAGGGGGGCATTTCTCAGAGGAGTGTCGGGGGCTGGGCTGCCCACCCAAAATGTGTTCACTACTGACACTTTGCTCTAAATCAAAGACTTAGCATAATTTAGGTGGATAAATACCAAGTAAGTTTCTTTCAAATGGAAAGTGGGATAGCACCTTGGCTAAGTATATCTTTTCTAATTGTTTTAAACACTGACTTAATTTTAAAAAGCTTTTTTGTGAGACAGAGGGTAGCAGTTACCTTGAAATTGTAACATATATACTTACGCAGCATTTAATAGATCAAAATGTTTCCTCTCATTGACTTAAATAAGATAGACCTATCATTCTGGATATTTATAAGCCTGATGTGTGTATGTACAAGTGTGTGCACGCGCACACACGCATGAGTATATTTTGTGTTGGATGTGTGTGCTTTACCAACTCTACCTGTACCATATATGACTTCTGTAAGGTAACAAAGTACATTTCACACTTTTGACATTATCACAGACCTTTGTTGAGTAAACTTTCCCCAAATGGATTTTAATTGAGTAAGCCTTTTAACTTCTCGGGCTCCCCGAATATTTTATTAAATTTTAGTAATACTTTTTACTCTTCTATAAGTTATTTCTATATATCTGTAAGATAAAAGCAGGAACAGAGGCCCCAATATAGCTAAAGCCAAATGACAAAACAGACTCAAAACATGCATGAAAACCCGGCTCAGAAGGGACACTCTGTGTGGTCAATGGCCTGTGCCTATGTTCAAGATCTTTTCCTCCCTCCTTGCTGTCTCTCTCTCTCTCTTTCACTCTCTCTCTGTGTTCTCACTTGGTCTGTCCAAATGCCATACTTCTGTGTTTTTTTCTTATTCACTTTCATTACTTGTGATGATATTTTCTCTTTCATGTCTCAGAAAAATATTTGAACAGCATTTGTAATGCTCGGCAAGCTTCTGTTTTTCTGGGTGAAGGCTCAGAGACCAATATGTTTATGCAGAACAGATATTGAAGGTTCCACAGACTTTAACAAATACAAGTGTACTGTCCTCATTTTTATCTCAATTCATCTTATTCATGAGATATTTAAAGGAAATAAAAACAAGCATAAAAGTCTTCAAAATACCCATCCAGTTGTGCAGTAGTTCATTTTTTTAAACAAATTGATTATGTGTCATTGCTTTGATGATGCCAGGCAGAACGGAAGGTGTAGGTGTTTCTAATATTTTTATAATGTTCTGGATTTGGATAACATTTCTCTATCTTACTTATTGGAAAAAATTACTCGGTCCCAGGCTATTTACATTATTTCTGTATTGATGTTACTAAGTGTAGAAAAATGCCACAAAGAATTTCTCAGCTCATATTCATTTTTATTTTCAGTACTTTTAGACTTCGTTCATTGTTCTCTTGCAGAAAGACAGTGAGGGGTGGTAGAACTTACACTGATTTGGGGAGACCTGAATTTTTCTATCATTTCTGCAAATAGGTGAGGTTGAGGGCAAGCCCCTTAGGTCAAGCAATATTTATAAACACAAACTTTTAGAATCTAACACTAAAACAAAAGCTTGCTACATAAGTTTTAAATGAATGGATTTCTTGGTAAGCCCCTCTTCACACACCTAGACACAAACTAACAGAGTAAGTTTTCTTTAAAACCTTGTCTTTAGTCAGAAAGAGAAAAACAAATACCGTATGCTAACACACATATGTGGAATCTAAAAAAAAAAAAGGTTCTGAAGAACCTAGAGCCAGGACAGGAATAAAGACGCAGACGTAGAGAATGGACTTGAGGACATGGGGAGGGGGAAAGGTAAGCTGGGACGAAGTGAGAGAGTGGCATGGACATATATACACTACCAAATGTTAAATAGATAGCTAGTGGGAAGCAGCCACATAGCACAGGGAGATCAGCTCAGTGCTTTGTGACCACCTAGAGGGGTGGGAGAGGGAGGGTGGGAGGGAGACGCAAGAGGGAGGGGATATGGGGATATGTGTATATGTACAGCTGATTCACTTTGTTATACAGCAGAAACTAACACAACATTGTAAAGCAATTATACTCCAATAAAGATGTTTAAAAAAAAAAAAACCTTGTCTTCATTACAGGTAGACCAGTTGTACAGTCTGTCTAATCTGGACATTACAGATTTGATACTACATGAGGCCTAAACCAGTTAAGACTTAGTGTGCTTTCATTTGATGTTTTCTTTATGTTTAAAACCACATTTGTTTAAAACCACAATGCCGGGAATAAATGTTGAATTAAATGTGTATATTTTGCATAACCACAGTATTTGCCAGTGACACATGCTCTTCACACAAAGAATTCACAGAATGTGAGTCTCCCAAACGTTAAAGTGTATCTAAATTAGGAGGAGTAAAGACAGGGGGAGAGGGAGAGAGAAAGAGAGAGGAAGGGGAGGAAGGAGAAGGAATGGGTACCAAGTTCTGAGTGTATATAACTTACACCAGCATCTTATATAGGATAAAGATATTATAAATCCAAGTAGTGTCGTCATAACAGAAAACAGAATAAAACAAAAAGCAGAAACAGGCAGAGTTAGACAGAAGTCCAGTAGAAGTATTCTAGTCCCTGACGGCCTTAGCAAGAGGGCTGAGGAAGAGGGCACTGTAGAAGGAGGGATGTGAAAAAGGGAAAGAGAAAAAGTCGGGAGTCTCCATCCTATGAATGTGAGGGTGAGGGTCTTTGCTGACCTTCCGCCAATCCTGTGGAAACTGAGAGAAGGAATGAGACCAGATAGCCCTCCTTTCCCTCACCCTCCACATCCAGCACCAAATCCCATCAAGCCCCCTAGGGACACTGCTCCTGACTGCCCTCCACACCACTTTGTTCTCCCTAACACAGGGCTGCATGGCCACCAGCTCATCGCCTCCGCCCTGGATGGCTGCAGTCACCTCCCAACCAGGCTGTCAACCCCAGGCTTCCTCCACCACCACAGTGCCTTGTCAACTAGAAACCGTAATGATTTTCCAAAACAAACTAGTCGTCATCTTCAGCCATTGTCTTCGAGATAAAATCCACACTCCTTTTCCCAGCTTGTAAAAGTCTTCTCAGCCCCTTCCATCCCTACTTCTGCAGCTTCACTTCTCACCTTGGGATGGAAGATGGCAGGGAAGTCGTATGTTTGTCCACAGTCTGGCACTAGCTGAATCACCTGGATGACATCATACTTCCCACACATTTCTATACCCCCCTACTCATTGCCTGGTGGCCCGAATTGTCTCCTCACATCCCCTCCACCCCTACCCCTGCCCTTCACTTTGCTCAGACAACTCTCTAAAGTCCCAGGCCCCAAAGGCAACATAATATATCAGAAGATGCAGAGGCTCCACTGAAGAAACTCTTATGGGCAGAATCGAAATGGAAGTGTGTTTGAGGTCCACCCATTTATGTAGGCATTCTCTTTGGGATACTCTTCTCCTCCTTTATATCCATTACATTCTCATTAAAAGGCATTAGATTAGTAGACCTCAACCCATGGCGGGACAAGCCCCTGGATGGCATCCTGCCCTTCTCCCCACCAGACACCAGCCATCGCCCAGGGTCCAGCCAGCGCTTCCTGACAAGCTGGAGCAGTTTACCTTCTGGAGCCTCTGCAGGGGCTAAATGCTCAGACCTCCACCCTCAGCCTGACAACCTGTCTCAGTGTTGAAAAACAGTTCAAGGTAGCACTTGGGACCAAACGTGTCATTTTCCTTGTCAAAATGAAAGCTGTAAATTTTAAATCTAATGCTTAATGTATTCAGATATTGAACACAGGGAATTTTATCTTCAGCTTAATGGTCTGTCTAAAAACATCAAAAAAGATTACTTAAAAACTCTGGGCCTCAGAGGTCCTATAAAATTACACAAAGCAAGCCCTCCCCAATCAACTCCTCCAAGTTTTAAAAAATTTATTGGAAAACACTTATGCAATATATGAACTCCTTTTTTCTTAGCCTTAGATACTGAGACTGTGTGCTTGATTGCTGGGGGGGTGGGTAAGAAAAGCAATAGGATAAGATGAAATTTTATTAGATTACAATCTAAAATTTTAATAGACTTTCTGCTTCTGGGAATGGATGGCAAACCTTATTCAGCATCTTCTTGAGCAGAGAAAATGTAAAAGCATGGCTTTCCTCCTTTAATATAATGTGACAATAAAGAATGGCAGAGCTTTTTAATTTTCTTTTTAAATTCAGATATTTGTGAAGACCTGATTAGAACAGAAAGACAGGAGAAGGTAAATGAAAGCAATAGAAAGAGAGTTAGAATGTAATTATTTTCTCAGTAAAAGGAGACTTGGATTCAAAGGTAATTGTTGAGATTTTAGGAATGGAGAAATTATAACACTGGACCTTAGTAGCTTTATCAAAAACTCGCCCAGAAGCATACATTAATCTGAGACCTTAAAATCCACTCCATGGCCAGAGTATTTGTGATGCAGTGATGTGTTTGCTTCCAAGGTCTTACTGACATAACCTGAAAAATTCTTTGTTGACACAAACAGAATCTTTATTGTCTCTAGTCTATAAAGAGACAGGGAGTGTTTTACATACAATCGCTATCTTTCTGCCCAGCGAGAAAATTATGAACCATGAAGTTTAGAGGGGTCAAGACTGCTTTCAATTGTTGTATTAAATCCAAGACTTCATCCTGTACATGGCTGCCTGTTCTAGAGAAGAGTGTTGCTAATTAGGGGGAGAAGATGTTTGGGAAACTGGAAAACTTCCAAGTTCTTCCTGAATTCAGAATTTCCAATATTTTTAAAGCACTATAGATTCACAGATGGTAATAGTATCATTTGCTTTATCCGCCTTAAGAGTGCTTTCTGATGTATCTGCTTCTGAGATAATAATAACTCCATTATGGATCCCACATTTAAGGTTCTTACTTTAATGCCCCAGCATTTTGGTGCGTGTCTGGCTGACCCACAACATAGCAGCCTCGTTAAGGATAACTCCTGGGCTAAAACAGCATCTAACGGGTTAATGAGGCTGGGCAGTGTCAGCCTGTAGCAGCTGCTCAAGCAGCAGGCTGGGAAAAGCTCTGTTGATTTCCATTCTTCACTGCTGAGTGATGAAGGGCAACCTATATGCTCGAAGTCTAGTCAGGCCACAACCTGTACTGATGTACAAAAAAATTCAATTCAATCCATGCCCCAGGTCAACAATTACTCCATGATATATGATATGAGGGTAAAGTCAACGCGTTTACAGTGTATAAGGGGCTAAAACCACGGGGCTTGGGAGGTTAGCCACTATTTTGTTTATCCTTTACTGGGGAAAAGATTCTATTAGCTCCGATCTAGAATCTGAATAATTCTTTGATCCATGAGTATATACATCTTGATTCATTTTACTGATGCTTTCAGCCATGATATTGCTCATCTGGTCACTTTGGATCTCTGCACTCATTTTGGGATACAGAGCCCAAAACTCTACTACTAAACATAGCCTACTGTTTTCTAACAAAAATACTAAGTTTTCGAAGATTAAATAATTTTAATATGAAAAAAGAGTTCGTCACAAAATGTTCTCTTGATACACCTGAAACATCTCCTTTGTTTGAATTCACAGGGTAGAAGAATCACCTGGAGTGTTTCCGAAAAGATTCCTGAGGCCCACCTCCAGGGATTCTTATTCAGTAGGCCTGTGGTGGGGTCTGAGAATTTACATTTCTGAAAAGCTCACAGGGGCCACCAGTGTGGCAGGTCCACCAACCACACTTCCCCCAGCAGCACTGTTCTAGAATGCTGCTTTCTTAATCTTCTTTCTCATTCTCCTTTTCTGGATTTTTCTTTCTTTTTTTTTTTTGTTCTTTTTTTTAAATTGAAATATAGTTGATTTACAATGTTGCATTAGTTTCAGGTGTACAGCAAAGTGATTCAGATATATATACATATATATGTGTGTGTGTGTGTAAATATATATATATATATTCTTTTGCAGATTCTTGTCCCATATAGGTTATTACAAGATATTAAATATAGTTCCCTGTGCTACACAGTAGGACTTTGTTGGTTATCTATTTTATATATAGTAGTGTGTATCTGCTAATCCCAAACTGCTAGTTTATCCCTCCCCACCGCCTTTCCCATTTCATAACCGTAAGTATGTTTTCTATATCTGTGAGTCTGTTTCTGTTTTGTAAATCTGTTCACTTTTACCATTTTTTACATTCCACGTATAAGTGATATAACATGATTTTTGTCTTTCTCTGTCTGACTTACTTCATTTAGTATGATAATCTCTAGGTCCTTCCATGTTGCTGCAAATGGCATTAGTTCATTTTTTTTATAGCTGAGTAGTATTCCATTGCATCAATATATATACACCACATCTTCTTTATGCTGGATTTTTCATCTCCATGACCTCTAACTTGATGTGTTCTAAGACTCAGGCCTACACATCCTCTATCTTCCCTCTCCAAGCATCTCATTCAATCCCCTGGCTCTATATCATAACTATAAGCTGATAAAGCCTGATTTCCCCCCCTAAACTCATGATTGTGTATCTACTTGCTATTTGACAGCTCCTGATTCTCCTGTCACATCTGGTCCTCTCCACTGTTCTCCAACTCAGCAAATGGTACCAACACTTATAAAACTGTTCAAGCCAAATCCTTCATCATCCATAGCTCTTCCCTTCTCCTCACATCCCACTCCAATCCATCAGTAAATCTCGTTGGCTCTCTTTCCAAAATATGTCCAGAATTGGGCCATTTCTTACTGTCTACCCTGGCCAAGCCCCCATCATCTCTTGCCTGGATTACTGCTATTATTTTCCAGCTCATCTCCCTACTTGTTCCCTTGTCTCCTACCCTACTACCTACACAGAGCAAACAGTGACCCTTTATAATATGTCAGTTCTCCTTCACTGCTCTGCTCTCATCTCTCTCCATAGAACTCAGAATGAAAAGCTGGAGGTCTGACAGTATCCCTTAAGGTTCCCTATGACCTGATCACATCCCCCTACACTTCTCTCACCTCCTATGCTTGCAGTTTCCCCCTCACTCACACATTCTCGCCATACTCGCTTCCTTGTGCTTCCTTTCCCACGCCAAGCATATTCCTGCCTCAGTGCTTCTGCACATGCTGTTTCCTCTGCCTGGAATACTTTCCCCTGGTTATCTCCAAGGCTCACTCCCTCAATCTGTTCAGGTCTCTGCTCAGATGTCTACCATAGGGGCTTCCCCAGATCCCTCTTTAAAAGAGAAACGGTCCCGACCCACGACACTCTCCAATATCCTTACCCAGTTTCACTTTCTTTGCCTTGGCATTTATCATCCCTGGTGACTTCTTATTTATGCATTTGTTCATGGCTTGCCTCCCTCCACCAGGATGCAAGCTCCATGAGGGAAGAAATGATTTTTCTATCCACTGTTATATTCCTGGTACCAGAAATAGTATCTGGTCTGTTGTAGGAGCTTGATAACTATTCAGGGACTACATGAATAAACTGATTGAAAAGTGATCATTTTAGTTTGTAAAAAAAAAAAAAACAACTGACTGTTTTTTTTTCTTCCTCTCTAGAACTGATCCATTATTCTTCTCAGCCTTAATCACTTTAAGATACAACATTTCTGCAATATTTGCTTCAAGGGAATTATATGGATAATTTATTTCAGTAAAAATTACCCAAAAGACTATTTGCGCAAGTTTTGGTTGCATACTCCCAATAAAAGTCTGCAAAACTCTCAGGCCACTCCACCTCCTTTACCCCACACCCATTTTCCTCGAGTCCATGGTTCCCAAGACCGTTAGCCTGAGAAACAGGATCTTTTTGAAGACTATAAGCTCAGAAAGAGCTGCTGAGTCTATATAGCAAGCTGACTGGTCACAGGTAGTCACGATGTTGGACAAAGAATGTAAAGTTTGAGACACTGGCCACTGCACAGAGTGATACTGCCTGTTTGAGATGCTACCAAAGCTAATGAAGGCAGCTCCAGAGTCCTCGCAGTTGATAAATACGAGACGGAATAGTTGGAGAGTTGGGTAAAGGAACCAGTATGAAAAGAGCTTTGGAAAAATACTCGGCAGTACACTGCCGCCATTCATCTCTTACACTGAAAAACTGTATTAGTGCTTAAAATGACTCCTCTCACTAACTTTCCACCCAACTCAATTTCATTTAACTCAATTCAGGCTCACAGGCTTCTACTCTGAACTCCACTGTCTTTGCGCTTTTGAAAGAGTAGTGACATTGATAGTTGAACCTGTGGACCATCCTGCATGCTTTCTAATGTGATTTGTTGGACCAAGGCTTGCAATGAAAGGCAAAACTATTAAAAAAATAAATGCGTGTAGAGATTAGAGTCCACATTTTGAAATGTCAGTAAATACAGTATTTGTGTGACAGATCATAATGATTTGTAAAAGGCGGCCATATGTGTATCAAGCTCTCAGTCTTCCTAATGTTTTTTTCTTAAAAAATCTTTTATTTTTAAATCTGAAAAAAACCGGCATTAAACGAGAATCATCTTTCAAATTTTTGGAGGAATGCAGACTAAAATCCCACGTCCTCAGCCCATGGATTTTTCTCTTTCAAAGAGAAACCAGGGGAACGTTCCCAGCTTGTGCGTTCCTGTCACATTACAACATTGAGGGCGATAGAAAGATTTAAGAAAAAGAAATCAAGGATAGAACATTCATGTCAGTTCTTCAGTCTTTAATGTACTGTTTCACTACTTAACAGTGCCTAAAGGTAGTTTGCCTGTGTACTCTCACAAATAGCACCATTAACAGAATTTTACATGCCTAGGTCACTTTCCTTTGATCCCAAAGAAGTCTTAAACATTGTACAAACAACAGACTGGAGGCTACAACCCTGAAAGACAGTCACTTCTGGAGAGTAGAGGTGGTCCCTGACATAGCAACAGAATGTACAGGATAATTTCAGACAAAGAACAAAAGCAAACGATGGTCCTTCTGAAAACCGCTAAGGATGTTAAGTGTTTTCAGAGTGAAATCAAACACAACGGCCTAAGGCCAGTGGAGAATTTTCCTTGGAGACAGAACCTCTGCTTAAAAGTGATTAAGTACTTAATGGTCATCACAGACCTCCAAATTTCATAGTTCCCTATATGCAAACCATGTCTCCAAATGCACTGAAATTACATCTCAGGCATAAGCTTTCTTTTGTTCTGATGCGAGTTTGCAAGAGATCTTTACGTGAACAAAAGCTTGTCTTTACAATAACCATCTTTCTTTAGAAAAGGCAAGCAATATACTTTTGGGATGCCAAATCGCACAATAGAGGAAACCAAATAATTCCAGCGAGGTTTGATGAGCCCTCAGCAAATCCTACAACAATTCTAGTCATCTGTCACTCAGGAAGTATCTCATAAAGAACTGTGTGGCATTGCTACTGTCTATTACCTGCAATGTTCCTTTTGGTTCACTTGAGATTTTTAAAAAATATATAATGAATGCATTCAATAATTGTTTGAATTGCTGCTGTGCATTCTATCATAAATGGTTTATGGATAACCATCAATTGGTTCTGCTCATCAGTCTAACAAGTGCAATGTACTGCTCAGAGCAAAGGATGACTATTTATTTAAGAGATCTTGGCAGGAAAATTTGTTGCATGCCACAACTTTACAAAGAACATTAAAATCAATGACAATTTATAAACCAAAAGCTGGGAATTATGCTTTGGATTCCCATAATTCATCAGAATAAAGCTGTCAGATACCTTTTATTATAAATTAATAGCATGTTGTCTAAGAGCCCTGTGGAACAGATGTTTTGCCAGGTCAGTACTGACATCTAGTGGACAATAAAAAATACTCCCCCCTCTCCTCCCAACTCTGGAATTTCCCTCTTTCCCAAAGTCAGAAGATTTTTATCATGCAAGAAACTGCATTTGAATTAAAGTTTTGTGTATTTGTGTTCGAGCTAACAAATATACATTGGAACTTTTAGTGATAAACATTGGCAATGTGTACTTATCATAATTTAAAACCTACTCAGCTTCTTTTCTTTAAAGCTGTTTCTATAATATATTTTAAACTTTTTAGGACTTTTCATACTTGGGGACTTAATTACTTCTAATTCTCTACTATTAAATTAACTATACTATTTAAAGCGTCAAACTTCCAAATCCAGTGTTCTCATAAAGAAATAGAAAAATAGTTCTAAATATAGTTTTAAAATAAGCATTCACTTAGCTTGTATATGATTCAAAGTTAGAATTCAACTTAATTATTGTGAATTTTTCTCTCCAGTTTAATGTGACTTACGAATGGCCAAAATATTGCAGAGACAGAGAGAGAGAAAGAGGGAGAGAAAGAAAGATTGAGAGAGAAAGAGAGATTGAGAGAGAGACTGCTTAAACGCACTGTTTGTGGATTTTGCTTCCTTAAACAATATTTTCCGGTTGGTCTGCACAATAACATTCCATGGTCATTAATGTATGGAAAAACTGAAAAACATCCTCATGTACACTGGCAACCTCTCAGGTACACAGTCTTGGCAAAGGTACCCCCTGGAGCAGGCTAGGTAATTTTATGCCCCAAGTAAGGGACAAATCTGAGACTTCCCAAGTGCTCCAGCTTACCTGATCTGGATGCATGCTGGACTTGACCTTCCAGGGGATTGAGGAGATTAAGGAGAACATCCTCTTCAGAGCCTTTTGGAATTTAGAGTTCCTAAAAGTGAAGAAAAGAGAAATAAAACTAGCATTTCCTGTGTACCTGCTTTTGTGTCTGGCACTGCTGATAGGCACTTTACATAAGAGATGAATGAAGCACAGATCAGTGATGAACATTATTGGTCCAACTTTGTATTCCTTAAAGGAACACGAATGACATGCTCTAGGGCAGGCATCAAGCTGAAATTTCTAGGAGAGAAGGAATAATATCTCTTTCTACCTTGATTTTTATTGGGAGACAATGGTAAAACTTAACCAGTATCATAATCTGCCCATTCCAATTTACCGAACTATAAAATGGTGAAACAGCATATGAAACCACCTTACACATATTGTGAAGTTTATAAAATCTATTTTAGGTTACTTTCTTTAGGTTACTTTAGGTTACTTCCTTAGGTTAACATCTTTCTAAACTAGCTTTTCGAAAGTCATTAAAATAAAGCTTCATTGCATGAATAAGGACAACGGAATAGCATTTTATCAACTAACCTGCCCTCTCCATGGGCAGCTTTTTTATATTAACTAAAAGACAAACTAGGCTGTCTCCTGCTATCATGAACAACTAACTTCAGTTCTTTTCACAAAAGAACCCTTATCACACTCACATTAGTTTTTGACTAACTTTCCCTCATTCTAAAAATAATTTTTAACTCTCTAATCATTTGAAATCTTATATTCTCATCTAAGCTATAGACCTGCACAAACTCCCTTTATATGGATACATTTCAAAGATCCCCATTAATGGAGAAGTCCACCAATGCTTATGTACAACTGTCACATTTAGCCCTAGAGAAAGTGAGAAGAGCCGGTCGAAGGAGGCAAGGCTTGGGAGCCAGATAGATAGGACATTCAAAAACTCAACAAGTGGGACTTCCCTGGTGGTGCAGTGGTTAAGAGTCCACCTGCCAATGCAGGGGACTCGGGTTCGAGCCCTGGTCCGGGAGGATCCCACATGCCGCGGAGCAACTAAGCCTGTGTGCCACAGCTGCTGGGCCTGCGCTCTAGAGCCGGTGAGCCACAACTACTGAGCCTGTGTGCCACAACTACTGAAGCCCGTGCGCCTAGAGCCAGTGCTCTGCAACAAAGAGAAGCCACCGCAATGAGAAGCCCATGTACAGCAATGAAGAGAAGACCCCGCTCGCTGCAACTAGAGAAAGCCCGCGTGCAGCAACAAAGACCCAACACAGCCAAAAAAACTCAACAAGTGCAGGTCTAGGGTGGGTGTTTTAAGTTCAGAAGGAAATAGGTTAAGCTGAGTAAAAACAAAAAACAAAAACCCTCATAATGTGGAAAGGACAGCAAGCAAATGGGACCCATAGGTCTAAAAGGAAAGATCATATGGAGGAGACTCAAAGCTGAACTTGAATCCCAGGACAAGTCATTGTTTCTTCATGTAGCCCGCTGTGCCCAAAAGTGCACCAAGAGAACCAGAGACCTGCAAGGCCAGCTTCCTCCTGATGAATATAAGGTCAAGTTTTTCCATTTACAACTTTTATTAAAGTCTTCCCCTCACTATCATTATTTTAGGTTATGAGTGAAGTAAACAGAATCATTACACATTAGATCTGGAGGGGACCTCGAAGAACACTCCAACTTCTCAGCCCCAGCCTCGGAGAGGTTAGGGGTGCCGGAAGTTGGTAATACACTAACGGAGTGACAGGAAACAGTGGGATGGGAGGTCATCAGGGCTGAGACCGTAGAAAGCCATCAAGCCCAGGAAAGACTGAAGGCCTGGAGGATGAGGTAAGGCTAGGAGTAAAAACTAGGAGGGAGCCACAGGCCTGTCCCAGAATTACCAGCCAGGCAGAGTCAAAATTTCCCAATGAAGGGAGCAGGACACATCCAGGTGCTCAAGATCAGAATCAGGCTTTTTACCAGAACTCAGGGAAGCAAGCAAGAAATCAAGGCAAGCAGCGCAAGAAAGGAAAGCAGAGCAAGGCAGATGAATAAGAACCCAGAGATCCACAAAAGGAAAAAGGACAGTCAAGCTCATAATCCAAAGCAAGACTTCAACCCTAATGTCTACTACCCAGAAAGGACTTCAGAAACTAAGATCACTCTGACTCAGGCTCAGAGATTCTTTACAGTTCTGTGAAGACGGGATTCAATCCCAGCCCAGCTAACACGGGAGGTTGAGCTTGTCACTGAATCACCTGGATAAGGTGATGAGTAAGTGGGCATTAGGTAACCAGAGTGTCAAGAAGGCAGATCCTAATAAAATCTATGTCAGTTGAATGCACTATACGTATCTGAAACCGTGAATCAGTTAGATGTGTGATTTATCCACGTGCACAAGTTAGTATTTATACACACATGCAGAGATGGCAACTTGATAATCTAGAGACATTCCTTGTTCATTTCATCTCCTTATTTCCTCTCCCTTCAACTTTCAGTCATTTTACTCTTTGTTGATAGTCTTTCAGCACAGATTCCCCAATGCATTTTGAAATTATTTTCCTGGATAAATTCATACCTTCTATTTATTTTTCAATGTTGTTCTTAAAAAATGTCTACTTTAAAATGTCATTTCCTAGAGAAAGGGTACATATTTATTTATTAAATGTTTATGCTTCCTTTGACACTGCCTTAGCATTCTGTGTCCAACTAGGGGCTCAAGAAAAAGACATGTGGTGAATTCAAATCAGTCTGTTTTCCAGATGAAAATTTTGAATTTTACCTAAACATACCAGAAACCATCTTTTTACTGTGTATTAAGAAAAATGAGTAAATTCTAATTAAATGCTTTAGTTTATATGATGAAAATAAAATTACATCTAAAGGAATCTTTAACTGAATAATCTCATGTTAATAAGTGAATAGCAGCAGAAAGAAAGCTGGGTGGTTTATAAATTAATGGATGTAAGCAATGATTTATGGTTAATTTACTTCACTTAAGTCCTTCCTTCAATCTGTCCCTGAGACTTTTATCTTTGAATTTCCGAATAAAAAAGCCAAACTCTTATTTGGAGAAATGGGCAGGGGAGGGGGCATTGAAAACTCCAATAGCTTTCTGTGTATTCCTTTTGATATTTTATCAGTAAAGCTTTAATAGTTACACAAGAACCACATGTTGATGTAATGTGATAGTCCCAAGCAGAGATATCGATGATTGTAACTGATGAAATAACTAAATATCAACAGTAAAAGGACCTCCAAGACAGTAAAAAAAGAACATCACAGAGGGAGGAAAATCAGTTGCTGGCCAACATGTAAACAAGAATTTGACCCTGTTTATTTCTTCCTTCCTTCAGAATCATTGGAGAATTGCTTTGTGCCTTGAACCTCTCATGGTCCAATTTAATATCTTCCTGTTTTTTAGAAGGTGTTTTATACAACTTACTGGAATATTTCCAGGAAAAAAACTGAGAGAAACCGAGAAATAGAGGAAGGAAGGAAGGGAGGGGAGAGGGAGGAGAGAAGGAAGGAAGGGAGGGAGGGAGGGAAACGCATAGGAATACCAGGCTCAATACATAATAATGCCCTTGGCAAAAGCTTTCCAAGTCCCCCACTCCTGTCTTAAACTCCATTTATTTTGCTATGATATATGGTGTCAAAATAGTGATCCCTGAGAATAAAAATCTTTATTTTTGCCCCCAAGCCAGTATGTAAAGAGAAATGCAAATTTCTCTGAACTCATGTTTATTTTCAACCCTGACATGATCTTGTTCACAGACTACAAAGTCTCTCAAGAGAATTTCAGAAGCTCAATAACAAAAGCCCTACCCCTTTCCACGTTCTCGCTAATTGTGAAACAGAGGAAAATGACTGGGAAGAAGGGGGGTTGAGCCCCATGTCTGGTTATATGTTGCTTCAAGTTAAAGAATCTGCCAAGACTCTGCTTCAAGGACAGAAATTTCGTCTTCTGCTTCCCTCTTCACTGAGAAACCACTGCAGGCTCTCAGACAAAGTGCAACACACTGAATAACCATCCAGACTTTTTTCAAGTTGCTTAGGAAGAGTTCGAAGCTTCACCCTGACTCTATGAAATCTAAATGTGGAAATTCCCAACTGCCCTTGCTTCCCGCCTCCAAAATGTACCCACATATAGCAATGTGTTGTGTAAATGCTACTGCATCTGCTTATGGGTGAGTTTTTGATGATTCACTGTGTTCATGACCTATAGATGTCTGTCTACATCTGCACTGCCCAGAGTTTTCTCAGAGAGCAAGAACTGGATCACTACACAGATATATTTTTCTTTTTTAAAAATCCAATATGTAAAAATGCCAACAAAGATAAATCTTTGCACCAGAAGACAACTTCGATATCATTTTGTCTAAATTCCTCATTTTAAAGATTCGTTTATTCATGCATTTAACAGATATTTTTAATCCCAGAATTTCCCAAAGATGTTAAATGACTTGTTCAGGGAAATTAAATATGGTGTTCAGTGTTGCACAGAAATTTAAAAAGAATTTGAAATACTGTATGGTATCATTTATATATGGAACTTTAAAAAAAAAAAGAAAGCTGATCTCATAGAAACAGAAAGTGATATTTTGGTTGCCAGGGTCTGGGGGAAGGGGAAAATGAGGAGATATAGGTCAAAGGGTACTAACTTTCAGTTTTAAGATGAATATGTTTTGAGGTTCTAATGTACAGTTTGGGGACTATAGTTAGTAATTCAATATTGTATACTTGAAATTTGCTGAGAGTAGATCTTAAGGATTCTCACTACACACACACACACACACACACACACAAAGAGTTAACTATGTGAAGTGATGGATGTATTAATTAACTTGATCTTGGTAATCATTTCACGGTGTATATGTGTATCAAATCATCACGCTGTACACTTCAAATATATACAGTTTTATTTGTCAGTTACTCCTCAATGAAGCTGGAAAACAATTTTTTAGAGTTTAAAGTTTCCTAAAATATCATCCATGTTATTTCAACTCCTCCAATTTTAAGAAGTGATTATTGGTATTTCCAGGCCAGTCAAATCAAAGCAAATGTTAGAAATGTATGTTTTAAGTTCCCCATAATCACTCCTTAAGGCATTTTCTTAACATCCTTTCTCCCTCTAAACTCATCGTAGTCCCTATTCCCAGCCTCTTCTTTTTCCTCAGTGTCAAAATGAATATGGAATTAATCATATAGGCGAGGGGCAGCAAACTTTCCCTGCAAAGGCCAGATATTTCAGGCTTGCAGCCATATGGTCTCCATCTCCTACTCAGCTCTGCCATCGTAGCACAAAAGCAGTCACAGACAATAAGTAAATGAACAGGCTGTGGCTGGGTTCCAATAAAACTTTATTTACAAAAACAGGCTGAGGGCCAGATTTGGCCCACGGGCTGTAGTTTGCTGACCTCTGATAGAGACTATTACCTGGGAGTGTGCCAGTTAATTCATCATCTGTTTTAGAAGATAAATTGCCTTTTCCCCTTATTACAATGCTCATCTTTTGATGAAATCCCTAAGGTAGCGCACTCCAACAGAACTTTTAGCCATGATGGAAATGTTTTATATCTGTGCTATCCAATATGATCACCACTCATATGTGGCTACTGGACACTTGAAATGTGGCTGGGTGACTGAGGAACTGAATTTTAAATTTAAATTAATTTTTACTAATTTGAATTTAAGTAGCCACCTAGGAGCTCATGGCTATCGTGTTGGACAGTGCAGTCTTAAGGAGTAATGAAGACCATCAGGCACTATTTTAGACAGAGCCAAAATATTGGAAGGTCTATTGTGCCCTCAAATCACAATGTGTAGATAAGTATCTATACCATTATGCCTATGACCAGCCCTGGGCATTTCAAAGGCATTCTTTTTATAAAATAATGCTTTTAGTTAACTCTCCCAGTAGAAAAAGTGTAATTTAATTTATATACCTTGAATTTTCAAACAACTTTTGGGAATCCATCAGTTGGAGTAAATGTGTGACATCTTCATTTCTCTTTTGAGTTAATAAATAAATTGCACCTACAACTGTAAGAGTTGAGGATTTATCACTGACTTCAATGTGCTCACTATCTATCTGGAAATACAGATAGAGAAAGCAAATCCATATCCTACAATGTCTTAACTTCCCTATTAAAGGTATGTAGTTCATTAATAGGCACACGAAACAACTAAATTGCCCTGGAATGAGTGAATCAGAGAAAACTAAAAAGAGCAGGAGACATTTGAGTTGGGCATCGACCAGGAATAGGGAGGAAAAGTACTTCAGGAAAAGGGAACAGTATTAGCAAAGTCATGTAAATGGGTATTGCATACTGGTTTTAGGGAATGATGAGCAATCTGATATGACTAGACCATAGGATGGAGAGGCTAGAGATAAATTCCGAAAGAAAGGCCAGGACAAAATTGAAAAAGCCATTGTATGTTTGGAAAATATGCTGCAGGCACTGAGGAGCTATCATAGGTTTTAGAACTGGAGGAGTGATGTAGTTAAGATTTGTTATAATTCTGGCAGCAGCATTGAAGACAGTTTACAAAGACTGGCGGCAGGAACAGAGTGCAAATAAAAGCTTTGTATTAATTTTTAATGCTGAAGATAACAAAGATTAAGAAGATCATACATCACTGGATTAATGATCACGAATGTTACCCCTGAACTTGGTAAAACACAGGGCAGAGGTCACAAACTGTTAGGTTGTCTGACCAAATTTAGCCCACAGATGTGTTTTGTTTGCCTTACTATGTTCCTTTAATACCTTGATTTGGTTACCAATATTTATATATCAGGGGATTTTACATGAAAATCCAGATTCTCTTTAGAAGGTCCAATTCCTTTTAAAAATCATAAAATTGGACAACACTGGGCCTGTGTTCTCTCCTGGCAACAGTCAGCTGTGACTGGGTAGCAGTTGTCAATCTCGCCCCACAGACTGTCTAGTTCTCCACGGTCCCCACCACTTCCTATTACTTGACATCTAGTAGGTTTCACTCATTTATAACACCTACCTGGCCTCAAAGATGTTTGAGTTTTTTACTCCAACTTAAGATAGTTAATTTGGCTGAAAGTTCAGATTTTCATTTTGTTTCAGAAACTTCCTCTATGAATGTTATCTTCTACAATACCCACCATATTTTTATTCTAGCCACGGTGACTTGAATATCTTGCTTTCTTTAAAATATTCCACATTCCCAACCTTTTCATTAATATAGGCATATTCATCTTCTGGAATGGCTTCATCTCAAAAATTTGGAAGAACGAAATGATAAAGAATCAGAAAACAGACATTGGACCTTAGCCTTAAGCAGTTATGTTGCTTCTTCTGTTGGACCTTTTGCAGTTGGGAGGTCTTAGGTTCAACTGGCTATCCTGGGATGACTTGTACCACATATTTACGTGTGTCATCTTCCCTAGGACCTCCTGGCAAGTATGGAAAGACCAGTTGTCAGGATTTGGCCAATCCTGAAGCTTAGGCTTGGTGTTGGCTAGGAAAAGCTCTCAGTTATTTTCAATGTCTGGTAAACGTATCCATTTTGTAAAAATTTTTATTTATTTTTGGCTGCATTGGGTCTTCGTTGCTGTGTGCGGGCTTTCTCTAGTTGTGGCAAGCGGGGGCTACTCTTTGTTGCGGTGCACAGGCTTCTCTTTGCGGTGGCTTCACTTGTTGCGGAACACGGGCTCTAGGCATGCGGGCTTCAGTAGTGTGGCACGCGGGCTCAGTAGTTGTGGCTCATGGGCTCTAGAGCGCAGGCCCAGCAGTTGTGGTACACGGGCTTAGTTGCTCCGTGGTATGTGGGATCTTCTCGGACCAGGGATCAAACCCGTGTCCCCTGCATTGGCAGACGGATTCTTATCCACTGAGCCACCAGGGAAGTCCCAACTCATCCATTTTGAGATAACTTTTCTAGTTGGAAGTTAGAGGGTTTAACCCGCTTAGTATCAATTAAGATTCAATTAATGAGCAATATCAGCACAGGTCAAATTGGAATTAATTTTTTTTTTCTGAACAAGAGCTCTTTTTATTTATTTTTTTCCTGTTTTTTTTTCATTTGATTTATTTTTTTAACATCTTTATTGGAGTATAATAGCTTTACAATGTTGTGTTAGTTTCTACTGTATAACAAAGTGAATCAGCTATATGTATACATATATCCCCATATCCCCTCCCTCTTGCGTCTCCCTCCCTGAAATTAATTTTAAACTGAAAAACTTGTAATACATCAAGTCCTTGACTGAGGAGATGCTGTAGCTTTGATGACATGCTGCGTGCCAAATAACAAGATGTCCACATATGATTGTCAGTAATTGGTGACATCTTTTCTTCTTGATTTGCAAAACTGTGAGCTATGTGTTCATGTATTTCTTTAGAACTATTTTTATTGTACAAAAATACTGGGTAGAGTGAAACATGTTTCTTATGTGTTGGTATAAAGCCTCTATGATCTTACACAGAACAGTATAAAACCACATTTGCCTGATAAAAAGTCTGTATTTGTTTGAAGTTTCATAAAGTGAAGAGGGCTGGAGCTGTGAAACCATGAATAATTCTCATTGTGATTACGTGACTGTAGGGACAGGAGGGCAAGGAAGGTTTGTGAGGAACCGTTTTCTCTCCTTTACTAAGAGTTTACAATGTCCCACTCTTCTAAGTTTTAAAAATGGGGGCTGGGATGGAGGTCAGGAAGTTTCATGTGTGTACTCCTATCCTAGAACCAGAAGTAATTGTGATATTTAAATACTAAATCCTACCCGTAGGCTAAATTTTGAGAGAGATGATTCTATCAATCCCTCTGTTCTATAAATAAAGCATTTAGGGAAACCCCGCAGAGCTGCCAGGTGGAGACGCAGCACAAAGGCAGTTGCGTCTACTCCAGGCTCAGAACTTTGATTCCATATGGCTCCTCCCAAGCTGCTAATACTGGGCAGAGAGTCGGAGAAGAAGGTCGTTTTGCTAGCTGGGGCTAAAAATTACTCCTTCATCGGCTTGACTAAACTAATGCAACCAATCATATGCTTAGGAAAAAAATTCTTTCCGAGGCTAAATGGCAGGTAGCCAAAGAGGAAAAAAGATCAAGAAGTTTTAGATCCAGGGCAACAACTTTGAGGCATAAGCCTAATTCTACAAGCCTAATTCTACCTAAGGAGCCTTAGAAGTCTCTAGGGCAATACACAGATAAAACATCTATGTTGTCAAAAGCACTTGTCTTCCATGCTTGATAAGCTCTTTTTAACCCTAAAAGGGAAAAAAACCCCACACAAATCCTCCTTCTATCCACATTTCCCCTCTTAAGAAGCTCACTGTTGCCTAAGCAAATTCTTTCCCTGTTCACAGGGAGCCCACACTAGACTTTGCTTTGGGACTATTTTCTAAATCAGGACAATTTGATGTAGCATGTTGACTCAGGGGATGTTTGGGTGTAGACATCTTCCATCAGCCATTTAAAACACACACACACAAGAGTTAAATTATGTTAGAAGAGACAATTGCGAAAGATTATGAAATATGAGAAGGTGGGGTGGTCATAAAAATTTAGAAGGCTTCCATATCACTTTATGAAAATCTCTAATTTCTCTCTATATTTTAAATAAACTGAAACTGTATTTTGGCATTATGGTGTGCTTTAGGGAAAAATCTCTAATTTCTCTCTATATTTTAAATAAACTGAAACTGTATTTTGGCATTATGGTGTGCTTTAGGGAAAAATCTCTAATTTCTCTCTATATTTTAAATAAACTGAAACTGTATTTTGGAATTATGGTGTGCTTTAGGGAAGAAACACCAAGCAGAACTCCAATCAGCAAATCCACACTGAATGAAGAGCCTTGCCTCTGTATCAAAAATTGGTGAATGAATGTACATTTATATGTTTTAAGTTAGAGTAAAACATGTAAGATGTGCATGTAGCACTTTTATGAGCCTGGCTTTCACCATCTTCGATTCATAAACCAAGTCTCAGTTACATCACATAGGAGGACTTTTAATATATTATATATATATTTTTTTTAATATATTATATTCATAATAATTTTATTTTATATAAAGTTTTTTTAAAGTTTTATAACTAGTTAGCCTTTCAGAGGATAGCAAACCCCATACCCTTAATAATCTTTATACAAGAGTTTTATTATATTAAATATAACATATATATTACTAAAAGTGCTAAACAAAAGTGTTGGAAACTTTAAAAAGACTTTCCTGTGTAGTCAGGAACCTAGGAAAAGTAATCACATTATGGCTCAAAAATTCTATCTTCAGCATCACAAACTTTTGAGTATTAATCTGAGAGTCTGAAGTACAGAACACTCGAGATACAAGTGAATTCTCTGAAACTATTAGCGATTTGGCTTATAAGGACTGCAGGCTCCTCCTAAAATGTACACATTACATGCATTTTGAATGCCTTGTGATGCTGAAGCCCTGGCCTACTCCTCATCGTGTTCCTCGTCCCATCTCTGGGACTCACGTGCACTTTCCCACCCTACACCTCAGAGTGAAACTCAGGAATAAGAGAGCTTCTTTACATATTACTCGGTAACTTGTTTTTAACCTGTTAAACCATTTTAAAGTGTATAATTCAGTGATGTTAAGTACATTCACAGTATTGTGGAACCATCACCACTATCTACTTCCACTATATACTTCGTCCTACTGATTGGGTGAATTTATTATTTCTAGGGTGAATATATTACAATTCTGACATCTCTTCCCATACCACTTAGTAGTATAATATTCATTAAATATTAAGAAGACCAATGATTAATAAAGCAAAAGAACTTTAATGAACCAACATTTAGTATGCAGGTCTTGAGCTGCTTTTCAGAAGTGACCACTTTAACAGTTCTGCAAATCAGTTCAGTGCATACTGGGAGAACAGGGATACGTATTCACTCTAGCCTACCCATCTTAAGCAATTTTGCAGTTTTTTCAAAGTGATAGTCATTCGAATTGGGAGACTGGGATTGACATATATGAAGTACTATGTATGAAATAGGTAACTAATGAGAACCTACTGTAGAGCACAGGGAACTCTACTCAGTGCTCTGTGGTGAACTAAATGGGAAGGAAATCGAAAAAAGAGGGGATATATGTATAGGTATAACTGATTCACTTTGCTGTACAGCAGAAACAAACACAACATTGTAAAGCAACTATACGCCAATGAAAAAATAAATAAAGATGTTAGAAAGTGACAAAAATAGTTTATCTCTAATAAAAAATAAAATAAAATAGTGATGCATAAATAATATAATATGGCATGCAGCTGTAATATTAATTTCAATTTTGATTTTCCTTGAACTTAGTTTTACTTAAAACAATTTAGTGACTGGAACACGTTGTCAGTGTTTTAGCTTGAAATTCAAAAAAAGAAAAAATCAAGAAATTAGTAGAAATAACCAGAGGAATAAAACATAAGACAACATAAAAAAAAGTGACAGTCATTTAAAATTCAATTAATAAAACACTAGGTCTGTTTAGATGAGGCCCGTAAAAAGGACTGGCCCCCAAATATGACTGATTTGATATATCTATCTTTTTTTAATATATAAATTTATTTACTTTATTTTTTTTTGGCTGTGTTGGGTCTTTGTTGCTGCGCGCGGGCTTTCTCTAGTTGAGGCGAGCGGGGGCTACTCTTTGTTGCAGTGCATGGGCTTCTCATTGCGGTGGCTTCTCTTGTTGCGGAGCACAGGCTCTAGGCATGCGGCCTTCAGTAGTTGTGGCATGTGGGCTCAGTAGTTGTGGCTTGCAGGCTCTAGAGCGCAGGCTCAGTAGTTGTAGCGCACAGGCTTAGTTGCCCTGTGGCATGTGGGATCTTCCCGGACCAGGGCTTGAACCTGTGTCCCCTGTGTTGGCAGGCGGATTCTTAACCACTGCGCCACCAGGGAAGCTGATATATCTATCTTGATTCTCAAGATGACTTCCATTTTAAGTTAAAATCACCAGACACCATCAGGAAAAACAGCAATGAATTCCAAATCAAAATAACTGGACCCTGCGCTTGATTCCCCAATATAATAGCTGTTTAACCTTGGGCAAGTCATCTAATCTCTCATTCTCAGTTTCCTGGTTCATCAGTATAAATAACAATACATACCACCAGGGTTGCTGTAGAAATTAGAAGAAATAATACATTAAAAAAAAACAACAACTTTGAAACATATAGGGTGTTAATAAATATTAGGATGATATCATAATAATAATAATAATAATAGCCATAATGGCTTTTTCTCTCAGTTATTGATTGAGAATTCAAGCCATAGAGGTTTGCCATCCAACAAGGGAGAACACACTTCAATTTTTTTTAAAAAAAGAAAATATTTCAAAGTATATACTCAGGATGGATTTTTTTTTAATTCCACAAAATTAAGTAGAAAAAAAAATCTCCTATAATGTCTCTAAACCACTTTCAAAAGCAAGTAGTGAAGTGAGTAATCTGAATTAAAATACTGATATAAAATAAAGAAATGTTAATCCTTGAAATCTCAGAAAGAGAAAACTCCATTCATGCAAGGTTAGAATATTGTTCCTTAAAGGGGGAAAACCCTCTAAACTTAGGTACTTAGGTATATGGATAACATCTGGTCCCTCAAACCAACTCACCATCCCTACTTTATCTTTTATCTCAGCATTATATAGGGCAAAAGAATGAAAGAAAATATTGCTAAAAGCAGCACATTTACATCCATCACAAAATGATCATACCACTTCCCTTGTAGCCCAGAGTGCATTTAATGTAATTGAAGAGAGAAGAAAATGCTTTAAAAGGAATAGCACTTTTTTTTTTCAAAAACATAACTGAAGGAGCGTTGTGCTTCTGTCCAAGATGGAGAAAGAGAAACCATGTTTACCTTTCTGTTAGAAACAAACAAAAAAAAAACCGGCAAAATATATGAAGTAATGGCTTTCATAATGTTGGGTGTTATTGAAAAAGGACAGAGATCCCTGAAAGATGAGAAACAAATGAGGTGAGCCCTGTAGTTGTTTCAGTGTATTTCCTCAAGAGAGATTCCAGGCCACGATACAGAGAAAGGGATTGCAAGGAAAGCTTGGTAGTTTGCCTGAGTTGAGGAGACCTTGCTGAGAGGTTCAGACAGCTAGAGTTCCCCGAGCAGAATACTGGAGAGGAGAGAGATGCATAAAAAGAGGACTGATGTGGGCCATCTGCAGAGGATTCTCCTCATGACTTCTGCTGAGTACTGATCAGAACATGCACATGTGGTAACTGCCCAAGACTGGGGACAGAACCACCTGAAAGAATTAGAGGCAACAATCCCAGGAGCTAGATGAGAACTGGGACTAGTCCCTGTTCCCACCAGCCTGAGTGAAAAACTTTACAATTCAGAGGAATCAGACAGAGGCCGCAGAGAGAATTTGCTTGAGTAATGGGTCAGAATTAGCTCTAGATTAAACACAGCTTTGCCCCACCTAAAAAAGTTCAAGAGTAAGACCGAAGAGGACTGAACTGTTTCCAAGTAACTTACCTGCATCCCAAAACAAAGTGCAAGAATACTATAGGGATACAAAAGATATGGAAATCAAGAAGATGAAACTCTCAATGTCTAACAACCAAATAAAAATAACCAGGCATGTAAAGAAGCCAAAAATATGACCCATAATAAGGGTAAATATCAGTGAATTGAAAAAAACCCAGAAATGACACAGATGACATATTGTAAACAAGGCCATTAAAAGTTACGATAACTGTATTCCACAGGTTTAAGAAGCTAGAAGAAAGACTGCACGTGTTGAGCAGAGACATAGAAGACATTTAAAAAAAAAAAAAGACCCAAATCAGACTTGTAAAAAATGAAAACTACAAAGTATGAGATGAAAAATACACTGGCTGGGATGAACTGCTGTTCAGACACTGCAGAAAAAAAGACAATGAACTTGAACGTATAGGAATAGAAGCTATCTAAAATGAAGCTCAGGACTTCCCTGGTGGCGCACTGGCTAAGAATCCGCCTGCCAATGCAGGGGACACGGGTTCGAGCCCTGGTCCGGGAAGATCCCACATGCCGTGGAGCAACTAAGCCTGTGCACCACAACCACTGAGCTTGCGCTCTAGAGCCTGTGAGCCACAGCTACTGAGCCCGCGCGACACAACTACTGAAGCCCGCACACCTAGAGCCCATGCTCCGCAACAAGAGAAGCCACCGCACCACAGCAAAGGGTAGCCCCTGCTCGCCACAACTAGAGAAAGCCCGTGCGCAGCAACGAAGACCCAACACAGCCAAAAACAGATAAATAAATAACTTAATTAATTAAAATAAATAAAATGAAGCTCAGAGAGAAATATATATTTTTAATAAACAAATCATCAGTCAGCTGTGGAACAACTGCATACAATCTAGTATGCCTGTAATTGGAGTCCCCAAAAGGAATAATAAAACATTTTTGAAGAAATATTGACTGAAGGTTTTCCAAATTTTATGAAAATTTTAAACCACAGTTCCAAGGTGTTCAATGAACTCCAAACACAAGGAATGTGAAGAAACATGCACCAGACACGGTATAACCAAATTACTTACAAAATGGTTAAAAGAAAATATAGAAAGAAGCCAACACAAAAAGACATTATGTGTTAGGAATTCTGGTGGGATTCAGCAACATCTCTGCCACTCATTTCCCAAGCCTGCTGTTCCTTCACAGGCAGTGGGTTACAGGTCACCCTACCTCTTCCTTTCTTCCAGTTCCACCCCTTTCTTACAAACATTCCTCAAAGTTCCAGCATATAGTTTTCACATTTCCAGTATTTCTAGCATTTTTAGTTTATTTTTTTTATCGAGGTAACATTGGTTTATAACATCATATATGTTTCATGCTTACAACACTGTATTTCTACTTCTATATACACTACAGTGTACTCACTACCAAAATTTGGTTTCCCATCTGTCACCATACAGTTGACCCCTTTTATCCATTTCACCCTCCACTCACCCCTTCCCCTCTGGAAACCACTATTCTGTTCTCTGTGTCTATGTGTTTGTTTTTGTTTGGTTTGGTTTGTTCATTAATTCTGTTTGTGATATTACACATATGAGTGAAATCATATGGTATTTGTCTTTCTCCATCTGATTTTTATTTCACTTAGCATAATACCCTCAAGGTCCATCCATGTTGTTGCAAATGGCAAGACTTCATCTTTTTTTATGGCTAACCAGTATTCCATTGTGTATATGTACCACATCTTCTTTACCCATTTATTTGTTGATGGGCACTTAGGTTGCTTCCATGTGCTGTGATGACATAGGGGTGCATGTAACTTTTTGAATTAGTGTTTTCATGTTCTTTGAATACAGTATTTCTAACATTAATACAATGTGTTTGATATTTATTTTTTTCTTTGGACATTACAGTGGAAATCTAGAAAGAATTTTATTTACATGTAGTATACATAAATAATATATATATATAATATACATATTCAAGATGCCTTATACCCAGAAATCCTAGAAGTTTCAAATTTTTCAAGACACACAACCATCAAGGGTTCTCTTTGTGATTACTGCCATTTCTTTCAAGTTTAGAAACTCCTTCTCCACAGGAAATGTATTTCCTTCTAGCTTTTTCTATTGATATGATGATACCGTTTTTCAAATAGCTTAACAATTACTACATAAGATGAGAGGAAGGACTAAATTTACAAATTTGCAGGGAAAGTTACATCTAGGGAGGGATCAGTTTATGAAAGAAATGTGAGAAAATGTTACTGTTCATAAATCCAAATTTACGAACTAGATGTTAGCCTTATGTAAATCTGAACATTTGTGTTCCTCAAGGTCAAAGTATATTTGTGAAATTTCTTCAGAAATAATTAAATACAGAAAAATAATCAGGCATTATTCGCCTTTGGCTTCTCTGGTTATCTAGCAATTAAAGTTATTGCTTAATTTTCAGACTTTGTAGAATCATTAGCTTGCAAACAATGCTGGCAACATAGACACTTAGTCATCATGGTGTGGCTTTAGCATCATTATTATTTCTGAATAAATACTAACACTTTGATCCATCTTTTTCATAAGCAGGTATGAAACCTGGAATAATGGTATTCTTATTAAACCAACATTTATTTTTTTGTTATACCCATTTTAGTTTGTCTTTTAATAGGTGGGTTTTTAATTCTTTTCCATTATGGTTTATTACAGGATATTGAATATAGTTCCCTGGGCTATACAATAGGACCTCGTTCTTTACCCATTCTATATATGAGTTTGCATCTGCTCGTCCCAAATTCCCAATCCATCCCTTCCCGGTCCCTCCTCCCCTTGACAACGACAAGTCTGTTATCTATGTCTGTGAGTCTGTTTCTGTTTCATAGATAAGTTCATTTGTGTCATATTTATATTCTGCTACTTTCTACTTTAATGAGAATAAGGTAAGAATACCAGTGGCTAACATTCATTGGAGGATCCTATGGGCCAGACTCTGTAGTAAGTGCTTTCCACAAATTAACTTACCTATTGTTTCCTTGCTACTACGAGTCAGGTGCTGGTGGTCACTCCATTTTATAGGTTAGGAAAGCAAGCCTTAGGTTGCTTAAGACACTTTTCTTAAATAGCCATGAATCAAATATAACACTGAATTTGACATAGGAAGACGTACCGCATAATTGTAAACAGTGTCTCTCTACCATAATCTGCAGGAACATTTCTTCCATGATCCTGTCCCGTACATATTTTTTGCAAATCTCTCCAATCTGCTCAATGTTGAAGAAGACGATTCACTTCAGTGAAACTTGTGTGGCTATTTTAATCATAAACAATATATTTCACTGTGTATATGATTCACATTGCATATGAGACTCTTACAGTATATGTCATAGAACAAATTACCTAATTTTACTTCTTCTATTAACAATTATTTGACACATCTTTACACTCTATCCCAATGTTGAATTTAAAGGACATTTTTAATCTCAGTATTCTGAAAAGACATCTTTTGCAATAATTAGTAACATACTTGTTTCATATAAATGTAATATCACAAACATTTCTTTTTTAATGAAAAAAAAGCAGTCCCAAGGACCCTAAGACACATATTTTAAATGAAATGCATGCTGGTGTTCTTGGTACTTTACTTTAACATGCTTCCTAAACCTTCCTGCCACTACCATCACCTAATCAGATATTCTTCATTTTTAGTGTTTTCCCATATTATCCCCACTTCCTGACAGTTTGCCAGATTCTCACAGACTTTCAGAATTGATGAAACGCACTGTGAAAAAATGTCTTAACAGTGTGCAAAGTTTTTCATGTATTTTATTGAAATATGTGCATATTACTTACAATATTGCTTAATAAGACATAAAACTGGAAAGTGTTCAAAAGTTAAAGCCCAGGCTGCTGTCATCATCTTCATTCCTGTGAACTTAAATTACTTTTGTTGAAGACAAAGGAAAAAGGAAATAACTTTGGGGTTCACAAAATATCCCTCCTAGATACTGGAAGAAAGCAACACACTTCTGTCTCCTACGATCAGAGATTTCCAGCTAGAATGAATTTTGAAGGACATTGAGTAACCCCATTACTTTATTTTTTATTTTTTTATAAATTTATTTATTTATTTTTGGCTGCATCGGGTCTTTGTTGCTGCCCACAGGCTTTCTCTAGGTGTGGACAGCAGGGGCTACTCTTCATTGTGGTGCGTGGGCTTTTCATTGTGGTGGCTTCTCTTGTCGCGGAGCACTGGGTCTGTAGTGGCATGCAGGCTCAGTAGTCGTGGCACGCGGGCTCAGTAGTTGTGGCTCGCGGGCTCTAGAGCAAAGGCTCAGTAGTTGTAGCACACGGGCTTAGTTGCTCCGTGGCATGTGGGATCTTCCCGGATCAGGGCTCGAACCCGTGTCCTCTGCATTGGCAGGCAGATTCTTAACCACTGCACCATCAGGGAAGTCCCCATTACTTTAAAGATGTGAAAACCGAGGCCCATCTGTTTCCAGAGTAAGCCAGTTGAAGAATCGAGAAAAAAAAGTATTCTGATCTCACTTCAGTGCTTTTTCTTTTATGGTGCATGAGCTTATTCAGATACATGTAGTTCTAGGAATAGGTCATTGCTTTTATTATTAACTGAATTATCCATATTATCCCCAATTCAATAAACTAATAAAGAGCTTAAACTAAGCCAGTAATTTGCCAGTTTCATTAATAAATGAAAAAGATAAGAGATTTCTTAGTAGCCTTTGGTGTTAAAGAAAATTAAACCTGCCCTGAAAGTCTTCCCTAATGACAGAAACAATATAAGACAGTTCATTTTTTAAATGTACACTATAAAATAAAAATATATGAATAAAAATACAGGACCAACAAAAAAAATATCATTGAGATCAAGACGTGTCAGGCTGCTGTGGGTTGGATAGGATAGGAGGAAGATACTTAATTCTTCAGAGTTCCTGTAATGGAGACTCAGATTAGGCTCTGAGATTCTGAGTGGCCACAGTAAAAAGGAAAATCTAATTACGTCAGTCGCATTGTCCTCAAGCAAAACAAATCTTCTTATAAAACTTGATCAAAAACTAATATTCTTATTTGTAATTTAACTAGTAATAGTTATAAGTATCCTTAGCAAATACAATAGAAACTACTTGCAAGAACATTTGATTGTTCCCAACTTAATTCACTTAACTGACTTGAACCAATTAAGCTACATAGGGGCCCTGACAGAATGGCCCTCTTCACTAAATATCTCTTAAAAATCTGACTTATTTCCTCATTCTACTTTTCTACTTTCCTTTTCTAAAGTGAGAAATCTCTTTTCTTGATTCTGTTTTAGAGCATCCACTGCCCTTCATGTTCAAAGTCCATTTAGAGCAAATGATTTCATAGTAAATGATAGATAGATAAAAACTTACACATATATACATACACATATATATAAGAATCATAGACTTTAAAGTTGAATTGAATCTTACATATTTTTAGTCCAACTCTTTTATTTCACAGATATGAAGAAATATACCCCAAAAGGTATAATATTCTACTCATTGTTTGAAAATTAATTAGTTTCCAGACATCTAGGAAATGTCTCTTCTTGGTGTTATAAAACTTGGGAAACTCAGACTTGGACATAATTATAATTGTTATTTTATTGTTTTCCAAACTATATTAGTGTAATTGCTGAAGGGTTATCCAGAATGTTGCCAAAGACATAGTACAGTACTATGTTTTCTATGTTTTCCGAATCTTCTTAATGGATATATATATTTTTTTTTTTTGGTTGTGCCGGGTCTTAGTTGTGGCATGTGAACTCTCAGTTGCAGCATGCACATGGGATCTAGTTCCCTGACCAGGGATCGAACCCAGGCCCGCTGCATTGGAAGCATGGAGTCTTAACCACTGCACCACCAGGGAAGTTTCCCTTAATGGATATTTCAATGTATATTTTTTTCTAAGGGGACAAATGACACATGACAGTTTGAACATGTGTCTGACTTAATGATCAGTCTTTTCTATCTCAGTATAATCATCAAAGAGGTACTCTTTTTAACGAAAAAGGTAAGCAAATATGGTTCTCTTTCTGTTAATACTGAAAGTCTCATATCATGTAAACAAAGTGTATTAGGGTTCTCAGTTGCAAGCACATTCTTGATGAGGAATTTATTTAAAAGATCTTGCTCACAAAATTGCCATGAAGGTACAATTTTGGAAGAGGGAGAGAAACAAGAGATTTCCAAAAATACAGCCCGAGTGACATCACAAAATCAGTCTGATGAGGACACACATGCACCACCCCACACAACAGTCCACTAGAGCTTGTACTGCCACCAGGACCAGAACCTGACCCTGATGGTGCTGCTCTGGCCCTGCCACAGTGCCCCTGGACCCCGGTGTTGCTGTCTCTGCCACCACCCACCAACAAAATGAATTCTCTGTGGTCCCTCTTCGTTGCATCAGCTGCTCCCAGTTCAAAGTTCCAAGCAAGTACATCCAAATGGCTGTTCAATTGTCCCATCCCTAGCAGCAAAGGTGACTCGGAAAGCAAGTAAGTGGCAATTTTGAACTCCACAGTAAGAGGTGAGATACACCTTCCGCCAAGATTCTTAAGGAGGGAAATTCCCCCAAAATAAAGGAATGGGGTTCTGATGCACATGACTTGTGATAATTAGATAATTCAAATCTTAATCAAAACCCCATAATCAAATATTTTCATGCAATATTCTAATTTTATCACCGGCAACATTGTTAATAGCACTGACAATATTGTTAATTGATAGTGATCAGTCTTCAAAAAAATAGCCAGTAAATAAACCACCTTGTGAGTCACTCTTTAACTTGAAAATACTATAGATTCATTTACTTTATCCAGATTTTGACTCAACTATGATGCCAAATTTTTCTCCATGATAAAAAAATACAATTCCAAGTCTAAAATTTCTGACCATAGCTTCTAACTGACAAGTTAGCATAACTCCGTGTGGTAGAGACAATTTCAAAGTTTTTCTCCCATTTCATTACAAAATTGTCCTAAAAGATGAAATTCAAATAAATAAGACATTTTTACTGAACCCACTGAAGAACATCTTTTTCTGAAGAAATATTCTATCTGAACAATCCAGTCACTTCTGGCCTAACCAGGGTCCCCAGGTCTGGGATGAGCTGCCCCTGGCCACAGATTCATCTATCTAATCAAAATGTTTGCTAAAAACTAGCATCTTCTTGTAAATTTTCTGAACATCTATCTAGATATAACAATGTCATGATTTTATGGAGAAGACGACACTCCTTCACAATATAGACAACCATCTAGATAGCGTGAGGTGCCCTAAAATAAACTCACCCCTTGGTCTTGTACCAATGCCTTAGATTCACAGTGTAGCCAAGAAATTGTGGACTTCTCTGACTTTCCAAATTCTTGTTGTATCAGAATTATTACTTGTTGATCCACTGATAATTTGTTTACATTTTATGACCTCTATTTCCTCACTTGTACAATGAAGTTAATAATTCCTACTTTATCAGGTCATGGTGAGATTTAACACAGCTGAGTATTTAAAGCACAAAACCACTCACAGAACAGACACTTCAACACATGTCAGTAACCTTGTCCGTTTTAACATAAGATAGTGAAGGAATCAAAGGTCCCTAGTGAGATGCAAGTGTCGCCTGACAAATGATTAAGTGGGCATCAAGCAGAACCAGAGGGAATGGTAGAGGCTAAGATGTGAAAAGGCAGAGAGTACGGGGTTTTGGCAGCCTGTTGGCACTCTGCTTAACAGGGGGAACTTGAAGGTTGTACACACTTAGCAGCAAGTTCTAGCAATGGTTGGCACAACAAGTCAAGAAGAAAAGAAAAAAGATACTTTAATAGGACAAGACCCTAAAACAGGATAATAGTTAAGGCCTAAACAACAGACCAAGAATTTAGTCTCAGAGGCACTATACATTCTTCAAGATTTAATTCAATAAGAACATTTTCCATGCTACACCCAGACTATCAAGAGATATGAAAGTTTGGAAATTCCAGTCAAAATTTGGCAATTATGCAGACAACAAACTTTGCTAACAATCACTGGGACATGATTTCACTCTGCTTTCTTGAATAATTTTCAGGAAGTTTCTTACATGCTTTGCTATGAAACAAATATCATTTCCTATTCAAAAGAGATTTCTTTAAAGTGTCCAAGTAACAATAGGGTCAAGTAGCTTAATTTTTGTGATATAGAACTTACCGAAATGAAGGAAAGAAATGAAAGTAACATTCAAGTGGTACAATTTAATTACCAAACGCAAGCATTCCTTCTGACAAGTTGATCTTTTTTTAATAAATGTAATTAGCATTTAAAGGCATTGTCATGATGGCAAATTATGTCACTGGGCTTTTTTCAGGCAGTGTTTTTCAATTTGGAAATAAGGAACTATTCATTTAGATATCCCTTCTAAGACACAAAAAGCAAGGAAATGGCCTTGATCAGAATCAGAAATTGAGACCACTTATTGTAACTTTAATCCCGACCTCACTTTTGATGTGCTTTTGTGACTGTCCAACTTAGTTAAATCATTTGGTGATTTTATAATATCTTGTGAAACAGCCAAACTTCTCTGTGTTACTAAAGATACCTTATCTTTACTAACTCAGAGAGATTTTATGAGTAATAATTATAAAGTGATTTGAGACCTTTCATTTGAATGCTAAATTTTATTAGAACTTTTATTTATGCATTAGTTTTTTTTGATTGAACTAACGCAAACATATTTACCTAAAAATATGTAGAACTCTTAAGGCCTCTTGAGTTAACCAAAAGCAATTTTTTCCAATAACATTTAATAGTCTCCATTTCTTTTTTAAGAAATAATACTGCTGTGAGCATTTTTGTAATATTTCACCCACTAAAGTAAAATCTTATGGCAGTTTAATTCCCCAAATAAAAAGGGGCTGCTGTAAACATAACTGAGCTACCAGGAAGCAGATGGTTTTAATTACCTACATAAAAAGCTATTTAAACTGGGAATTTGGAAAAACAATCTAGAAACAATACTGATTGTAGAAACATATATTTTAATTAATTGGGGCTTTAAAAAAGAATAACAAGTGATTATTAAGTGCTACCTAAAGTCCAATTGGCATTAAAGGCTTGATATGGAACCCTTGAGTGGTTCTGCGGCAACCTTCAATAACTGCACTTGCATATATAATTGTACACTTGACCTCTTACGAATAAATTGAGGGGCAGAGGATTACTTGAAATCAGAACAAGCCCACTTGTGTGATGATATACAATAATAGCCATGTTTGAGTCAGGAGGTAAAGAGTGCATATTATATTCTGTACAAAGCATCCTGAATTTCATACCCAAGAACATTCATTGGGACTTCAGAACCAAAGGCAAATCATGCTGGATAATGTTCCTCCTCATTCCATAAAGATTTTTTTTTTAATTAGAGTACAGTATAGGGTAGTGGTTAACAGCAAATAATCCCAGGGTGAAGGGTTGCCAGATTTAGCAATAAAAATATGGGACATCCAGTTAAATTGGAATTTCAGGTAGACAACAAATAATTTTTAAGTTTGTTCCTGTATTGCATGGGACATACTTATACTTAAAAATTATTTGCTGTTTATCTGAAATTCAAATTTAACTGGGTATCCTATATTTGATCTGGCAACCTTATCTAGGTGCCAATTCTGTCTCGTCACTTGCTAGCTATGTGAATTTGGACAAGTTATTTAATGCCTCTGGGCCTCAGTTTCCTTATCAGTACAATGAGGATAATAACAGTACCTAACCTACAGGCTTGTTTGACAATTAAATGAGTTAATATCTATAGAATGTTTGGGGCTGTACTTGGTATACAGTGAGCGCTATATGTTTTGTTAAATAGTATTCCTGCCTGGAAAGAAATATTAAGATAAAAAGAGATAGCCTTAGAGTCTGCATGGAAAAGTTTTTTTCCCTATTATTCCTGAAAATATTTGTGCATTAATTACAGGTACATGTGCCTCAAATCTTTCTCCATCACCAGTCTCCTTTAATTCTCGTAGCACCACATCCCATACCCACACCTCCTCTCCTCTCCTGCCTTTCACTGGTTCCCTCCATAAGTCACTGTTGATGCTCTGGCTCTAGGGAAGTCACACCCAAACCACTCAGGATTACACAGCCCTTGACTACTCAAGTAGTTGCCTATGCAGACTAGCCACATTTATCCAGAACTGGACAAATACAAGAGCAAGTGTAACTCAAAAGAAGGTGGGAGATCCTTCACTACAGCGGTCAAGGTGGATAGTATTTAACTATGTTATGTGGACATTCTCCAGGAGTCTGTATTTCTCCCAAGTGGTGATTCTTTTCTGTCCAATCTCCAAACAGGAAGCTCTTGTTCTCTCTCCCCCACCCCCCAAAAATGAAATGTGGTCAACTGCTGCAAATGAAGCTTGAAGGAACACACAAGTAGGACTGCAGGCAATGGAGGGCATGCGGGCAAACTCCATGTTCCAGTAAGGAGCAGAGCAACTAATCAGGGCCATATGCAAATAGCACCAGGAAACTAGCTGAGAGGGAGAAAAATCTCATTCAAAATTCTGAGAACAAGACTTGGTTCTTAAAGTGAATTTCCAGCAGTATTTCCTAAAATTCTAAATGGTATTGGGGACCCCATATTAATTTTCTAAGGCTACTGTAGGAAATTTCCACAAACTATGTGGCTTAAAAACAATAGAAATTTATTCTCTCCAAGTTTTGGAGGCCAGAAGTCCAAAATCAAGATGTTGGCAAGTTTGGTCCTTCTGGAGGCTCTGAGGGAGAATCCATTCCATGCCTCTCTCCTGGTCTCTGGTGGTTGCTGCCAATCCTTGATATTCCTTGACTTGTAGATGGATCACTTCAATCTCTGCCTCCATTTTCACATGGCTTTCTTCCCTGAGGCCCTCTATGTCTTCTTGTCTGTCTCTTATAAAGGCCCACCCTAATCCAAGGTAATCTCCTCTCAAGATCAATTACATCTGCAAAAGCCCTTATATTACCAAATAAGGTAATATGGTGAGGTTTCTGGTAGACATATTGTTTGGGAGTGGGAGAAAGGGGACAACATTCAACTCAAGAGACCCCGAAACAAGTAAATGACATTTCAGGGTAGACCAGCTAGCATGAGAACAAAATAGAGTATTCAGAAGAAAATTAGCAGAACCTGGGCAGTACAAGGCGAAAGGAATTCAGCTTAGACCTGAATGGAGACCTGCCTCTTGGAAATACTAGACTAAGGGTTTTCAACATTTATTTAGTGAAGAGGAATTAGAGATTGATATTAAAAAACTCACTATCACAGGTAATTTGCTAAAAACCATTCTAATAAACCCTATAGAGTTAAATTTTGGTCATTCTTAACAAATCATTTTTAGTATCTTCAAAATTCCCCCATTTACCCAGCTTTCCCAATCCCAGCACAGAGATTATTGTAATATAAATAATGACAAGAATGTGGTGCTCATAGTCATAACTAGATAAGTAGAACAATTCTGGGGAAAGCTGTTTTATTCAAACTTTTTTCTGTCTAGTCATAACTAGATAAGTAAAACAATTCTGGGGAAAGCTGTCTTATTCAAACTTTTTCTGTCTACATGTGGTACGTGCTACCCAGTGACATCTGGAAACAGCCTGAGGTCTTCTGTAGTCTAAAAATTTTAACTTTCATCTTTAAGAATCTCTTAATTGCCAGGCAGTAAACCAGGAGAGTTTTTTATTAAGACTTTATTTGTTAGAGAAGTTTTAGATGCATAGCAAAATTGAGGGGAAGGTACAGAGATTTCCCATAAGTCCCCTGCCCCCATACATGCATAGCTTCCCCCATTATCAACATCTCCCACCAGATTGGTACATTTTTTTACAATTGATGAGCCTACATTGATACATCATAATCACTCAAAGTCCACAGTTTACATTACTGTTCACTCTTGGTGTTGAACATTCTATGGCTTTGGACAAATGTCTAAACGACATATATCATCATTATGATATCACAGAGAGTATTTTCACTGTCCTAAACATCCTTTGTGCTCCATGTATTCATCCCTCCCCACCAATCCCCAGCAATCACTGATCTTTTTACTGACTCCCTAGTTTTGCCTTGAGAGTTTGTTTTTAATATTTTATATAATTCTCACAGCCACACGATAATGTAGTTTCATCTATTTTTTTATAAATGACAAAGTCAGAATATAAACCTATATCTTTCTGACAAATAAACCCATGCTGTTCCCTTGATAGGTTGCCTCTCAATCCTTCCTATGAGGTTGAAGAATACATATTGAATATGGGAAACCATTCTTGTTATGAGGTTCCATCATTCATTTGCCAGCCACGTTCTCCTTCTTCTCATCCTTGCAACGTGTAGCACAGGGCTATATACTTAGTGTGCTTTGTATAAATTGGTCACAACCTGCTGAGTGCAAAGTGAAAGGTCCTGCAATAAACCTGGCCTAACTAGACAGAACCCAATTCATTAGGCAGTACTAAGAAACTAGTTATGAACTTCTGCAAATGTCTGGGAAGTTCAATTAGATAGAATGATGAAATTTCACATTAAATACCTCCAGTCTGGTCAAACAACCTTCAAGGGCTGAAACTTCTGACTCAGAAAAGCATCTCTTCCTAAAAATGCAAGGAAAGTAACAAGAAGACAGCTGTGTTGACTCAGTTGAAGGAACAAGGCCATGCTGTTTCGAATACCATTTAAAGGTAGACCATATGAAACTCAGTATTTATACACTGCAATGCAGATTTTGTGGTTAGTAAAAAAAAAAGTACCATGATCCTTTGAATTTAACAGATTATTCTCCACCCATCCATCAAAATAATGTTTTAAACTAATTCTTGGTCATTCAAAGGTAGTTTATCCCATGTACCTAGACCTTTCGCTTCTCCTCCTCCTAGTTAGTCACGATGACAACTATAAGCTTCCTATTGAAAAGCAGAAGGGACGAGGAAATAGACATGAAATTCAAACCAAATAATTTGGATACGAATTGGAAGTTCATAGGAAAAGTTTGTTAGAGAAAACAACTACAACCACAAAATAAAATACTGATTGAAAGTTGTTTTTTGGAAATTCCCAGATGTTTGGTATCTGTGGTCTAACTGGAGGATTATTTCATTTTTGTTCTTGCTAACCATAGCAAACAGTAACATCAGGGACTTCCACTATTAGGTATATCTCAAAATTTTGAAAGTCTGTAATAAAATCTAAAGAATTTTATTTTTGTCCTGTTTTAGCTACAAAAGTATAGTCATGATATGATAAAATTATTCCATAGAATAATGGTTAAGAGTTTTGCCTTCTATAACTTTTCATGAACCCAATCAGCTGTATTCCTAAACCAGGGATTGCTAGAATTTGGAAAGAGTTGTGCAGGTTTTATTATATTTATTTTAATATGTTTGTAATGGAATTTCCAGGGAATTGGAAGAAAGTTACCATATAGCAGGGAGTTGTGAAGCTGTGTCACCCATCAGCATAACTAAGGGATCTTTGGTTCCCAAGGCCAATGGTAGAAGTAGGAGAGCTGGAAGTGAGTGCAGAGCACAGTGTAATAGGGCAGGAGAGCAGACTTTAGCTCCTGACTCTGAAAGACACCTGCCTACACTGGTTTTCAGAGAAGGTGGGAGATGGAGCCTAGTGACAAGAACTAGCCCATGGCCCACGTGACTATGAAAATAAGTTCTTTGGTTCTCTTGAGTTGTCAAGAACACCCAACCTATGCTCATTTATCCATTCATTCAGGAAGTATATATTGGTGCCATACTTTATATTTGTATTAGGACACCTTCTCCAGGTTGTTGTGGCCTCTTATAGTCACTAAAATGTAGTAATCAAGACCATTAGAGGTGTATTGGATAACAAATGCCTAGGAACATAGTAAATATCTATCAATGGCAGGTTAGTTAAATTATCATCAATGTATACAATGGAATACTATAAAGTAGCCTTTAAAAGACAATAGAAAAAATATTCAACATGAGGGAAATTTTATGACATGTTGCTAAGCAAAATTTAAAACTATATTAAAATATAATCTCATTTAAAACATAGGTACTATATAAACACATACATTTTTAAATACTGAAAAGCTATAACCAAATTCTAACAATATTTTTCCTTGGAATGGTAGAGTTACAGAAAATTTTTACATTCTAAACATTTGTGACAGATAGAATAATGCCTCTTCATCCTCCCACCCCCAAAGATGTCCGTGTCCTAATCCTGGAAATTTGTGACTATGTTACCTTATGTGGAAAGAGGGATTTTGCAGATGTGATTAAGGTAAATATCTTGAGATGAGGTTATTCTGGACTATCTGGGTGGGCCCAGTGTAATCATGAGGATCCTTATAAGATGGAGGCATGTGGACTGGAGTCAGAAAAGATGTTATGACAGAAGCAGACATTGCAGTGATGAGGCAAGGAGCCAAGGAATGCAGACAGTCTCTAGAAGCTGAAAAAGACAAGGAACAAATTCTCCCCTAGAACCTCCAGAAAAAACACAGTCCTTGATTTAAATTTTGTAAGACCCATTTTGGACTTCTGACCTCCAAAACTATTAACAGAATAAATTTGTGTCATTTTAAGCCACTGTTTGCAGTAATTTGTTACAGCAGCAATGATAAACCTATACACGTTCTAAACGAATTTTATATATTTTTAACAAAATATCAGTAATTTTTAAAAGTATATCCCAAGTGGCTTTAATTGCCATTTGTCTCATTATTGCCAAGGTAGAGCTTATAGTACCTCACAACAAGCTATTCAAAAAGTCCTTAAAACTGCCAGCTTTCTACGTGGATGGACCTAGAGACTGCCCTACAGAGTGCAGTAAGTCAGAAAGAGAAAAACAAATATCATATATTAACACATATATGTGGAATCTGAAAAAACCGGTATAGACGATCTTATTTACCAAGCAGAAATAGAGACACAGATGTAGAGAACAAACACATGGATACCAAGGAGAAAGGGGGGGTGGCGGTGGGATGAACTGAGAGATTGGGATTGACATATATACACTATTGATACTATGTATAAAATAGACAAATAATGAGAACCTACTGTATAGCACAGGGAACTCTACTCAATGCTCTGTGGTGACCTAAATGGGAAGGAAATCCAAAAAAAGAGGGGATATATGTATATGTATAGCTGATTCACTTTGCTGTACAGTAGAAACTAACACCACATTGTAAAGCAACTATACTCCAATAAAAATTAAAAAAAACAAAAAACTCCCAGCTCTCTAAACCTACCACTGGAACTATGGTATGGTACTAGGTCCCATGATGTAAACTTCTACAGCTTATTCCCCCTATGGCATGCTTAATTTATTCATAATTGTCCTAGATGAAAGGGTACCAAGAAAAATAGAAATCTTGGCATGAATATTAAGGCGAGCACCAAGAGCCTTGTATATTATTCCATGATATGCCTATTTCCTTTCTGTCCACACTCTACCCCATCACCTCTACCCCCAGTCCCATAGTTCTGGTAACTACTTTAATAGTATATTTTCTGCCACTGTAACTGTCTGCCACTCTAACTGTTGTTGCTGTTCTTTTCTGTTTTGTTTTGTATGCGTGAGTAGTTTTTATAAGTCCAAGTGTCCTTTGCTTTGCAGTTAGACATCTTTACCTAATCCATGTTGTCTGCCTCTTTAAACTTTAAATACAAATTATTATCCCATAAACCAATTCTATACACAAATTCAATGTATTTATAGAAGGTAAAATTTTGTCCTTAAGGAGTTGACAATCTACTACAGAACCCCAAAAAGGACATATGGTAAGGTAGACATAAGCATAGGTTCCATCTCACAACCTAATCCTAGGAAATTTGAGAAGGCAAAAAATGATAACTGAGCTCTACAGAGACTGAGAAGTATGACTAAATCTAATTTGGTAAAATAGAGTTGGAACAATTCTTGAATTTTTGCTACCACCGATTATAACACAACTAACATTAGTTCAGAACCTCATAGTTTATGACACACTGTCTCATCTAGCATTCTCTCAACTGCCTTGTGAGGTAAGTGGAACCACATCTCTTATCGTTATCCTTATTGAACACTTATGAAAAAACAGCAAATAAGTTAAATGAGCTGATGAAGGAAGCACAATTGTAGCTAAGTAAAGATCTTCCATCACCTAATTTGCCCATTGCCACACTACTTCCTAGGAAGAGAAACACAATTTAAATGAATCATTAGAAATGACACTGTGACTTAAGAACAAATATATCATATCTCTAGAAAAATAGTCACTGAAAAAAAATGGTATTCAGCTACTCACCAATAAACATCGTGGCCATCTGAAAAAACTATCTAAAAGTGAGCCATAGAAAACTATATTCAGTAATATTAATTTTTTTTTAATTTATTTATTTTATTTATTTCTTTTTGGCTGCATTGGGTCTTTTTTGCTGCATGCGGGATTTCTCTAGTTGTGGTGAGTGGGAGCTACTCTTCATTGTGGTGCACGAGCTTCTCACTGCAGTGACTTCTCTTGTTACAGAGCACGGGCTCTAGGTGCATGGGCTTCAACAGTTGTGGCTCATGGGCTCTAGAGTGCAGGCTCAGTAGTTGTGGCACACAGGCTTAGTTGCTCCATGGCATGTGGGATCTTCCCAGACCAGGGCTCGAACCCATGTCCCCTATATGGGCAGGCAGATTCTTAACCACTGTGCCACCAAGGAAGTCCAGTAATACTAAATTTAATTAACTAACCAAACTGCAACAGTTTTCCCAGTGAAAGTTAAAACAAAAATGACCAAAAAATAAAGCTAAATTATTTTCAACAATTATTTTGAATCAGATGCTATTACTGCCACCTCCAATCTTCACCCCAACTATTCCCAAATCCCAAAATGAGGCACAAGACCAGCACTGAAGAAAGATGGGTAACTCAACAGTGAAAAGCTGAAAGCATTTCTTCTAAGACGGGGAACAAGACAAGCATGCCACTCTCGCCAATTCTATTCAACACAGTACTGGAAATCCTAGCCACAGCAATCAGACAAGAAAAAGAAATAAAAGGAATATAAATTGGAAATGAAGAAGTAAAACTTCTGTTCACAGTCACTGTTGGCAGATGACATGGTACTATATATACAAAATCCTAAAGACACCACAAAGAAACTACTAGAAATCATCAGTGAATTCAGTAAAGTTGCAGGATACAAAATTAATACACAGAAATCTGTTGCATGTCTATACACTAACAATGAATGATCAGAAGGAGAAATTAAGAAAATAATCCCCTTTAGAATCACATCAAAAGGAATAAACTGCCCAGGAATAAATCTAAATAAGGGGGTAAAAGGCCTGTATTCAGAAAACTATAGACACTGATGAAAGAAATTGAAGACAACACAAACAGATGGAAAGATATACTATGCTTATGAATTGGAAGAATTAATATTGTTAAAATGACCATACTACCAAAGGCAATCTACAGATTCAATGCAATCCCTATCAAAACACCAATGGCATTTTTCACAGAACTAGAGCAAATAACTTTAAATTTTGTATGGAAACACAAAAGACCCCTAATAGCCAAAACAATCTGGAGCAAGAAGAACAAAGCTGGAGGTCTTACGTGCCCTGATTTCAAACTATACGACAAAGCTACAGTAATCAAATCACTATGGTACTGACACAAAAACAGACACATAGATCTGGAACAGAATAGAGAGCCCAGAAATGAACCCACACTTATATGGGAAGTTAATCTATGACAAAGGAGGCAAGACTATACAATGAGGAAAAAACAAGCTCTTCAATAAATGGTGTTGGGAAAACTGGACAGCTACATGCAAAAGAACCAAACTGGACTACTCTCTCACACCATGCACAAAAGTAAACTCAAAGTGGATTCAAGACTTAAGTGTAAGACCTGAAACCATAAAACTTCTAGAAGAAAACATAGGCATTACAATCTTTGACAAGGGTCTTAGCAATACTTTTTTGGATATGTCTCCTCAGGCAAGGGAAACAAAAGCAAAAATAAACAAATGCAACCACATCAAACTAAAAGTTTTTGCACAGCAAAGGGAACCATCAACAGATCACAAAGGCCACATACCGAATGGGAGAAAATATCTGCAAACAATATATCTGATAAGGAGGTAATATCCAAAATACACAAAGAACACACACAACTCAATATCAAAAAAAAAAAAATCAACCAACCCAATTAAAAAATAAGCAGAGAATCTGAATAGACATTTTTCCAAAGAAGGCATACAGATAGCCAATAGGCGCAAGAAAAGATGCTCAGCATCACTAATCATCAGGGAAATGCGAATCAAAACCACAGCGAGATATCACCTCACACCTGTCAGAAAAGCTAGTATCAAGAAGGCAACAAATAACAAGTGTTGGTGAGGATGTGGAGAAAAATGAACCCTCATGCACTGTCAGTGGGAATGTAAACTGGTGCAGCCACTATAAATAACAGTATGGGAGATGTCTCAAAAATTAAAAATAGGACTACCATATGATCCAGCAATTCCACTCCTGGGTTTTTAATCAGAATAAGACAAAAACCCTACTTAGGAAAAGATATACACACTCCTATGTTCATTTCAGCAATATTTACAATAGCCAGGATATGGAAGCAATCTAAGTGTCCATCAATAGATGAAATGGTAAAGAAGATGTGAGATATACCTACATATACATATATATATATATATGCATACGTACATACATACATATATACAATTGAGTATTACTCAGCCAGAAGGAAAGAATGAAATCTTGCCATTTGCGACAACATGGATGGACCTGGAGAGTATTATGCTAAGTGAAATAAGTCAAACAGAGAAAGACAAATTCTGTTTGATTTCACTTATATATGGAATCTAAAAAACAAAACAAGTGAACAAATACAACAAAACAGAAACAGGGTTATAGATGCAGAGAACAAACAGGTGGTTCCCAGGGGGCAGGGGAGGGAGGAGGAAAATAGGTGAAGGAGATTAAGAGGCATAAACTCCCAGTTGCAAAATAAATGAGTCACAGGTATGAAATGTACAGTGTGGGGAATATGGTCAATAATTATGTAATATCTTTGTATGGTGACATTGCAGCTATACTTATAATGGTGATCATTTTGAAATGTATAGAAATACCCAATTACTATGGTGTGTAACAGGAACATAGTGTCATAAGACAAATGTATTTCAAAAACGAAGAAACAAACAAACTCATAAAAAAAGAGGTCAGATTTGTGGTTACCAGAGGTGGAGGGTAGGGAGAGGGGGAACTGGATGAAGGTGGTCCACACGTAGAAACTTCCAGTTATAAGATAAAATTACTAGGGATACACTGTACAACATGATACACATAATTAACACTGCTGTATGTTACATGTGAAATTTGTTAAGAGAGTAAATCTTAAGAGTTCTCATCACAAAATATTTTTTCTCTTTTCTTTGATTTTTTTATCTATATATGTATGATGGATGTTCACTAAACTTATTGTAATAATCATTTCATGATGTATGTAAGTCAAATCATCATGTTGTACACCTTAAACTGGTACAGTGCCGTATGTCCGTTACCTCTCAATACAATTAATCAATTAATTAATGTTTTACAAGTGAAAAAAAAGATGGTCAAAAACTTGTTTTGCAACTTTTAGTCCCTCACCCATATCAAGGTTATATTAAGAAAAAATTACGCAAAATTTGGAATTACAGCAAGAGGATTACTCTGTGCCCTTTCAAAGTTATATGGAAGCATGGCCGATCAAGTCCACCTACAGGTTATCTGATGCTCTACAGCAGAAGTCAGCAAACTTCTTCTGTAAAGGGCCACACATAAATATTAGGGGCCTTGTGAGCCGTATATGGTCTCTGCGTCATCCATTGCCGTGTGAAAGCAGCCACATGCAATATGCAAAAGAATGGCTCTGGCTGTGCTGCAATAAAACTTTGTGAGTAAAAACTGGCCTGGCTTCCTTGGGCCTACAGGCTGTACTTTGCCTACCTCTGCTCTACAGAAGGGTAACATTCTTCTTTACTATAGCCTGGGGCCCAGAACCTGTGAAATTAGATATTAACTGGTAGAAGACTGATAAGTTACAAATTACTTTTTGTCCAGGAGAGATGCAAATGATTTCTACCTGTAGAAAAATTAATCCCCAAGGGTACCATTTCACTGCTCTGCAGATCATTAGCCAGTTTTGTATCTAATTTTTGTATCTGATTCTGTATTCTTTCTTCCACCAACTATGTTATACTTATGTACCTCAGCATCCTTATCTCCAATTGACCCATCCCTCATCTTCATTGCTCATTTATGAGAAACATAAATCTTTGACTTGTGCTCATTGCATATTTGTACAAGAAGTATGCTTTTAACTTCGGAAAAGTATATTTTGACAGGTCTAAGAGGGTAAGGTAAGAACCTGGAGGAGGACTTCTTTGGAGAAAGCTAGCTTGTGAGTACCCCACCTGCCTCCTTGGAGGAAGGTACATAAGCTTGCTCCTCCCCTCGCACCTTACAAGGCTTGAGGTGCATCTCCTGCAGTGTGGGAGATACCCTGGGCTGGGCTGGTGTTGCCTCATTCCCGTAAATTCTAAAGGGCAAGTGACTATGGCTTGCTGGCTGCTCTGCTGTGCAAGTAAAGAGACTTGGCAGCACTGGGGGTGCCCTAGGCATCCAAGGTTTGTCAGGGTAAAGAATACGTGAGCGTCTCCTCCTTTCTAGACATGGGCCATGCAATAGGGAACCAGACTGGAATTGACTTAGATTCAGCCAAGAGAGCCCGCTGGAAGGGCAAGGCCTCACCACATACCAAGGAGTTAAGGAGGGAGTGAGCAAGGAACCAGCCACAGTCAAGTGCTGGAGCATGGGGTCCCCAAAGAACTCACAGAAAGCACCTTAAGAGAAAGAAACCCAGAGAAGACTAACACTACCCAACAATAGCATCAGTCAAGTAAACCCTTTTTTGCTCCCTTTGGTTCCTCATTTTCCTGCTACAATTCCAAGAAGGTCCAAAAAATCAGCCTATAGAGAAGGCATAAAATCTCTATGCAGGGAAATAGAAAAGAAGCTGGGCATGTTTTTCTAACTACAGGCAGCCAGCTCGCAGACATAAGCTGGGATAGAGGGAAACCTTTCGGTGAAATGGCACATTTTGAGTATTACGCTGATACAAGCATATTCATTACTAAACTGAGAATACAGTGATTAAAGCAATCTTTATAACCAAGAGTGACCAGAAGGAAAGTCTTTTTTTTTTAATTTTAATTTATTTTTTGGCTGCATTTGGTCTTCATTGTTGCGCACGGGCTTTCTCTAGTTGTGGCGAGCGGGGGCTACTCTTCGTTGCGGTGCACAGGCTTCTCATTGCAGTGGCTTCTCTTGTTGTGGAGCACGGGCTCTAGGCACGCAGGTTTCAGTAGTTGTGGCATGTGGGCTCAGTAGTTGTGGCTTGCGGGCTCTAGAGTGCAGGCTCAGTAGTCGTGGCGCACGGGCTCTAGGGCACACGGGCTTCAGTAGTTATGGCGCACGGGCTTAGTTGCTCCACGGCATGTGGGATCTTCTCGGACCAGGGATCAAACCCGTGTCCCCTGCATTGGCAGGCGGATTCTTAACCACTGAGCCACCAGGGAAGTCCCAGAAGGAAAGTCTTGAGAGTCTCCATAAAGGGCAGGTTTGTGAAGCAATGAGGAAAAGGAACAGGTGGTTTTCTGATGACAGCCCCCTGCCCCAGTGAGAGAGGAAGGTGAAAATCTAGCTTCCCTAAGGGGGAAAAATACTAAGTACTCAGACTTTCTCATTTGGAAGGCACTTTGCTGTGCCTGGAATTCAGAGAATTTAGCCCATATAAATCAATAAGGAAAGGGGACAACCCGAAAACAGGACAAGTTCTGAGTGACCTACTGCATTTCGTGCTGGAAATTGCATCTGAGGTTTTTCTCTTTACTAAAGAAAATTTTCTCAACCATATTTTAATTCGTTTAATCATTCACACAGTTCTTAAAAATTCATTTTAAACCTAAATTAGTGATTTTTTCAAATAATTAAGTACATATGCCATCCAGGAGGCCATTTTATAACTTAAATTTGCTTGATTTTCTAGTAAGATATATAGACCAGTGATTCTCAACTAAAGGAGATTTTGCTACTCGGGGGACATCTGGCAATATCTGGAGACAAAATTGGGTGTTACAACTGGGGTGATACTATTAGCACCTACTGGATAAAGGTCAGGATGCTTCTAAACATTCTACAATGGACAGGGCAGCCTTCCACAACAAAGCATTATCTGGCACAAAATGTCTATAGAGCCGAGGAGAAACCCTAATATAAACTGATTTTCAGAGAGAGGCTATGTTTAATTGTTTTAAAGCATAAAAACAAAATACAGCCATACCCTCCTGTAAGTTGTAGATTATAATATGAGCTGAAATAAAATTTTAGAGTCTTAAATTTTTTAGTCTGAATCTAATTTTTTTTAAGTTTCATTTCAGGCTGGTTTCATTGAAGGTGTATGCTTATATTCCCAGATTTTTGTTAAATAAATATGTTACAAACAACCCATTGTTTATCTGGATCTAATCCTTAGTTTTCTTTATCTAACCCATTTTTATCCTCTACTGTTCTGAGAATTTAAATGCTGCCAACTGCATAAGTGCTTCTCACATGTTCATCACATGCTTATTTTTCAAGCAACTTCTCAGAGAAGATGTTCCCGTACAGATACTCTCCTTTCCACTGTTTACTGCCTTTCTACATAAATAACAGATTGCAGTAGTGATATCACTGGATCTGGTAGGGGAAAAAAACACCAATAATAATGTTTTTCTTTTCAGTCAATCTATTAGCAGTACATGTGCCCTTCCCATGAGCCATTTTTGCTACCCATTACCAGAGCTACCAACCGTCGAAAAAAATCTTTGCTTTTAAAAATAACTCCCTTCAGAATCCTGGCTGTCATTTATTAGGTTGGAAAACTGATTTTTGGTTTTGATATATGGATTTAGATTTTTGTCTTCCAATATTTGTGATGAGAGACAAACTCATTACGGTCTCTGGTGCTTTGTCACATTCTCAAATTTCACAGAATTGAGAATGAACAGTGGTATTGATATATTATATATATATTATGTATATAATATGTATGAGATAGATAAGTAGATAGATAGATAGATAGATAGATAGATAGATAAATAGATAAAGCTAGGAAAAGCTCTCAGATTTTAATTCCCAAATTTCAAATCCCCTTTATTTTAAAACCTAATTGTATATAAGGAAAAATAATTCTATTTTTTTCTGACATCTATAATTAATTCAAGCCATAAAATCATGGATATCCAGAAGACTGTAGAGCATATTTTTATCAATCTAAATCTATTTCTTGAAATCTGAATGTTTGAGTTGGACCTCTTACTCGAAAAGATTCAAGTTCCCTTCTAAAAAGGGCATATGGTCCAATTCTGCTGAGCAACATAAATAATTTCCTAAGGCAAGACTTGCCTTAAAGGTCACCTAGATAATGTCTAGGGTTAAAGTCCTCTTTTGGGGAGGGTGGGCTGACCAGCAGGCAGCCTTGTTCACCTTTTTCCTCTCCTCACACCTGTAATTATCAACCTCCTCTCTCTCTCCTTCCTCTACCTTCCCTCTGGTCCCTCCCAAGATCTATTTTATCGATGGAATTATTTTTTAACTCTTGATTGCATTTATTCCATACTCATGCAAATTAGTTTTGTATTCTGCCTAATGATTTTCACCCAAAACTCCAAGCTTGTAGAGGCTGCTATTGTTCAGAGTGGAAAGGGTTTGGTCCTTTAGTAAGAGCCATAAAGCTGAGATGAATAGCAAGAAACAGATACAGATAATGAAACACTTCCACTCACCCAGGATTCATCAACTGCTTCTATTTCTGCTGTTGGCATATGCCTTGCTACTCATCCGCTATAGATTGCAAAGCAAGACGTTGCATTTCTATACTCCAGTTTTTCTTAACATTTAGAGATTTTGAGTCTTGTGTAGAAGGAACGCTGTTTAATTAAATCATTTGTATCTAGTCTCATATGTTGTATGTGAAATCTCTCTCACCCTTCCAACTCCTATTTTCTGTTCAGAGTTACTTATGATTGATTAGTGCTCACTTGCCTTTTTATTTATAGGCATTGGCTTTCCATTTAATATTTCTTAGTGCACTTATTTTTTTAACTGCTGCTGCTTTGATTTTTTGGCATATACACTACTGCCTTCTGGACTGTGCTAAGCTTTGACAAGACTGAAGAGGAGGCCCGACGGAATTTGTCTAGTACAGCTAGCACTCCACTCAAAATAACTTTTCCTTAAAAAAATCTATTTTTACTGGTTCAAGCCTCGTCTAATCTTTCAATCATAAGGTTGAACCTTGCATTTTGTTTTAAAGTACAAGGGGTAACATTGAAGACGTTAATAAATAGGAAGAAAAAATCACTTTGACCTCTGTACATTTAACATGGGTTAATTTGATAAAATTAAATCTGTTGTTTGATTCTTCTGTGCTAATCAGCTTTGTAGGCCAAAAATATCAAACACTTGGCCTTTTCCAGTAAAATAGCTTATAGTGAAGATCTTTTTTTCCCGTTGCCAGTTCTGTAACTTCATACATGACACGGAGCACTATTTCCAATCATAAATGAATATTCATGCGAGAGATTATCTAGCTTGTCCTAAGATGGTTTCTAATGGAACTTGTTCTAACACAATTGCCTGTCCAGTGTGCATTACCTACGATTCACGCCAGCTTAGCACCATCTAATTTATTTGCTTTTTTAGGAAAATAGGATTAACAAAGGAAATTGAAATTATTAGGAGATCAGGAGGAAAACTCTTTGGTCCAAGTTTGCTTGTGGCTGACTGGAGCACTCCATCATCTCCTGATGGGCTCTGGATTCATTATGTTCTTTGAAGCTTTATGGGAAATTAATAATAAAATGAAATGGGAAGTTGCAAAATAAAACTGATTCAAGAAAAATAACTCATTATATCTGTAGCTTCCCATGATTGTGGAAGATTGTAACTATTGATTCAAGAGACAGAAGAATTTTATTTTATCTTATTTCATTTTTGAGTAGTAAATAAATGTACCTGGTTACAAATTAAAACAAAATTAAAAACAATGCAGTGAAAGGTCGCCCTCCCACTCCTGCTTCTATCTGCCCTATTTGCCACCTGCCAGTCCCAAAGGTAACCAAATTTATTAGTTTCTGGTGTGTCTCTTCGGAGTTTCTTTACGCAATTATAATCAAATGTAAATTTATATTCATATTCTTCCCATTATTTTATACAAAATATAGAATATTATATACATCATTCCAGATCTTTTTTATTTTACTACTCAGTACATCTGGAAGAATTTTCCATTTGCATACATAGAGAACTTTTTCCTTTTTTAGAGCTACCTTGTATTGCATTGTAGGGAATGGGCCAAAAATTATTTTTAAATCAGTTCTCTATTAATGGACACTGAGGTTATTTTCAGCTTTTTGCTATAATAAACAAGGTTACACAAATAACCTTGCATGTAAGTCATTCTCTTTGTGTGCAATTTTATCTGTAGGATAAATTCCCAGAAGTGAAATTGCTGGGTTCAAGGGAAATGCATTTATAATTTTAATAGATAATGCCACATTGCATTTTACAGGGATGGTACCATTTCAAACTGATAGGTGAAAACTGCTTCTTGGTATAGATTTAATTAACATTTATCTTATTATGAGTGATTTGAATATATTTTGCATTTTTAAAGGTCCAGTTGTATTTCTTTTCTTGTGAAGTACGAGATCTGTTCATATTATTTGTCTACTTTAAAAAAAACACATCTGGGCTTCCCTGGTGGCGCAGTGGTTGAGAATCTGCCTGCCAATGCAGGGGACACGGGTTCGAGCCCTGGTCTGGGAAGATCCCACATGCCGCGGAGCAACTAGGCCCGTGAGCCACAATTACTGAGCCTGCGCGTCCGGAGCCTGTGCTCCGCAACAAGAGAGGCCGCGATAGTGAGAGGCACGCGCACCACGATGAAGAGTGGCCCCCACTTGCCGCAATTAGATAAAGCCCTCGTACAGAAACGAAAACCCAACACAGCCATAAATAAAATAAAATAAAAAAAATTTTTTAAAAAGTAATAATAATATTAAAAAAAAAAAAACACATCACCATTTTCTTACCACCCTCTAGAAGCTCTGTATGTATTATGGAGATTAACTTTTTACCTATAGTAAGAATTGCAGATTATTTTTGCCAATGTGTTATGCGTATTTTGATAGTTTTTACTCTTCAGAAGTTTTTACTGTATTAATATATATATATTTTTTAATGTGGTCAAAGTTATGTCTCTTCTTTTATGACTTCTGAATTCTTAGTCACAGTTAGAAACCCTTCTCTATGCCAAAGCTAGAAGTGATTCACCCATGTTTTTTCTTCTACTACTTTTATGATTTCATATTTTATATTGAAATATTTAATACATTTGGAGTTCATCATGGTGTATAGTATGAGCTATGGATCAAATTTTATCAACTTTATCTTTCCCAATAAACTTATTATCCTAATACCAGTATCATTCAATGAAATTTATTCCATCTTTTCCCCACTGATTACAGGTGCCACATAAATTAAATAAATAAATAAATAAATAAATGTATTTGTAATATTTAGTCAACAATTGCTGGTTTAAGTTAAGTATTCCAACAATATTATCATATACCATTTTTTCAATTCTCTCTTCCTTGAAACAGAAACAGAAATTAACAGCTCAATTTAAAAAAGAGTTGACTTTGGCCCAATCTATAATGTATAAAGGAAATCACTAAATTCATAGGAATATTTCTTTAATACTTCTTAGCAATAGCTTTGTGAAGGTCACTTTAAAAGAACTATTATCAGAGATGACCACTAAAAAGTATGTAATAATAATAGACAGTAGTCATTAAGTGCCTATTACTAACTGGATAATTGATTAGGCAATACTGTTTATTTTATGTCATTTAATTCTCACAATAATCCTACAAAGCTTATCATATCCATTGTGCAATTTAAAAATAACTGAGGCTCAGTAAGTACACAGCAGAGCCAGGAATGGAATTTAGGTCTGCCTTCCTCCCAAACTCATGCTCTATAATATACAGAGATTCATTCTCTCTATATGTATATATATACATAGAGAGATAGATAAATATACACATATATATGTATATACACACACATATACATATAAACATATATAATACATGGTTTATAAATATATGCTATATAATTATTTATGTTCATACATACATTACATAGGCAAACTGTGATAAAAATACCTAATATTTATTGAGTGCTCGTATGTGCTAGGCATTGTTAAGTACTTTGCATATTTAACTCAATTGGTCCTCATTAAAAAATTCTTCTATTAATTCCACTTTCCAGATGGAGAAACTGAGGTGAAGAAAAGTTAATTTGCCCAAAACTCACACAAAATAAGGGGCGGAACCAGAATTTGAACTCAGATAACATGGCTCAGTGCCTCGCTCTTCCCTACTTAACTATACCATCTCATTGTACACATGTTTAGCAATAAACATCATGACTAGGTTAAAGTTGATCCTATATCAATAAATCTTCAATTAAACAGAATGCCCAAGGACTAGGGCCAATAGAATTTTTGGTCTCCCAAGCATTATATGGATATTCCAGTCTTCCTACAAGCTCTTTTTCTTTTTTTTTAGCATCTTGCCCTAGTAAACACAGAATACAGAAAATAATGTGACCTTCCTTTGTAATTAAATATCCTGTGGGAATATCCAGTCACCATCAAAACCATAATAGGACCATTCATTTGCCTCCTCCTCTCTAGGCCTTTCCTCTTCCAGCTCTGTCTTCCAGCCACTCTGCCAGCAGCCGCCTCCACCACACTCCAGCCCAGCTTTGGACACACCCTTGTGACAGCCCTTGACACTTAACTTCACCCCCTTGTTTCCTGCCAATCTCCCTGCTTTTCCTCTCATGCCATTTCCCACCTCCACTCCCATCCCCACCCCGACTTCCATTTAAAGGTATTGACTTACTCTTACTTATATTCAGACCCAAGCCTGGCACAGAAAAGTGCTCATGAGTATTTGTTTTATTAAATAACAACTTAGATGATCTCCCTCTTCCCCTTTCAGCACTTCAGCTTGCTTCCTGGAACGCCTTGGAACCTTCTCCTTCCCAACAGCCCCCAGCCCCACCTTTAGCCCTGTGTCTTCAAGTTGCCCACCACCAAACCCCTAGTCAGGCAGTGTCTTGTGATGAGATTATTCTGTGCTTCAAATTGTTCTTTCTCCATTTAATAAGATTCTTAGCTTCTTAGCACTCTGATCTTAGCCAAACAGCCCTGAGGGAAAGAAAATCAGCTGAAACTGTAATGGACACTAAACAGCCCAAAGTGCTGGGTTCTCCAAATGAAATCTATTTTTAAAAAAGGCAAAGTTAAAATGACGAAATGAACTACTAATAAAGCATTGAAGCTGCTTTGGCAGAGGAGGAAGACACCTTCCTGAGGTTCCTTAAATACCACCTACACAGCTACCCCTTCTTCACACATCCATTATGAACTCAGATGTATGTACAAAATGTAACAAAAAGGAACCCAAACCCCAAACCATATTTTAAACATTTGGGTTGTATCTGTCATTGCTACATTCTCCATTTTCCTAATACCCTCTTTTTATTTTAAGCCAAGTGCAGAAGTTTTCCAGCTAATTCAGGGTTCAGATTACAATCAATTTTAAGTATAACTATTTATCATCCAATCTCACTACTTCCTTTTTAGTGTATGAAACCCCACTGAGAATTTTACCAACCTACACAGACTGACTTTTAGCTAATTGCATTTTTATTTCATTGAAAACATAGAAAGAGCTGAAAAAATCATTAATTCCTATACATAAAAATGTTTATGGCATATTAAATCACTGTGGCAATCCATTTGATTCCCCATATTAACAAACTAAAAAATTAAACTATATCATCTTCTCAACAGATTCAAAAAAGCATAGACAAATCTTACATACATTTCTCATAAAAACACTCAGCACACTACGAACAGAATGGAACTTTCAAAACCTGGCAAAAAGTATCTACAAAAGACCTACGGCTAACATCACACCTGATGGTTGTATTCGTTCTTTAGGGCTGCCATAACAAAATACTACAGACTGAGTGGCTTAAACAACAGAAATGTATTTTCTAACAGTTCTGGAAGCTAGGTTGGAGGCTAGAAGATCCAGGTATGGGCAGGATTGATTTCATTCTGAGGACTCTATTCTTGACTTGTAGATGGCACTCTTTCTGTCTTTATCACGGTACTTCCTCTGTACTTATGCATATCTGTGTCCTAATCTCTTCTTCGAAAGACACTAGTCATATTGGACTAGGGGCCAACCATATAACCTCAATTTATTTTAACTGCCTCATTAAAGGCCCTATCTCCAAATATAGTCACATTCTGGAATGCTGGGGGTTAAGACTTCAACATATAGATTTGGGGAGAACACAATTCAGCCAATAACAACAGTAAAAGACAGAGCTTTCCCTTAAGATCAGGACAAGGCAAGGATATCTATTCTCACTACTCTATTCAACATTGTACTGGAGGGTCTAGTCATTTCAGTAAGACAAGAAAAAAGTAAAAGGTATCCAGGTAGAAAAGGAAGAAATAAAACTGTCTTTACTCACAGGAAACATGATCATCTCTATAGAAAATACAGTGAAATCTTCTACTCTCCAAAAAAGACATACAGGTGGCCAAGAGGCACATGAAAAGCTGCTCAACATCACTAATCATTAGAGAAATGCAAATCAAAATTACCATGAGGTATCACCTCACACTGGTTAGAATGGGCATCATCAGAAAATCTACAAACAACAAATGCTGGAGAGGGTGTGGAGAAAAGAGAACCCTCTTGCACTGTTGGTGGGAATGTAAATCGATACAGCCACTATGGAGAACAGTATGGGCGTTCCTTAAAAAGCTAAAAATAGAATTACCATATGACCCAGCAATCCCACTACTGGGCATATACCCAGAGAAAACCATAATTCAAAAAGACACATGCACTCCAATGTTCATTGCAGCACTATTTACAATAGCCAGGACATGGAATCAACCTAAGTGTCCATCAACAGATGAATGGATAAAGAAGATGTGGTACATATATACACTGGACTATTACTCAGCCATAAAAAGGAACAAAATTGAGTCATCTGTAGAGACATGGATGGACCTAGAGTCTGTCACACAGAGTGAAGTAAGTCAGAAAGAGAAAAACAAATATCGTATATTAATGCATATATGTGGAATCTAGAAAAATGGTACAGATAAACCAGTTTGCAAGGCAGAAATAGAGACACAGATGTAGAGAACAAACGTATGGACACCAAGGGAGGGAACACAGGGCGGGGGTGGTGGTGGGATGAACTGGGAGATTGGGATTGACATATATACACTAATATGTATGAAATAGATAACTAATAAGAACCTGCTGTATAGCACAGGAAACTCTACTTCGCTGTACAGCAGAAACTAACACAACATTGTAAAACAACTATACCTCAACAATAGCAAAGAATAAAAATTAAAAAGAAATCTTCTAAAGGTAGCTGTTAGAACTAATAAATGACTTAGCAAAGTTTTAAGATAAAAGGTCAAAATACAAAAGTCAGATGAATTTCTATATACTGCCAATGAACAATTAAAAAATAAAAATTTTTAAATACCCTTTACAAGAGCATCAAAAACCATGAAATACTTGAGGAAAAATCTCATAAAATATATGCTAAATCTGTACAATGAAAACAAAAATAAAACATGGTTAAAAGAAATTAAAGAAGACCTAATATTGTTAGGATGTCAACTCCTCCAAAATTGATCTGTAGATTCAACTCAATCCCAATCAAAATCTCAGCAGGCTTTTCCATAGAAATTGGCAAACTGATTCTGGAAATGCAAATTGGCAAACTGATTCTGGAAATGCAAAGGGCCTATAGCCATAATAACTTGAAAAGGAAGAAGACAGTTGATGAACTAAGTCTATCTGATTTCAAGATTTATTATAAAAATACACAACTATCTTTATTGACTAAAAATACTCAAATAAACCAATAAAATGGAGCAAAGAGACCATAAATTTTTCTACCCATATGTGAAAAGCTGACTTTTTAGAAAGATGCAAACGCAAATCAGTGAAGAAAGGATTATCTTTTCAATAAATGGTACCATTTTCAACAAATAATTAAGACATGAACTTCAATGCATACCTCACACCATATACAGAAATGAACTCAAAATAGATCATAGACCTAAATGTAAGATCAAAAAATATAAAACTTCTAAAAAACATAAATTAGAATCTTTGTGACTTTGGAGTAGGCATCAATTTCTTCGAAATGATGAAAAATATGGATATGTCTATCCATAAAAAGAAAAATTAATAAATTGGAATTTATGAAAAATCAACAGTCTGTGCCTCAAAAGAGACATTTAAGAGAATGAAAAGACAAGCCACACACTGGAAGAAAATATTTTTAAATCCCATAGCCAACAAAGAACGTGTATCCAATGAACTCTCAAAACTCAATATAAAGAAAACAACCCCATTAGTAAGTGGGCAAATGATTTAAATAGACACTTCACCGAAAAAGATATACCGATGGAAAATAAGTACAGAAAAGATGAGCAATATCATTAGTGTTTAGAAAAAATGCAGGGGGCTTCCCTGGTGGCGCAGTGGTTGAGAGTCTGCCTGCCAATGCAGGGTACGCGGGTTCGAGCCCTGGCCCGGGAGGATCCCGCATGCCACGGAGCAACTGGGCCCGTGAGCCGCAATTGCTGAGCCTGCGCGTCTGGAGCCCGTGCTCCGCAACAAGGGAGGCCACGATGGTGGGAGGCCCGCGCGCCGCGATTAAGAGTGGTCCCCGCTCACCGCAGCTGGAGGAGGCCCCCGCACAGAAACGAAGACCCAACACAGTCATAAATAAATAAATAAATAACTTAAAAAAAAAAAGAAAGAAAAAATGCAAATTAAATCCACAGTTAGGTACCACCACACATCGATTACAATAGCTAAATTTAAAAACCTGACCATATCAAGTGTTAATGAAGATTTAGAAGAACTAAAAGTCATTTACATTGCTAGTTGGAACATAAAATGGTATGTGCACTTTGGAAAACAGTTTGGCAGGTTCTTAAAAGGTTAAGCATACACCTAGCATACAATCCAGCCATTCTACCCCTAGGTATCTACCCAAGAGAAATGATAGTACATGTTCATGTAAACACTTTGAATGATTGTTCATACAGCTTTATTTGTAATAGCCATAAGCTAAAAATTATCAAATGTCCATTAATAAGTGAAGAAAGAAACAAATGATGGTATACCCATATAATGAAATATAACTCAACAATATAAAGGAATGAATCGTTGATACAGACAACGACATAAGTGAATCTCAAAATAATTATGCTAACTGAAAGAAATCATAATTTAAAAATCAACTATATAATTCCATTTATATAAAGCTCCAGAAAATGCAAGCTAATCTATAGTGACAGAAAGCAGGTCAGTGGTTGTCTGAAGGGGGCTAGAGGGAGAAATTATCCAGAGGCACAAGGAAAATTTGGGCATGGATTTGTTCACTGTCTTGACTGTGGTGATTATTTCACAGATGTATATATACATATGTATATTATATATATATATAAAAATATATATACACACACATAAAATATACAAACTTATGTGCAGTTTATTGTATGTCAGCTATACCTCAATTAAGCAATTGAAAACAATTCATAGGAAATATCTCACTGCCCAGATATTTCCAAAGTCAAATTTTCACTAAAATTCACACTGCCTCTGTTTACGCTGTTCTCCCAGATTAGGAAGCTCTCTCCTCTTTTACTCTTACCCCCATCATTCCACCTCTGTCTATTGAAATCCTTCTTGCTCTCCAAAGTCTAATTCAAGCTCAAATAAAATGCCATCTTCTCCACAAAGCTGTTCCCAATATTCTATGTCAACATGAGCTGCTCCGTCTTTATAACCTCCTCTGTTTATTTCATTTTGCTTTAGTAATCTAGTTAACTTGTATATACTCATCAGCTCCACTACACTGAGAGCTCCTTGAGAGAGGCAGGCTGTTAAATTTTCTTAAAATCTATCTATGGCCTAGAAGAGGTTTTGACTGTAGAAGTTCTCTGTAACTGCTTCAAGGGTGGACAGACGCATGGAAGGAAGGAGCAGAAGGTAACATATTCCATTCCCTTAGCTCAAGTTTTCTTCTGGAAGGCAACTTCGATTCTAATAATCCAATCGGTGCAGATGTGCTAAATGGCACTCATGCGTTATCTATACAAGGAGCTCATTTTGAACATGTCTCCCTGGAGATAACCTCTTAACCCAAAGGAGCTATTCTTGTGGTAGACATTTCAGACATTCTGGAAGGCTCGTGGGGAAAAGAGCATTAAGAAAAACAAGACCTTACAATGCCCTTGTACGATCCCAGGCTGGCAGCCCGCCCTCAGAACACTGGTGTAGTAAATGACTCTCACCAGCTGAGCCAGTAGATTTTTTCAAGGCTCCTCAATGATCTCTAGGGAGTAGCTATGAGATTTGAAGAATCTGACTTTCTCCTCTATGTTACCTGAAAATGAGAGATTTCTGTTACATTAGTTAGTCTTTACAGATGGAGAAACCAAGGGACAGAGGGGTCCACAGGTCACAAAATAGTTTAGAGGCAAAACAATTTATTAAGTATTTCTCCAGAGCCCAGGTCAGAATCCCTTACAGGGTCTTTTAGATCATGTTGCTTTAATATTTCATTAAACACTGGGAAAATACTTGACATCCTACCAAAATTGTTGTGCACTAAAATATATAGTAACAGCAATACTAACAGTTTGGGGACACAGATGACTTATCTGGATAAAATAGAGGGTCCAATAATATTTTCATCAGTGGCTTAGTTTAAGAGCTATTTTTTTATAGGCTGATCTAACCTACTCCGAAAGAAATGGAATATGTGTTTCATGTATTAGCAGCTAAACAGAGCCTGCAGAGGACTGTGGGAAGGACCTTTGAGGTTGAAGTTAAGAAATATTAACTCTTTGACCACTCATAAACCCTGAGAGTATAATAAATTATGCACTTTATGAGATTATAAAATCCATGAGTGTAAGAGCTGTGTCTTGCTTCTTGATATATTCCCATTATTTGTTTATTTATCAATATTTTGTGTAATAATAAGGAAAGATTATTTTGCACTCGGGACATGGTAACAACGAGGTAGACAAAGCTCCTTCTCTGAAAGAGCTTACATCGTAGTGGGAGGAGACAGCCAATCAACAAACAATCCACAAAGCAGAGGATGATAAATGCTCTGTGGAGAATTAAAATAGGGCAAAGTACTTGATAGTTACCAGTTGGTCACTAGATTGGGTATTCAAGAGAGATATCTGGAGAGGCAACATCTAGGCTGAGAAGTGAATGATGAGAAACCAGACACTCAAAGAGCCAAGAAAGCACCTTCCAGGCAGAAGGAACAGCCTGCCAAGGCATAAAGGAGGTTGGCATGTTCCAAGAAAAGAAATAATATAATGTAGATGGAGCCTGGGGGTGGAAGAAAGGAGTGACGGGTGATGAGGAAGAAGAAGCAGTCAGGGCACAGCCAAGGAGGGTTTGTGAGACAGAGGAAGGAGCCTGGGTTTTATTCTAAGCTTGATAGGAAGTTAGCAGAGGGTTTGGGGCATTGGAGTCACATGATCTGGTTATTTTTAAAAGAGCCCTCTGGTTACTTCATGGAGATTGGGGTGTGGGGAAGGCAAGAGTGGAAGGAAGAAAACTAGTTAGGACAGTATCACAGTAGTACAGGAAAGAATGAATAGTGACTGGGACTAGGGTGGTAATAGCAGCAATAAAGAAAAATGGATGGGTTCAAGATGTTTTGTAGGTAAAACTGACAAGACGTGATGCTAGCTAAGTCAGATGCTGCATTTGTGGGAAAGGATTAAAGGGTAATGCCTAGATTTTTAGCTTGACTAACTAGGTTACTAGGACTTAATACGTGCTAATCACTGGGGTGGGGCCCACAAGTGTACCTTTTTAACAAGCACCCTGGCTGATTTCTATGCATGTAAAAGTTTGATCACCACTGACTTAAAAATGGGGATAATTACCACGTTGACATGGTACCTAGGCACATTAAATAGCATAAAAGACGAGGGTGATGTAAACACTCCCAGCCCAGGGCCAATGTGGTTACAAAAAAAAAAAAATAATGCACAGGTGTATTTGTTTATGATTTTGTTTCTGCACAGCTGAACTTCCTATGAAAATTTCCTATGAAAATATTCAGTAAGAATAAGTCTTCAAACATCTAGAAGCTGATTATCAGCAGTGTTAAGGGTAGCAAACCTGTTTGCTTATTAATTACTAAGTAATTGGAAGGAAATTATATTTTAAACTTTTGTGACTTCTTAGCTTTTTCTACTTATATGACTTATTGGTGTGACTATGGACAATGGATGACAGATTCCTGGGCAGGTCTTCACACTAAAGGTACAAAATTATATGTGAGAATTATAGTACCATCCTCAAGGAGTTTTTGTGAGAACTAAATGAGACAACACAGAAAAAGCACCCAGCCCACTGCCTGGAGCACTGCAGAAACTCAACAAATGGTGAGATACTATTACCATTCTTCAATTAAATAAGATGCACCTATGAAAAAATATAAAATGAAGAGGCAAAGCTTCTGAGATTTCTACTGTTTTAAAAAGATATTCTAACTCAGTTTTGTTTCTTTTTATGGCTGAGTAATATTCCATTGTATATATGTGCCACATCTTCTTTATCCATTCATCTGTCGATGGACACTTAGGTTGCTTCCATGTCCTGGTTATTGTAAACAGTGCTGCAATGAACATTGTGGTGCATATCTCTTTTTGAATTATGGTTTTCTCAGGGTATATGCCCAGTAGTGGGATTGCTGGGTCATATGGTAGTTCTATTTTCAGTTTTTTAAGGAACTTCCATACTGTATCAACATATATAGACTACCGAATGTAAAATAGTTGGCTGGTGGGAAGCAGTAGCATAGCACAGGGATATCGGCTCGGTGCTTTGCGATGACCTAGAGAGGTGGGATAGGGAGGATGGGAGGGAGGCTCAAGAGGGAGGGATATGGAACATGTGTATGCAAATGGCTGATTTGCTTTGTTGTGCAACAGAAACTAGTACAGTATTGTGAAGCAATTAAACTCCAATAAAGATCTATTTAAAAAAAAGGATATCCTAAACTAAGCTTAAACTGTTTGGGAACACGTACTATCTGGGATTTACCTCTCCCCTTTATTATTAGCACAGATAATAAAGAGCCGACCACCATTCTTCATGAAGACTGCCCTCTAGGGAATAAAGCTAACAGCTCGCCATCCAGAGAATACAGCTATGGAATGGAAATTGTCCCCTTTGTTGGTCCTCACTCCAGATCCTTCCTTGATCTCGTCTCCCCAAGATGAAGTGGCCATCTCTTCAGGCATGTGATTTGATCAGTCTCTTTTCTCCACCCAGAAGATGTCAACCTGCCTCTCTCTCATTATGTATTGATCATAAGGGAAAAACCATCAATTTCCAGGTATTTTCCAGAAAGTTAACCTCCAACTCTTCATTATAACCTAACTTTCAATGATAATATTTTAGGAGGCTTACCTAAAGGATGAGTCATCTGTCTACTTCTCAAAACATTCTGAAGTTTATCCTTAATGAAACCAGGCACTCAAAGAGCTACCCACCTGGATGTTTTGGCCCCTTGTAGAGGTGCTTTTGTGTCACATTTCTCCAGTGTCACACCACAATGCATGACTGAGCATCAGTGGTACCACCATGAGCATGCTCAAGCCTATCACATCCTGTGATGTCACTTGTACAAGGACTCACAGAAGACAGTTTTCTCTCAGGCCCTTAGCAACTGGGTGCTCAAGAAACAATCTTGAGAAAGAAAAACGGAGCTGAAGGAATCAGGCTCCCTGACTTCAGACTATATTACAAAACTACAGTAATCAAGACAGTATGGTACTGGCACAAAAATAGAAATATAGATCAATGGAACAAGATAGAAAGCCCAGAGATAAACCCACACACATATGGTCACCTTATCTTTGATAAAGGAGGCAAGAATATACAATGGAGAAAAGACAGCCTCTTCAATAAGTGGTGCTGGGGAAAATGGACAGCTACATGTAAAAGAATGAAATTAGAACACCCCCTAACACCATACACAAAAATAAACTCAAAATGGATTAAAGACCTAAATGTAAGGCCAGACACTATCAAACTCTTAGAGGAAAACATAGGCAGAACACTCTATGACATAAATCACAGCAAGATCCTTTTTGACCCACCTCCTAGAGTAATGGAAATAAAATAAAAAATAAACAAATGGGACCTAATGAAACTTAAAACCTTTTGCACAGCAAAGGAAACCATAAACAAGATGAAAAGACAACCCTCAGAATGGGAGAAAATATTTGCAAACAAAGCAACTGACAAAGGATTAATCTCCAAAATATACAAGCAGCTCATGCAGCCCAATATCAAAAAAACAAACAACCAGGGCTTCCCTGGTGGCGCAGTGGTTGAGAATCTGCCTGCCAATGCAGGGGACACGGGTTCGAGCCCTGGTCTGGGAAGATCCCACATGCCGCGGAGCAACTATGCCCGTGAGCCACAATTACTGAGCCTGCGCGTCTGGAGCCTGTGCTCCGCAACAAGAGAGGCCGCTATAGTGAGAGGCCCGCGCACCGCGATGAAGAGTGGCCCCCACTTGCCACAACTAGAGAAAGCCCTCGCACAGAAACGAAGACCCAACACAGCCATAAATAAATTAATTAATTAATTAAAAAAAACAAACAAACAAACAAACAACCAATCCAAAAATGGGAAGAAGACCTAAACAGACTTTTCTCCAAAGAAGATATACAGATGGCCAACAAACACATGAAAGGATGCTCAGCATCACTAATCATTAGAGGAATGCAAATCAAAACTACAATGAGGTATCACCTCACACTGGTTAGAATGGCCATCATCAAAAAATCTACAAACAATAAATGCTGGAGAGGGTGTGGAGAAAAGGGAACCCTCCTGCACTGTTGGTGGGAATGTAAATTGATACAGCCACTATGGAGAACAGTATGGAGGTTCCTTAAAAAACTAAAAATAAAACTACCATATGACCCAGCAATCCCACTACTGGGCATATACCCTGAGAAAACCATAATTCAAAAAGAGTCATGTACCACAATGTTCATTGCAGCACTATTTACAATAGCCAGGACATGGAAGCAACCTAAGTGTCCATCGACAGATGAATGAATAAAGAAGATGTGGCACATATATACAATGGAATATTACTCAGCCATAAAAAGAAACGAAATTGAGTTATTTGTAGTGAGGTGGATGGACCTAGAGTTTGTCATACAGAGTGAAGTAAGTCAGAAAGAGAAAAACAAATACTGTATGCTAACACATATATATGGAATCTAAAAAAAAAAAATGGTTCTTACAAACCTAGGCGCAGGACAGAAATAAAGACACAGATGTAGGGAATGGACTTGAAGGCACGGGGAGCAGGAAGGGTAAGCTGGGACAAAGTAAGAAAGTAGCATTGACATATATACACTACAAATGTAAAATAGATAGCTAGTGGGAAGCAGCTGCATAGCACAGGGAGATCAGCTCAGTGCTTTGTGACCACCTAGGGGGGTGGGATAGGGAGGGTGGGAGGGAGACGCAAGAGGGAGGGGATATGGGGATATATGTATACGTATAGCTGATTCACTTTGTTATACACCAGAAACTAACACAACATTGTAAAGCAATTATACTCCAATAAAGATTGTTTAAAGAAAAAGAAAAGAAACAGCCCCCTAAAATCCTAGGATTTATATCTCCAACCTGAAAGCCTAACTCCCCAGCCTGAAACTTCTCTCTGAGGCTCTATCAGAGCAAGCAGTCAAAGGAAGACCTGTTCAACTAATTATGCATGTCACCTGTTCTAGCTCTTGCTCCATTCCCCGTGTGTTCATTAGAACAGGAAATCGGTTTTATGTCAATATTACAGTGCAAATAGAAACATTTGCCTTTTGGAAAGATCATCTTGGTCTACAAATGGAAGTGTACCACTAAAAAATTTCTTCAAGATTTTAAAATTGAGAAGATGTTTTTTTGAAGACTACCCAATAAAACCAAAGATGTGAGTTCTGATCATTATTCCATGAAATATTGTAAAGTATTGGTTAAGGCTCCCATCTGCATGCATCAAAAACTAACCCTAACTCACCTGAAAGGAGATTTTTTTTAAAGAATGTTGGGCATTAACAGATAAGAAAACTAAAGAATGAAGTCTGTGGGCCTGTCAATCAGAAACTGTTCCCAAAATTATGAAACCACCACTGCCACCCCCAGTGGCACAGACCCTGCAGATGGCTCTACTGTCAGACAACACCAACACCAGGCACTGGACCAGGACACCATATTAATGCCCCACTGCCTTTAGGAGCAAGTGCAACTGCCATCTCTGTCACCACTTTATCAGAATGGAATCTGGCCAATTCCTCTTCTCTTCACCAGCTTCCCACATATTTTTAGGCAGAAGTGTGTGTTTGGCAGAACTTTGAGGTCATATGCCCATACCCAACCCACAAGAAATGCCGGGAAGGTGATTATCTGATATGTCCAGCTTTACAGAGGGAAGCAGTACCTGCTTCACAAAATGGGAAATTCCCAGATGTTGGAAAGTTAAGATGTTAGGTAGCCAAACACAATAAATAACTATTTACTACAGCAATTGATCTACTTCTATTTAGTAAATGAATTGGAAATGTCACTGAAATATGGGATATTGTAGTGAATATATAAAATCTTTTTGAATCACGATCCTCCCATAAGGGTAATTTCTTTTGCTTCCCTGATATGAGACCTCTAAAACTGCAAGCACAGAAATTAAGACAAAACAGATATTTCCAATTTTTCACAAAGGAGAGGCCCAGTCCTTCGTATCTCCCAACTTAGCTCACAATTCCTTCATTCCTGCTCCTCCCATTTTGCATCATTGATGTTTTTCCAGGGAATATGGCAAATGAATGTATCCAGATTCTTGACTATATTCTGATTATACCTCAGCTAAAGAAATTTCAAGAGGATAGAGTAGCTCAGTGAAAGAAGAATAAATCTAAAACTTTATATCATGGTGGATTATTATGTTACAGATCAAAGAATATTTCAAACATTGGATGATAATAATTATGGTTCCTAAACATAAATCCTAGATGGTAATTTTCTCAGCATTATTTAAGCAGGTTCTCCTGGTTACCTGAGGGTAAGCCCTGTGTCTACCTAATATTTTCTGTTAACTTCAAATTCCTAAATATCTATCACGCTTTATATGGGCAATCAATAAATACTCATTGACTGAACAAGGCTGTGTCACTTGTGTTTTAAGAGGTCAACAGAAAGGATCCATGAGCAGTCACTTTGAGAAAATATGCCTCTGTCTCTGCTTTTTGGATATTTGCCCATCTGCCTTTTTGAAATTTACCTAGCTGTGATAGATCATGTTAACTAATAATGAATCTATTAAATATTTGGTGAATGAGTTACAAATAAATTCATTTGTATCCAAAATCAAAAGGAGAATTGTATTTTAAGATATTGCATTAATACCATATTAACAAAACAGCGTCATCAATTCATTTTTGGTCTACGCAGGACACAAGTGCATAAAATACATGTGCTGAATGCCTGAACACTGCCCTTCACCCACACTTCTTTTTTTTTTGGATTTTTTTCTTTTATTTTAACAGATCTTTATTGGAGTATAATTGCTTCACAATACTGTGCTAGTTTCTGTTGCACAACAAGGCAAATCAGCCATATGCATACACATGTCCCCATATCCCCTTCCTCTTGAGCCTCCCTCCCATCCTCCTTATCCCACCCTTCTAGATCATCGCAAAGCACCGAGCCAATCTCCCGGTGCTATGCTGCTGCTTCCCACCAGCCAACGATTTTACATTCAGTAGTGTATATATGTCGGTGTTACTCTCACTTCACCCCAGCTTCCCCCTGCCACCCCATGTCCTCAAGTCCATTCTCTATGTCTACCTCTTTATTCCTGCCCTGAAACTAGGTTCATCAGTACCATTTTTTTGTTTTGTTTTAGATTCCATATATATGCGTTAGCATACGGTATTTGTTTTTCTCTTTCTGACTTACTTCACTCTGTATGACAGAGTCTAGGTCCATCCACCTCACTATAAATAACTCAGTTTCATTTCTTTTTACGGCTGAGTAATATTCCATTGTATATATGTGCCACATCTTCTGTACCCATTCATCTGTTGATGGACACTTAGGTTGCTTCCATGTCCTGGCTATTGTAAACAGAGCTGCAATGAACATTGTGGTACATGACTCTTTTTGAATTATGGTTTTCTCAGGGTATATGCCCAATAGTGGAATTGCTGGATCATATGGTAGTTCTGTTTCACCAAGGAAGACATACAGATGGCCAAGAGGTACATGAAAAGATGCTCAACATCACTAATTATTAGAGAAATGCAAATAAAAACTACAATGAGGTATCACCTCACACCAGTGAGAATGGCCATTATCAAAAAATCTAGAAACAGTAAACGCTGGAAAGGGTGTGGTGAAAAGGGAAACTTCCTGTACTGTTGGTGGGAATGTAAAGTGATACAACCACTATGGAAAACAATATGGAGTTTCCTTAAAAAACTAAAAATAGAACTACCATATGACGTACCCCACACTTCTCATAAGGGGTAGGTACAGGATTCTTTGAGGCCCCAGAGACATGTGAGGGAGGCAGGCAGAAAGAAGCTGGGCTGTGAAGGGCACAGGAGCAGAAAGCATACAGGAGATGCAAAAAGAGTCAGGATGGGGTCAGATTGAAAAGGGTGAGCAGAAATGGGAATCAATGTGAGACCAAAATAAAGAGCCTGGGACCAGGAGACAAGACCACAAGACAGGAGATAAAACTGTGCAGAAACAGGGAATGTTCAAAAGTAAAAGGCAGAGAGAAGGAAGAGAATCCCACACCCACCATTGCCTGGAGCAGTGGTTCTCAAACGGGGGTGAGTTTGGGAATCACCCAGAAGCCTAATAAAGGACAAGAGACCAGCCTGGCTCCTAGGAGTAGGAGAGGGCCTGGACCTTTGTATTTTCACCAAGTTCCCCAGGCGATTCTGATTGGAACCAGAGCTTGAGAACCACTGGCCTAGAGCATCAGTTAATGGATGAAGAGAGTGGACTCTGAAATATTTCAATGACTTACGTAAGAGAGAAATTGTATTTCCCTAAAATGATCTGTGTTGCATTTCCTTCTTCACAAAATGCATTTTAGGATGGGCAGTGACCTCCCCTGCCACAGGTCTGAGCAGGCGTAAGAAACAAAAACGCTTCCTCCCAAGACGGAAATGGAAACAAGTTAAATGTTGTATATGATACCTTCACCATATTGTCATTAGCCTCAACGTCTAGTGTTCAAATAAAAAAATCAGGAGATCTTTTGTCTTTTGTTCTTCAATTCATTTGCTCTTCACTCTTTAATTCAGTGTTTGGCCACAGAAGACTTCAGATACGCGTACCACTGTGGGCACCAGTGAGCTGCTCCCTCTGGCAGACCTCAGCTCTGCGCTAAGAACTGGGCTTATGCAAACAGGCGGCGTATTTTTCAAGCAGCTGCAGTTTTCTCCCCTCACCTGTGTCTCCGCCGATTCATTAGTCTAGTTCTGCCTAACTTCTGACTGACTTAATGAATTAACTAGCTAGTTAATTAAGATAAAAATCAAAGCGAACAAAGCATTCAAATCTTATCTCAAACCCACAACATTCCTGTTTAGGAAATGTGCTTTATTCTCCTTGATGACAGTGATTGAGGTGGGGCTGAGAGATCTTCCTTAGAGCTTTAAGCCATTCTGCTGAGTAGAGGAACAGTGCAGAAAAAAGGGAACCCATCCACCCTGTGATGTTTCAACAGCAACTGAGGTGTATTTGTGTATGTGGAAGAGGGAGGGGGATGTGTCATCTGGGTGCTTGTGACTGAAGAGTTAGGTTGGGTGTTAGACCCATCAATTACACATACTGAATCCAAACCCTTCTGCCCCTCTAGATAAACTGAGGGTCTTGCCCATAATTGACATGGTCACCGACTCTAGCAGCCGAAGTCTGTTTCATTTCATGCGAAGAGGAATCAAAGATTTGTATCCCTCTACTCTTTAAGACAACTGACCTTTCAACCAATCACATGAGAAGCATCAATTAAATACTTGATGCATTAGTCACTCTTCCAGGCCTTGGACATTCAAAGATGAAAAAGGCATGTCTCTTATCCTCCAAAAGCTCGCAGTCTAGTAGAAAAGACAGACGTAACTGAAAAATAGACTGGCTTACCCCTTCCAAACAACCTCCAAAGCTGTCTCAGGAATCCCTCGATATAGTGATGCTCTTCTGTGAATCTCTTTTTTCAAATCTATTTCTACTACCTTCTTGTCTTTTGCTTTTCAAGTCAAAGTTAATTCCTTTCAGTTTCCTTCCTAAAGCATTCTCAGAAGCATTTTAGTTCCATGATCAAAATTCAGAAGAGCAAAGGCATTTTTCTTAAAGTGCTAGAGGTATCTAGTTCTAGGCTCTTCAAAATCCCAAGAATTCAAAATCTCCCTGGGGATATTATAAAATGAGTGTACTGAAAAAAAACACACCTATGTGTAATCAAAAGCTTAATGAGATCCAGAACTACACAGCTGTCCACATCACAAAGACAGACACAGTATTGAAGGGAAAAGAACTTGGGCTTTGAAGAAATGGAACTGAGCTGGAATCTAAATTTGAAACTTTCTGGCTGTGTGACATTTAGGCATGTTGCTGAAGCTTTTGAAATTTAGTTTTCTACTGTTTAGGAGCACATAAAAGCTGGCTTGAACTGTGATGGTAGGTCTAGAAAAATATTTGTGGTATGCCTTGTGCATAACGGCTGCTTTATAAATGGTAGCTATTACTGCATTATTACAAACTCAATTACTTCTGGAAATTAAATTATTAACAATAACTTGGATAATTACATACCAATAAAATCACTACTTAAAAAAGCTGGCTTCATAATGAAAGCCTAGAATAAAATAGTTCGGTTTTCAGAAAAATAGGTTCTCTTGCCCTGTATACTTAAAGATACACAATTATTGACTTAGCTGGATCACTGCTGGAAGACTCCCCATCATCTTAAGCCTGCCCTAGAAGAGAGAGGAGCAAAGCCTCTCACTCAGCATTTCTCTGGTGATGCCCCGGCGTCCTCAGCCCCTAGTTTCCTTCTCCTCTTCCTCTTGCCAAACGTGTTTTGTGTGTTTCTCTCCTCTTTAGTACTTCCATCCTTTATGAGACATGAAGAACATACACGAGGAAATACTAAGTAGTCATGAGGCCGGAGGTAGATGGACCCCAGGCTGAACAGTTTCTCCCCTGTGGACAGAAACTCCATAATCGCAGAAATCCCATAAAAGCGGGATGATGGAGGAGGCTGGGCCCTGCCCAGATAAGAGATAAAAGACCACATATTCCTCATTCTCGAAACCAAGGAGACCTCCCTGACTACACAGGCGCAGAAAGGCTCCCTGGAGGTCAAAAAGGGAGGGGGCGCCACCTCAGAGCAAGTGATGTCACTACCCATAGGCCTCTTTGCTGGAATCCACCTTGGCTAAGAGATGCGCATGCACACAGGGGAGAACCCTGGGACATACCAAACACCGACTCAGAACCAGGCAAAGCAAGACGATTGGTCAAAGGAAACCCAGAAGAAATGCCCCATAAAAGTGATTCAAACTGCCATGAGGGCACAGCTCTCTCTCTCTGATCTTGCCCATGTGTCTATCCACACGTACTGTACTCTCTTTTTCTCCTAATCAACACTTTACTTGTTTCACTACTTTCCGTCTTTGTGGGAATTCTTTTCTGCAAAGCCGAAGGGCCACAGCCTTGTCACTGATCACTGGTCTAGTGGCTAGGATTCGCTCTCACTGCCGTGACCCGACCTCAATCTCTGGCTGGGAACCAAAACCCTGCTTCAAGCCGCTGCAGTCAGAGACCACCCGAGATCAGTCAGAGCTCCTTGGGAGGAGGGAGAAACTACTGAATGAAGGCTCCCTCATTATTTATTTTCAGTTTTCCAAATTCTCCTTACATTATCAAGTGTTGACTAAAACTGCTAAAAATCAGTCGTTATGGACATCTACTGCATCATGACGAGAATCTGGGTACCCAATGACCAATAAAAATACAATCCTTCTCTGTTAGGGTCCCTGAGAGCCCTTGAACTAGTTCTAACCATTTATAAATCTAAATAGCTTTATGATTAATTTTCTCATGATAAGGCTGAAAGGCTAAATAAAACATCAAATTTCATTGTTTTTGGTGAGAAATACATCAACTGAGTGAACCATCATCAATTATCTCATGTTGGTCAGAACCTTTGAGTGGCACTTACTGTATGTATATATCATTAAAAGTAATGGGAAAACCAATCATTTTAACAACAACAGTGCCAAAGACAATGTTTCAAAACAAGGGATCTGCGAGTAAAAAAAATAAAGCCTATTATTTGGGGGGCCAGATTTGGGGAGACATTAGCCTATCTTATTTAGTAGTAAGAATTTTATTAAATCATAACACTTTCTCAGCAGCCCTCCCCATTGCCAACATCACAGGTCTCCAAAGGGAGGGTCCTTTGATTTCTTGGATGAGCCCCTTTATCTGTTCTTGATAGCGTCAGACAGTTTCTGTGCCTCTCGGTGGCTAAATCATCAGCCACCATAGCTCAATGGATGATCAATAAAGAGAACTGAAAGAATTAACATTATTCCGTAAATGAAATGCATTCTTGTGTTTTCCAGAACTGCATAATTTATAACAAAAAAATCAGTTAGTAAAACTCATTTGCTGTAATATATTCACAGAATACCTCAAGAGTTATAGTTAGAAATAAAAGATACTGTCCTAAAGCATTCTCAGGTCTGTTAACATCCAAATACCCTATTGTAAACCAAACTAATTATCACAACAAACCTGTTTTAATTTTTATTTATTTATGTGCCTCTCTTAATTGTATTTCCTTTATAGGACTCATACCTTTCTAACACTGCATGGGAAGATAAACTATAAGTCTGTCTGCCAAGAACAAACTCTGGCGGGACAATTACTAGGGAACTTCTTCTATCGAGATAAGCACTGGAAGCCATCTCCTGTCGGTAAAATGGATTCTTGACTTGCCCAGCCAATCATTTCATCTCTGTGAAGGAAGAAATAATAAGGGAGACACAGAAACGCTGAGTCTAGCAGTGTTTAAGAAGTGAAACTGGGGCTTCCCTGGTGGCGCAGTGGTTGAGAATCTGCCTGCCAATGCAGGGGACACGGGTTCGAGCCCTGGTCTGGGAAGATCCCACATGCCGCGGAGCAACTGGGCCCGTGAGCCACAATTACTGAGCCTGCGCATCTGGAGCCTGTGCTCTGCAACAAGAGAGGCCGCGATAGTGAAAGGCCCGCACACCGCGATGAAGAGTGGCCCCCGCTCGCCGCAACTGGAGAAAGCCCTCGCACAGAAACGAAGACCCAACACAGCCATAAATAAATAAATTAAAAAAAAAAAAAAGAAGTGAAACTGGCTGGAGAATGGAGGACCCCTGGAAGAATGCAATCCTCTCATCTAAGATATGGTAAGAGCCAGTGATGGGAAGACCAGAGCCCTAAGAAAATAGATTTCAAAAAGATTAGTTGGGTAGGATCCTTAGAAACTCCGAGAGGGGAGGTGGCCCAAGAGGGAAGAAAAGCTCACAGACATAACATTCTGACAACTCAATGTCAAATCATCCCGCTGAGGAAGAGGAAAGAGAAAACATGGCAATCAAATATAGGTGAGCTATAGACAAGTGTCATGGAACTGAAAGAGCAGTGTCAGGCAGGCTAAAAGCCGAGAACGAGAAAAGGCTTTCAAAAATGCTAACAATCAATGAAAAGAGCTTTTTTTCTTTGAAGTAGATAAAGAAACTAACAACAACAACAAAAAAGAGACACACAACTTTGGGGCCACTGAAAGTGAAGGCATGACAGAAAGTCCAGGATAATCAGGTCCTGTTTTGTGTGTATATTCTGTCAAGAGAAATGTTAGCTCGCCCAGAAAGGCAAGAAGGAACCTCACAAGGTGGGATTAAAAACCAGGACTGGGCAGAATCACGTTCAAAATACCAGGCCGTTTTATAAGATGAGCTAAGTGCTTCTGACCAGGTGAATTCCATCTCAGGCTTCTGAAAGAAAACACACAATGAAGTGGCTGGACCACACAGGAATTCGCATTAAGGAAACTTGGAGTAAAGGAAAGGCACCAGAAGATCGAGAGGAGCTAACATGGACTTAATAGACTTAAAAAGATGAGGAGTAGAAGAGAGTGTTTCATTAACTGAACTCAAGTTCTCTGTTGATTCTGAGCAGGGCTGGAATTGAGAAAATCAAATGGGATCTGTATGGAGCCAACCTAGATTTGTGACGAACAATTCAAGACAGATCTAGCTCATTTTCTCTTTTGATAAAATTACTGGAGTGGGAGACAAGGAAAATACTGTGGACATATAAGTGTCTGAGTTTCAGGAAGACATTTGACAGGCTTTCTCATTTCACCTTTGCAGGGAGTATTTTCCAAATTGGTGTCTGCAGAGAACAGACTTCCACAGGATAGTCATAGGTATTCCAGGAGCAGGGTTCATGCACAAGTACATTTGGAAAACATTAGTTAAACAAAATACAGATTTTGAAGAGAAATATATAAAATAATGTGCACTGTGGCTCTCGAAGAAGAGAACATAGTAAGGAGCGTCTCCCAAACTTTTTAAAATATGGCACTGAATCCTGTCTAGGTACATCTCTTAATATCTTCTTGAAATAAGATGTAAGAACTGCTTTATTGAGACAAGAAATATGTATGGAACAAAATCCACAATTAGAAAGTGTCCTGATCATTACATCAACCACACCCATAAACAGAGTCCTAGCTGAAGAGAGATCTCCTGTGGGGTGACACAAGGCTTTGTCCTTAATGTTGCCCTTAACATCATAATCACTGACTTGTTGGAAAAATTGGGTGGTACTTTTTAAAACTACAGATGCTATAGGCTAGGAACAGACAGCCAATATGTCACCTCAGAGAATCAAAATCCAAAAAGATTTCAATTGGATGCAACCATGAGTTGATTCTAACAAGATGAAGTTGAATAATATAAGGGCCTACATGTGGTAGGGGAAAAAAGTACAAGTGCAAAATGGAAGTAGGTTGAGGGAGGAGAAAAGTTAATAGCTGTGTACGTGAAAAAAACTTCAGATTTCGGCAAAAAGCTTATTATAAATTAACAGCACGATGTAGCTGACCAAAAAAATCTTAATATGCTCTTATATTATTAGAATTATAGAACCCAGGACAATGGAAGCAATAGGCTGCACCTACTCTGCTCTGGTCCCACCATATCTGGGAAACCTGTTATGCTTCAAAGACACATTACCAAGCTGGAAGGATCCAAAGGAGTTACCCGTAGGGTAAGGGGTACGAAATCAAGTCACTTAGCATTAAGAAATGAGACAGAAGCTAGGACTGCTTAGTCTACAGAAGGAGGACTGAGGGGGCACAATAGTTGTCTCCAAATATTTGGAGAACTGTCTTGTGGAAAGAGAACAATAAACTTCTACAGGACAGAACTGTGTTGAGTGAAGGCATCAGGAAGTACAGTTTTGCCTGAACCCATTCTCATAATTAGAGCTTTTTGAAGAAGAGCTGACTCTGACATGTGTGAATTCCCTGTCATTGGTGTATTCATTCAGAGGCTTGACAACTGGTTAATGCAAGTAGAGTAGAAGCAACTCATATGGGAGAGGAATGGACTCTGGTTTTTAGAACTTTTTCAAATCCTACAATTCATACTTTGGGCTAGGGACACAGGCATGATGGTCCTCACTTGATGGTCTAGAATTGTTGGAGGGAATCAAAATGCCAGAATCGAGGCCAGAACCTGTGCACCAGGACTAAACTAAAGGAGCGCACAGGTCCTAAAATCTTAATCTCTTGGTGTTAGTCTTGGGCTTGAGGACAGCCAGGCCACTCTAGAAGCAAGATGGAGACTCAGCCTTTAGGACAGGGTCAGCAGGTCCTAAATCTTACTGAAGAATTTGAGTTTGAGGATATTGACCTGCCTCGAGTTATGTATTCCCACCACCAGAACTAGCCCAGCGACTGAAACAAAACTGAGCATGGGGTGGGAGGGTCGGGCAGCTTAGGGAAGTAACGGATCCTTCCAACCATGAGAAGGACAAGCAGTAGATGCTGGGAAATGATAAGTCCATTATTTATGAATCTTGGACCTGTAATTTTTATCTGTAAAGAATATTATCTCCAATTTTACAATTTCAGATTAAACAGCAGTACTTTCTAATTCAACTCTAGTCTTAGAAAAAATGGTTCCCTACTGGGGTACAAAAATGAATTTGAGCATGAACATCTGAAAAAAATCATGGAATATATGACTATAAGAGCGAATACGTAGATTGAACTTGACATGGCTACATCATGGAAAATACATTAAAATTCAAAATACCCAAGAAAAGCTGGATTATCTAACACATAAAAAACAATGATAGAAAAAGTAATAATAATAACAATAATTATAGCAAACTCTGTGTGCCAAGCACTTTTCGATGCAGTATATACGTGAAAACCTGTTATTCCCACAACAACCCTGATGTAGCTACTATTATCACATCATTTTTATAGAGAGAAAACTGAAGCATAAAACGGTAAAGTAATCAAGGTAAATACAACTGAAGGGTAATACACTGAAGCAGAAAACAAAAAAGGCACACATTTAAAATGGGGCACAAATTAACAAAGAAAAAGAAGAGAATGCTAGAACCCCCTGATGCTCAGGGTATGGGAAAGCAGACATCTCATATGCTGATGGTGGGAGTACAAACTGATATAGCATTTCTGGAAGGGAATTTGGCAATAGGTATAAGAACCCTTAAAAATATCCACTCTCTTCCTCAATCCAGTAATTCCACTTCTGGAACTTTTCCTAAAGAAAAATAAATATGTGAACAAAGGTTTCTCCGCAAGATTATGCATTGTGTCATTGCTTATAATGGGAAACAAATTGCTTCAGTACATATGATAGCTAAAAATATTAAAATGCAATGCAATCTCTAAAAATGACACAGTAAATATATCTATACGCATGTAAAGATACTCCTTACATTTTCTGAGTGAAACAAGCAGCAAATTTATTCTGGGGGAAAATCTGGAAGTGCATGTAATCAAAATAAAAATGATAGTTTATCTGAATGGTGGGATTATCAGTCAACATTATTTTCTTTCTTTGGAGTTTTTTGTATTTTGGGATATTATGACAAGGAGCCCATGACATGAGAAGTAGTTAAGAGTATAGTTAAAAGCAGGTTCTGGAGCCAACACACGGGAGTTCAAATCCCAGCTCTACTGTTACTCACTGGGTGATGTTGGGTAAGTTAACTTCCTCATCTGTAGAACAGGAATAAAAATGATACTTCATAGGGTTGATATGGTAATTAAATGAGTGAATACAGTTAAACCACTCAGAACAGTGCCTGGACCCTGGTAAACAACAAAAGAATTAGTAACTATTGATATTATTATTGCTTATCACATTAAGCAAGTTCTCAACAACAAAAATAATATCACCAACCAAGTCATATGTTCAGAATAGGAAGTCCTCAACTTTCAACCTGTACCTTTGTGAACTCTCATACATAAGAACGAAGCAACACTCCACTTCAAAGAAGAAAAAAAATCAACTTCGCCTGTTACCAAGAGATACTGAAGGCGTCACACCCAGCCACTTCATTCTCAGAGAGCACCTGTTTTTTGTGTCTGAGTCTGGTTTTGAGGGATTTTATAGTGGTACAGCTATTATTAGCCACACCATGTCCAGTTAAAAAGCAGCAAGTTTGAAGTATGGTAAAAACAGGCATATCATTACAATGGAAATAAAAAGAGAAAACATTTTTTAAAACTGAAAGTGTTGAGAAGATGATGAAATGTTACACAACCAGGTGAGATGAATCATTGGACCAGAAGGAAAATTCTTTAGGGAAAAAAAATCATGTGACATTTGAAAAATGCCTGACCTAGCTGATCTACAGGAATCAGCAACAGGTGAGGAAAAGTGAATGAGGACAATGAACAACTATGAGGACGTGGCCAGATGATGAGCATCAAAACTGGACGTCCATTCACTGGCCATTCGTTTGCGAACTTAAATGCTACGCATCGTCAATACGCTGCAGATGAAACCCTTGTTACAAACCATAGATGAGTCCATGCGTCAAGGCCTTGTTTGAATCTGCCCAGTTTCCTTACGGAGCTGAGGGGTGGTACGAACTTCACCCGAAGCCCAGAGTTCCCCCACGCTAGTTACGCAGGCACCAGGCAGGGGGCGTTTAATGGTCTCAACAGACCTGCTATGCAGACAAAACCAATACTTTGGGAAAGCTATCTGATAGACTGCGTGTTAATTGGGAGAAGAGCATGCCTTGTTTCAACTCTCCAAACTTATATTTTGTGGGAATGCACTTGGAAAATGAAAGCTTAAACCCTTCACAGGAATATTGCTCTGGCTTTGTTATTAACTTTAAAGCTAATCCTAAAGCCTGTATTATACTCTTCAGGCTTTAAGTAGTATTGTGTCATTCTGATTTATGTGCAAATGGACTTAGGAACAACTTTTTTATAAGCAGAGTGACTTCTGTACTTAGCCTCAATGAGGTGCCCAGAAAACTTGGAAAAAGGAAAATAAAACCAGCTGATGAATATATCATGTATAGATATACAAAGTCACCTGGAGGGAGCAGAACGGTACCCAGGCCAGCAAGACTCAATTATAACTATAATAATTATTTTAATACATCAAAAAAAAAGAACAAATCCAGCAAAAAGCAGTGTTCAGCCTGCAAATAAAAAAATATCATTTAGAAAAAGGCTGGCGGAGTCCAGTCTAGCATTGTCCAAGAAAGAGGAGTTGAGGCTAATGGATAACTCTAACAGAAAGATGGATACATCTTACTATATCAGGCTGATTCCATTAAACATGAAATTCATCTAATTCTGCCCATTCTGTTGACTTGATTATCAAGTAACTCTCAAATTATGAGCTAACTTCCTATGTAGATATCCCTACAGAGACATAATGCTGTGTTGACAAAGCCCATTATAAACATACTGGCCCTTGTGACCATAATTTCACATCGTATATTATTAAATTGGCTGATTATTGTTTTGCTTTCTATCTAGCTTGACAACAGAGAAAATCCATATTAATCCTGTGTCCATACACGTGAAGCCATTTCTTACTGAAATTTTAAAAACTGACATTCTTATTTTATACATCAGTCTTCCTAAACTTGGTTGATGTGAGTCAGCCCTTAAGAAATGGATCCACTCTTCTTAAGGAGAATATGCAAGACTGAGGAACCTGACCTTGGACATAGGTAGCTAAGGCCATCCTATTCAATCCCCACTGACCTTTCCTGGTAGTAATATCCTGATGTTGCTGTTAGCTGCAGGCAAGCATCCTACATTTCTACATGGAACAAATTCAAGAATTCTCTCTGTACTCAGTGGTGTTCATTTTGGGCTCCGCTGAAAGACTCATAATTTGGAAAGGAACCAGGACTGGAGAAAGCAACAAATAAGATATTCTGATTAACTATGTGTTTTCATCCTGGGAAATACAAGACTGAGGGGGACAGAGGAGAAGTGGTCAGAGCTATGAGACTGCAGAAAAGAGTGACCCTAGCAGCAGCTAAGTAGACTGTGGATTCCAATTACAGTCATGCCTCAGTATCCACAGGGGATTGGTTCCAGGACCAGGGTAGTAAAATCCGAGGATGCTCAAGTCCGTTATTTAAAACAGCAAGTACAGTCAGCCCTCCGTATCTGTGGGTTCCACGTCCCCAATTCAACCAACCACAGATCGACTTTGAATTTCGGTTAAATACGCGAATGCTGAACCCACAGATACGGAGAGTCGATTATACTACCTCTTTTTAAACATGGTGCTCTCTTTGGCACTGGTTTAGGAACACTGAATGTACTATGATTCCCTGCCTAATATACAATAGCACTGCTTGCTGTCCATGATCCTATAGAAGCTACTGGGCCAAGTTATAAAATGCTATCACTTCGAATTCACTGCAGAAACTTTACAGTAAGTGTCCCACAGTCATCTGAATGACTTAATCTACACATAGAGATCTTACATCCTTTCCTCTGCTTCCTTGAGACACTGTTTATGATACGCTCACTAACAAGCACAACTGATCCTCTCATTAAGTCAGATTATTTTCACTGCAAGAATGCGAGTAACCAACAAAAGCTCCTCAAGAGGTTGGCAGAAAGGAAGTAGTTAAATGATAAAAATGCGAATTGTTATGCGGCAAGCTGTGTACAATTAACTAGAATTCAAATATACACCTTGTTCCAATCCAAGCCATTTATCAGATAAAAATAGTCTGCTACAAGAATGTCATGATTAATGAGGTGAGACTCCAGCTAATTACTGTTTCCTCCAGAAGTAATTAGGTTGGCATTGCTAATCAAGATGAATGAACACTCTGACCTGCTTTTTTAAGTGTAAAACTATGAGCCGCTACTGCAATAACATCATTTAGTTCAGGCAGTGTAGTCTTTATTAGGCTTGTAGTTTGATTAAATTCTTTTGTTACACTAGGCTTTCCACACATGAACAGATGAATGCGGTAATGTTCAAAGAGTTTTTCACCCTTAATTAAAGACTGAAAAGTCTTGTTCAATTCACAGGGCGATACACAGGACAGCTCTAAATTGATAGCTTTTAAGTAGAGAATAAGGGAAGGCGGCTTAGGGCTTGTCCACCTGTGAGAGGTTTCCTCCTCCTCCTCCTCCTGTAATTCCACTTATTACGGCTGAGAAATGCATGTGAAATACTTTTATTATATTTTATTAAACACCTTTTTCATTTCATCATAGCCTCTTTTAAGGAACACAATGCATATATCTGTACTTACTTATTTTTTAATGCAATGAATATAAGCGGGGAGGAATACAGCTGATTCGATGCCATTAATAGAACAAACTGCGGTGTGGAACGCAGGTCTGTAAAAGCAGCGGAGTCCACACTTCCTGATGTTTACAGCAGAGCGACTAACGTTTCATACTCATGGTGATGGTGAAGATGTGAATATATTTCACTTCTTTTTGAGCCAAGGGACTAACTCCTTGATCAATCAGATGAAGTCTGAAGATGATCACTTATTAATCTCTTATCAAAAATGTCAGTATCTTTGCCCCCAAATTAGCTTGCTAGAGGTTTGTCTTAGATCCTGGCAACTGTATCACTTCCACGCACTTAAGAAGTTTTCTTCATCTGCCTCCCCTTTCTTTACTTCTTCACATATTTCCATTTTCTGATTCTTAATGTTTTTCTATAGTTATTCCAAAAGGGTGGGATTATCCTCTCCACTCTTTCTCTGCCAGTTGGTTTATATTTCCACTTGCCAGGTTGGGAAATCCTATTTTTATATCTTCTACTTAATTATATTCCCAGTCTAGAATGTGCTGTCTCCTCTTTGATTGACATGTTTAGACCTCCTGCTGCTTTGTTTTTCTCTGCAATTTTGTATACAGGAGGATAAAATAATCTTAAATTTTGACACCTCTTCTAGGTCTAGGAGTCAGTTTCTTTTTCAGGGTTTTTCCTTGTCGAATTTTATAAATGGCTTTTTGTATTAGTGATTTCCATTTTTTAAAAATTCTGTCTTCATTTAGAAAGACATGAATACAGCTACCTGCAGGTCCTACAGTGTCTGTTCTGAACTCTTTTTAACAATCATCAGAGGCCAGGCATTCGAAGCCCCATGCCTGACAGAGACACAGAGATGGAAAACGGGCCACAGTGGTACACAAAGCCCCACTGTGCAAACAGAAAGCCTAGACACCAGTGCCTGCAGCACCAGGATAGGTAAATGTGTCAGGACATGCCCCACTGCTCGAGGGTAATTGTCAGGGTGTCATTATACACGACACTTCATTCTCTTTCCTAATTTTCCAGTTGGGTTTTGAATTTGTCATAGTTCCGTGTCATTTACTTTACTCCATCATTATTCTACACTAGACTGCCTTTCTTAAATGCAGCTCTCCTCACGTCTACAGTTAGCGTTAGATTTCGTCTTAGGATGTTGTATTAAATAGCTCCCAAGTTTTTTTAGACTTGTCTCTCGGGTTCTCTCTTTTCCTTGGTGCCTGTCTGTTTAGCACAAGGATAGCTCCTGTTCTGCCTGATAAACCCAAGCTGGTATCTTGTGCTTTCTGCCATGTGTTATTTAATTAAAACATGTAGTTCTTTCTTGGTCTTCTAAATAGTTCTGGCACCATAGTAGTTGCTGAGACTTGGGGCAGCAAAAGAACTTAACATAAAGCTCTTGACCTTGATCTAGCCTTTTACAGTTTCATAAATTTTTGTTTGTTGATTGTAGTATGTAGTCTCAACTCCCTGGCGAGAATTAAAGATAAGAACTTTGGGTTCAGGTCCAGTGCCAGGGACTTTTAGTACATATTCCTAAGGCTACAATATATACGAGAAATTCTTAATGTACTGAATTATACTTCCTGAAAAAAAAAAAAAAACTTCAGAAGAGATTTTCGATGAGAAGATAATGTCTTTAAGCTGGGCTCTATGACTGATCGACTAGTTGAGTTTATTCAGCAAAAAAGAAGTTAAATATTAAACATGTAGCACAATATCCATCAATAAAGTCATCCACAATGTTACCCTCTTCCTTAGTTCTTTTTAAATATCATCATACTTAATGGAATTATTTGGGTTTCTCCCAACTCTACACTTCACCACTTTATTTTGAAAACTATTGCATGGAAAATGAAAGTTAATTTAATCCTCCTCAGGCTCCCTGTTCATTTTTTTTTTTTTCCAAATTAAAGTTCCTGTGTTTCCAACCCAAGACTGTAAGTTTTGTGATTTGATTTCCTAATTATAAGGCAGGATTTTTTTTAAACTGACTTTTTCTGAATTCATCACAGGTATATTAATACTCAATAAATAATAGTGGCTGATCCTGAGAATCATGACCTCTAGGAGTGAGCAGGAAAGAAAATTCTATTAAGGCAGCAGTGATAAGTTTAGAAAGTCTGAATCTCTTTTCTCACGGTATTATTTAGGGGTAGACTAAGGATGGACAAACTGTGGTTTCTTGAGTAAAATAGGTGAGGAAGACAGGAGTTTTGTACACACCAACCTCCTGAGACCAAGACACAAACCCAGCCAATAGCAGGGGCTCCCTCAGTCAAGCAAGGCAAATGCCCAGAAAGAGTGGCTAATTCTGTCTTGATTTAGCCAACTGTCAGCACTAGGGTTGCAACAGATGGTGTAAGGTCCCAGCACATTGAATGGAATCCAGGGGACCATTGACATTTAGAAGTTTTAATATCAACTGTTTCTAATCTGAGGCCACCTATTCATTTAAATTATAGTCACTGGGAAAGAGGAGAGAGGACCAAGAACAGCAAGGGCCTTATCTTCTCGCTGAGGTTCAAGAGCTGGGCTCCAGAACCTCAGGAAGAGACTAGAAGCCAAGATCGAAGAAACCAAAGCATTAACCCACTCCGAGACAGTGGAGCACACGGGAGAAGAAAAGCTATGACTTATGGGTGCAGCCCAGTGGCCAACTGGCCTGCCGAGGCATAATCATTCATCCAACAACCATTGTACTACAAGAATGAGGGTTCCAACAATCACAGAGTTTAAAAATGAGTGGAGAGATCACTCTAAGTCACCAGCAATAATAAAGTATGAAAATGCTAAAATAGAATAGCAGGAGTCCCAAACACAGTCTGAGATGGGCAGGGGAAGATGTCAGGAAAGACCTCCCTTGGAGGAACTTGTGTTTAATCTAAAGCCAAATCCAGAGTCTGATCCACTGCGAAGGAGAACCTCAGAGTAATTCAGGAAACCCACATTCAACCACACCTGCTAGATCCATGAGAGTATGATAAAGGAAGTTAGGAAAATACACATTATTTTTTGCTGGCTTGGGATTTGACCCTAAAAAAGTATGTGGAAACCTTGATCCTGGTGAACTCATATGAGCAGAGAGTAATATTTTCTTCTTGGATGATATGCAGTTTAAGCCATCTAGACTCCCATTTACCAAAGTGTGTTCCATGGACCACTAGCCCCATAGAATAATCTACACCAAAAAGATTACACGGTCAAGCGCCTTTGAAAAACTTTGAATACTTTTTCCATCTCTTTAAGAATCACAAATCATTTACATTTAATTAAGTACATAATCTAATTTATTAAATAATTACTATTAATATATTTATATGTATAAAGTTATGGCATCTATAATATTTATACAAATATGTCTCTTAATTTATTTAAATATATAAATAAAAGGACATATTAATTAAATATATATACATTTAAGGCACTAAAAAGATTTACAATTAAGAAATGTGCTTGAATTTTATAACCATGGTAATTCACAAACTTATTTAATCATGGAACTCATTTTTATGTAAAAGCTACTAATATTTCTTGGAATTAGTGTTCTATATATCATACATCAGCAAATTTTTCTATAAGGGGCGAAATAGTAAATATTTTAGGTATGGGGGGCCATATCTGTCACACAAACCAATTTTATTATAGTGCAAAAGCAGTCATGGACAATATGTAAATGAATAGACACGGCTGTTTTCTAACGAAACTTTAGTGACAAAAACAAGCATTAGGCCGGATTTGGCTCATGGGCCATAGTTTGCTGAGCCCTATTCTAAACAATGACTTGCTACCATAGTCCCCAGACCAGCGTTTCCCCTTAGCCATCCAGTGACTAGTGGGCTAGCAAGGGAAGAGTGATAGCCAACCCAAGTAGAGACAATCTTAGGCCTGTATTACCCAGAGGGAAGAATCCAAAAAGAGGAACTCAATGAGAAGAAGGAGAAAGCCCAAGAGATTACACTGAATAAAAAGAAAATATTTTAATGTATTTGCTGAATAAGAGAGCTCCATCACTTAGGACCTCGGACCAATCGTGTCCTTGGCCAGATCCCTCATCAGCATTTTCCTGAGTAGAATGAGTCGGCAGCACTTGAAGTCCCCCAGCACCAACATGCAGAAATACCTGAAGTGAAACTGAAGAAAGCAAAGACTGGTGGGTAAAGGCAGAGGTTGACAATGGTCAGAGATGCCTCTCTTCACTATTCCTGCTCCCTGTCTTCAGGTAGCCAATAATCAGGGTCTGCCCTAAATATGGGGTGATAAGGCAGCTTTATACCTTTCGAGATTTCTGCAAATCTTTCCCACTGTCCAAAATTCCATCTCAGAGACATAAATGATCCTACATGTCTTGTAGGAATGCAGAAAAGACAAGGGAATGGATGCCAGAACAGTCAAGATATGTGCTGTCCATGGCTCCAGTCAAGGACTACCAGGAATACACCTGCAGTTAAACAAAGTGGGATGTATTGATATGTTGCAATGGGGGAGAACACACACATAGAGAACCATGGGGCCCCCCAGTAAGAAGCTGGCAAGAGTGTGTTATGGGATTGGGGCTTGGCTTAGAGGTTTGTGGGGAGGATTCAAGAAGTGGGGCTTTGCTCTGGGTTCAGTTTTTGTGGTTGGACAATGTTCAGATTTGGGGCTGTGTTTGGACATGATTGTGGAGTGGTCTTGTTTTGTCTTGATCCATCATAGTCACAAAGTGGCCTCGTCTGATGTTTATGTTCTATAAAATTGTTATGTTCAACAAGAGGCCATCATGGCCTAAATGTGAGTGTGAGGCCAATTCATAGCAACCCCACAGCTTAGCTAGGTCAGGTCCTAGCTCTCAGGAGCTGCTTTTCCCTTTCACAGGACTGCAGATTTGAGGAATAGCAGAGAGAAGACAGATGTGATTCAATAGGCATAGGATTAAAAGGAAAAGTATTTGAGAGACATGAGAAGTTCTAAAACATAAAGTTAGGCAACACAATGTCAAGTAATTTCCAATGAAGAAGAAAGGGAGTGTCTTATAGAAATTCAAAGTAGTAGAGCAAGGTACACTTAACGGGCTTATACAAAAGAAGAAAGGAAAAACACAAAACTAATGTTGGCTGGGAAAGGAGAGCAAGAACCAATGGGAAGAGACAAAATAGCTTAACACCCAGTATACTAGTGACTTCCTCTTACTGCAGAGGATTTTGGATGGGGAGGAACACTGGACGAAGTGACTTCTATATCAGAGTACCAGCAGAGAACAGATGGTATGTTCAACTGGGTAACTGAGAAGAGATTAATAAAGAAACTCTTATAATCATTTAGGAAAGGAATAGGAATGGCATAGGCCTCCGGAGTTAGTAACAGCAGCAAGCTGTCACTATCTCCAGGTCTGAAGAGCAAGGGGAGGGCCGAACAGTAGCCCCAGAGAAGAGACTTTATGGAGAAGGTTGATGGCAATGTGGCCTTTGCCAAAGGGAGGAGCCCACAATGGCCCAGCAGCGAGGAGTCCAGGGAAATGAACACCCTAATCTCACTTTTCTTCCTCCCTCCCATCTCCTGCCGGTGACTCCCATTTTCCAAATCCAACTGGAAGCCAAACAGCAAGGAAATCTGTGAATGCAGCCCATCAAGTCAGCCTCCTGAGGCACAAAGAAAGGTGGAATGTAGATGTGGAGGGACAAATGGAAGATAAGTCACCTTCGACTCAAAGATTCTACTGCTCCACGGTACTGTTTAGTGTCTTCCACTCCCAAATGGGCAAAGCAAATCAGGCCACGCATAAAAAAGAAGCTGCAACAGTGACATCCTTGTTTCCCCTTCAACATGGACATACCTTGTTGGGGTTTTTATTCACTCTTTGCTAATTGCCTGCCATCCTCACTCCCCTTCCTAGTCTCCCATCAGAGAGCTACCATCCCCTCTCCCTGACCTCTTTGCACAAGCATTCTTCCACCTGTTGTACTCTGCTAATGGACCCCTCTGGGCTGGTTCCTGGACAAGTCTCCCCTCCCCAAGTCCCAGTCCCCTGGGCCTATTCACACAACCTATCCAAGCTCCTCCCAGGTGGTCTGGTGCTCCTAAGGCCAAAACAAATCAGAATTCTTTATACGTTTAATCTGGGGGGGAGTGTGAATAAGGAAATGTATTTAGGGCCAAAATTATTCAGAGACTGGCTTCATGACCTCTCCACAAGGAAACTCCACAATCATGCCACTCTATCAGTCCCAAAATATCAAGGACATTATACAACTTATTATTAGTTTACACATGCTCATTTATAATTATTCACTACAGTCTAACCTAGGCAATAATTGAATTCAGGAAAATTCCTTTAGACCATTATTTTGGTTAAAGCTTTCAGGCTAGAAATAGAAGTCAGCTGTCATCTCCATGAGGGCAGAGACTATGTCTCATTTTGCTCACTGGTATCTCTAAAGCATGTAGCAAAGGGCATGTTCTTGGTTCTTAAAACTATGTTAGTTGAATAAGTAATTAAATAACATCTTCTGGATTCCCAAAAGTGAAAAAAAAAGGTGGTATCCCAATTTTGAGTATTATATATTTTTCTTCCCCTTAAAAAAAAAGAGAAAAGAAAACCAGGTACAGAAATGAGTATATCCTTCCTGTCAGCTTATAGCTTATACTCCTAATCAATCCATTTAAAGGTCTGCTAATTTTTCACTCTATTTTCCCCTTCCTGTCTGTGCCCCATTCACATTCCCCTCCTCAAAACAGGAGGAGGCTTAATGTATTTTTAATTAAACTTTTAATTTTGAGATAACTGTAGATTTATATGCAATTGTAAGAAATAATACAGAGATCTTTTTACTCATTTTCAACATCTTGAAAAGCTATAGTACAAGATCACAACCAGAATACTGACACTGATGCAGCTATATACAGAATATTTCTATTATCATAAGAATCCCTCTTGTTGCCCACTTATAATCACACAACTTTCCTCCTGCCCACACTGCCTCACTCAGCCCTGGCAACCACAAATCTGTTCTCTATTTCCATATTTTGTTATTTCAAGAATGTTATACAAATGGAATTGTACAGTACATAATCCTTTGGAGACTGGCATTTTCACTCAACAGAGCTCTGGAGATTCATCCAGGTTGTTGCATGTATCAAGCATTTGTTCCTTTTTATTGATGAATAATAGTCCATGGTATAAATGCACCACAGTTTGTGTAACCATTCACCTGTTGGAGGGCATTTTGGTTATTTCAGTTTCTGGCTACTACAACTAAAGAGGCTGTGGACATTCACGTAAAGGTTTTTGCATAAACATAAGTCACATGGTCTAACTCAAAGCCAAGTGAGAAGTCCACCAAGTCCACCTTGAGCCCTGGCAAGGGGGTGGGTGTATTACGTTGCTACAGAAGAATGAAGTTTAGGGACCAATCATCCAATCTACCACAGTTGCGTAACCTCCAGCTCTCAGCTACCAAAAATAACATAGCAAAAACCTTTCTTCAGCGTTCTCCCTTGTAGATCTTTAATGTGTGCTCAAGTGATATGCACCCAAGAGTGGGATACTAGGCCGTAGGGCATTGGTATATTTCTCCAAACACTACCGGATTGCTGTGCATAATGACCATGACCGTTAACACTCCCATAATCAATACAAAGGACTTCCTATCTCTTCACATCCTTGCCAAGACTCAATATTTACCGCCTTTTTTAACTTTGTATTTTCTGATATTTGAAAAGTGGTATTTCATTGCTGTTTTAATTTGTGTATCTTAGATAACAGATGACTTTATAAACCTGCTACCACCTAGACTCTATAATTTATAAATTGCCTATTTCATATGTGTTTGTTCATACTGTTTCCTCAGTTTTCTGTTTATTTTTGTTGATTTTCAGTCCTTTCTATATTTGGGGATTATACCTTTGTCAGTTTAAGATGCTAAAAAGATTTTTCCTATTTTGTCATCTGTCTGTTAGTACCGTCTGCAGTTTTTCTTTACTGAACAGAAATCCATATTTTTGATGTAGTGAATTTTATTAAATTTTTACTTGAATTCATCTGGAACCCACTTTTATAAGTGGTATAAGATAAAGATCTAGCAATATTTTTCCCCATTTTAGTGAGCTTTTTTATAGCATTTTGTACCGAATAGTTCACATTTTCCCCCATTAATTTGTGATGCTGCATTTATTGTATGTTGAGTTCCTGTATTTAAATAAATCTATTTCTGAGCTCTTTATACTCCACTGGTCAATTTGCTTATTCATGAGTCAAGTCAAACTATTTTATTTCTGAAAGCTATGTAGTATGACAATATCTTGTAGGATAAGAATCCTCATTTTATTCTTTTTCAAATTCGATGTAGCTATTTATTAACTTTATTGTGCATATTAGAATGTGTTTGGCAAGCTCCTCAAAAATCCAGTTGGAATTCAGCACTGTTTGTAGATTATCTGGGGGAGAATTAACACCTTTACTAAGTCCTTTCATCTATCAACATGGAATATATCAATAGTTCCATTTATTGTAATCTTTTATGTCCTTAACAGGATTACAAAATTACCTATGCTAAGTTCTCATGCATCCCTTGATAGCTTGATTCATAGATATAGCATAGTCTTTATTGTGATGTGTATGTTATCTTATATTTTATTAAATTTTTAATAAAATTTGATTACTGATCAAATTGATTATTATTTGATTATTGCTGATTTGAGGAATACTACTGATTTTTGTTAGATCTTTTATCTAGCACATTTGATGAACTCTAATTAGCATTATTTCTAATAGCTTTATTTTGTTGTTGGTCCTGTTGGATTTTCTATGATGATCATCATATTATTCTCAAATAGTAACAATTTCCTTTCAAATCATATATCTCATACATTTTTCTTGTCTTATAGCATTGAACATGACTTCAAAATCACGTTAAACATTTGTAGTGATAGTGGTTAATTTGTCCTGTTCTTAACCTTAATGGACATGTAGCTAAATTTTCTCCAGGGTGTAAAAACTTTTCTAAAAGTTTTCAGAATATATTCTTTATCAAAATAGAGAAATCCCTTCCATTCCTGATTTTATAAGATTTTTAAAAATTATAAGTCAATATTGAACTTAGTCAAATGCTTTTTCTGCATCTATTGAGATAATTAAAACAATTGTCTTCTTTGTTTCACATATGTGGGATAAAATAATAATAATGTAGTTTTAATGCATTGTTGGATTCAACTAGCTAACATGTTACTTAGGATTTTTACATCTGTGTTCATATACTAAGGGAACTGTGTGTGTGTGTGTGTGTGTGTGTAGTAGATATAGATATATATATATACATTACTACAATATGTAATTTTGAAATTAAGGTTATTCTAGCTGTATAAAATACGTTAGGCAGCTCTAAATTGTTTTCTATTAGTGAAAAATAAGATAGAAATCAACAGATCCTTAAAATTTTAATAAAACTTACCTGCAAAATTGTCTGGGCCAGAGGATTTGGAGAGCAAAGATACATGATTTCTACTTCCATTTTCTACAATTATTAGTTATTTAATTTTTCTCTTTCTTCTTGCTTCATTTATGTCAGTTTATGTTTTTTTCTTAAGTTATCAAATTTATTAGCATATAGTTGTTCATATTTTTTAATCTCATATCTATAGTCATGTCTTTATTTTTATTTTTTACTTTATTTGCACCTCTTTTACCTTATTAATCTTTTCAGAGAACAGCTTTGGGTTTTGTTAATCTCTGTTGTTTGTCATCTATTTCATTGATTTCTGCCTTTATGCTTTTAATTTTGTTCTCTCTCAGAAAGGTCTTCTCTATTAATATTTTTCAAACTTCTTGAGCTGAGTGTTTAACTTATTTTTTTTAAATGAAACTTCCCTTAAAGGACTGTTTTAACTGTATTATACATACTTCGCCATGTAAATTTTCATTACTCATCAATTCTAATTATTTTTCCATTTTCTTAATATTTTATATTTACTATAAGGGTATTTGCAGTAATGTTGACTTCCAGCTATATGGACATTTAAAAGTTATTCTTTTATTATTGATTGGTGGACTAGGGCTATAGTCAGTATGATCTTGTTCTTTGGAATTCACTAGAATTTTCTTTATCAGTCACAGTTTGGTGTATGTTCCATACATTCTTTACAAGAATGTGTATTTCCTACTTATTGAATAAATCTATGTAGATATGTGTACTTATAATATACAAATAATACATGTGACATCTATAAAACTTTACATCCAATAATACATTTTACACATAAGTTTAAGCAAATTAATTATCCTATTCCAATTCTCCACATTTAATTTTTATTGTCTCTTTGATTTACCATTTTCTGAGAAGAGTGAATTAAAGTCTCCAACTATGATTATTGAGCCATCTGCCTCACCTTATAAACCTATCATTTGTTGCTTTGTATATTTTGAATCTATATTGTGCTACATATATATGTGTGTATATATATATATATATATATATATATATATATATATATATATATATAAAAACACCATAGCTTTTTATCTGATTTCCGTTTTGCCATTTATAATGTCTCCCTTAATCCTTTATGACTTCGGTCTTGAATTCTATTTCTCTGATATTAAACTTGTTTCCTCAGGGTATTTATTTTAGTTCATATTTACCTAACAAATATTTTCACTTCTTTACTTTAAAACTTCAGTGTCTTATAGACAATATACGGCTATACTTATAATCAGGTATTCCCACCATCTTATTTTATATTTTCTGTTCACTCCATCTTTATACTTTCTCCCTACTTTACTTTCTTCAATTCAGTAAACCAAAATTTCTTCTGCTAAAAAAATTTTATGCATGTTATTTCCATTTTCTGGTGGATACCCCATCTTAATAAGACCCATATTCATGTTCTTTTATCAACATCAATTTTCTAAACTTTCAATACTTAAGAATATCTTCCTACAGAAAAACTCCTTGACATTAGTCTTGGCAATGATTTTCTGGATATGACACCAAAGCACAAGCAACAAAAGCAAAAATAAACTGGTGGGACTACATCAAACTAAAAAGCTCTGCACAGCAAAAGAAACAACAAAATGAAAAGGTAACCTATGGAATGGGAGAAAATATTGGCAAATCATATATCTGATAACAGGTTAATATTCAAAATATATAAGAAACTAATACAACTCAATAGCAAAAATATAAATAATCTAATTAAAAGATGGGCAAAGAGCCTAAATAAACATTTTCCAAAGAACACATACAAATGGCCAACAGGTACATGCAAAAGGTGCTCAACATCACTAATCACCAGGGAAATGCAAGTCAGAACCACGATGAGATATCATCTCATATCTGTTAGGATGTCTATTATAAAAAAGACAAGAGATAACAAATGCTGGCAAAGATATGGAGTAAAGGAAACTCTTGCGCACTGTTGGTGAGAATGTAAGTTGGTGCGGCCACTACAGAAAACAGTATGGAGATTCCTCAAAAAATTAAAAATAGAACTACCTTATGATCCAGCAATCCGACTTCTGGGTATATATCTCAAGGTAATGAAATTACTATCTCAAAGAGATACATGCACCCCCATGTTCATTGCAGCATTATTTATAATAGCCAAGACATGAAAACAACATTAAGTGTCCATTGATGCATTAATAGATAAAGAAGTTGTGGCATATATATATACAATAGAATACTACTCAGCCATAAGAAAAGGGGAATGCTGCCATTTTCGACAACATGGATGGACCTTGAGGGCATTATGCCATGTGAAATAAGTCAGACAAAGACAGATACTGTAAAAATCTTAAAAAAAAAAAACCAGAAACAAAAAAACTAAACTCATAGAAACAGAGTAAATTGATGATTGCCAGGAGCAGGGAGGTGGGGGAAATGGGTAAAGGTGGTTGAAGGGTATACAAACTTTTAGTTATAAATTATATGAATAAGTTCTGGGGACCTAATGTCCAGCATGGTGACTACAGTTCACAATACTGTGTTGTATACTTGAAAGTTGCTAAGAGAGTAGATCTTAAAAGTTCTCACCACCACCAAAAATAAAAATAATAAAAATGGTAAGTGAAGTAATGGATGTGGTAACCTTATTGTGGTAACCATTTCACAGTGTATACTCTGTACACCATAAACTTAAACAATGTTATATGTCACTTATGTCTCAATAAAGCTAGGGGGGATATTTTCCCACAAAATGAAAAAGTATTTTATCATATTTTCCCTCTGGTTGCTGTACCCTACCTTCTACCCCTGGACACGTGGACATATCTTAGAATTTATTTCTGAGATAAGTTATAAATGATATAATTTATATCATTATAATGATATACTTTTGCTTCTTTATGAGGAGACTTTTCTTGTTTGGATCATAATAAATTTTTCTAAGTTATTTAAAACCCATACTTCATATATCAATCAACTCATTCTCCTGGATTTACTTCCCTCCTTCCTGGAGCATTTCTTCCAAGAGAGTTTTAAAATATGGTCTTTGTGTGTCAAAATTTCTAAGGCCATGTCATGACTGAAACTTTCTTTATCACGATCTTGCATTTAAAAGATAGTTTAGCTAAATATAAAATTATAGTTTGAATAGACTTTAGAATTAGACAGAGCTGGGATTAAATCCCCATTGTGCCACTATGCATGTTACCTTGAACAAGTCGCTTTACATCTGTGAGCCTCACTTTCCTCATTTGTAATGAAAGAATGTCAATGTCTAATATGCAACATTGTCAGCACAGTTGGTGATACATGCAGGGTAACTGAAATGTTATATTAACCAGGGGCTTAACAAATGTTAGTTGCTTAAAAAAAAAAAGAAAAAAGAAACACTATAGTTTGAAGTTATTTTTCTTTAACATGTTGACACAATTACTGCATTGTCTTCTTGCCTCCAGTTTTGCTGTTGAGAAGTCTAGTTTCAATACGATATTTTCAATTTTGTGGATCATCTTTATATCTAGAAACTTTTAAAATTTTCTCTTTGAATTTGGTATTCTAAAATTTCACACCTCTAGCTGTGAGGTTTTCCTTATTTATCTTATCTGGTACTCCATAAGCTCCTTTATATAACTATTGCTCACCTTTTCTTAATTCTGGAAAATCCTTTGTCATTATTTCTCAGTTGTTTCCTCGCCTCTGTTAAATTCCCCACCTCTCCTGTCTTCCTGAGACTCCATCATAGGCATATTTTCATTTATCCTCCTTATCATAAATTTTATTTTCTATTTTTCTTTTTTTTTTTATTCTTTCTTGTGTCTTCTGTGAGATACTCTTAGACTAACCTTCCAGTTTACTTTTTCTTTGCGTCCACCCTTTGTGCTATTTATCCCTCATTGAAATTGTTTATTTCAATTGTTATACCCAGTGTTTCTACTTGGCTCTTTAACTGCTCCTTCATGCTTCACGTAACCAATATTCTTTCATCTCTTTGATGACATTTATTATATTTATTTTAAATTCTTAATCTGTTTCATTAATTCTGATTTGCTTTTGATAGATAATCCAGGTGTTGTCTCTCTTTAGGCATATTGTGCTCCTTAGCTCTCTGGTTATTGTTGTTCTTCTCAGCTCTCTGCCAATTGAAGATTATTTTACCCTAGAGGAATTGCCTGTCTTAGCTGAAATGTGAGAAGGGCAAAGTTCAGACTTCTGCTTGTTCTCTTCATAGGTTTATGAAGAACAGGTGATCACACCCCAGGCCAGGGAGCTCAGTATCTTGACCAGTTCTATTTATTGCCCTCTGTCCTGTGACCCCAACTCTCAGGGGATGTTTTTACTCCTCTAACCTTGAAACTGCTCTCTTCTGATATATTGATCTAATTTGGAGTATGGAGGGGTGGGGAAATAAGTAGGAGGAAATGTTTCAGGGCAGCAAGTCATTCTTTATCTGTTACCTGCTCCTCACTCAAGCTAGTCTCTGGCATTGCCATGAGGTTGCCCCACAAACCCTTGAGATACTGCGCTGGCACTACCATATTTTCTGTTCTACAGTTACATGGGAGCAAATTATCATCTATCCAGGGCAATGTATCCAGAGGGAAACATCCACAACTCAAAAGCTCCCTCCCAATACAAACACACACACACACACCAGATCACAACTACCTTCTTGAGTGTTTCTCACAATCATTAATTTAGTTATTCATACACTGTAAGGAAGAAGCCAAATGCCTTCTATGACCTAGTCTCATTGATTCCTAGTCTCATTGTTTCCAGCATATTCAACTTGTTATAAGTGAGTCACCAAGTCTAGCTCAAGGCAAGGGGAATTAATTAACCTCCACTTCTTAAAATGAAGAAAGGAATATTAAAGAATTTGCAGACATCTTTTAAGAATCACCACTGAAACTTAGAATAGTACAAATAAATGATAGGTCTCCCTTAACCAACATAGGGTTTAACAAACCAAGTGCCATATCAAATTTTAGGACTTTCTTTGTAAATTAACAAAGAATTTCACGGACATAAAAGTGATAACGTCTTTTGTCATGATGTGGCGAACAAATGTTATTCAAGCTTTTCTCTAAACGTTTATAATACTGAAAAATGCTGACTAATGCTATAAGAACTCTAAGATGTTAGAACTGTTCAGGAAAAGTATCCAACACTTCGAAATAAATCAAAAGATGCCAAAATTACTTTTCAATGTTATACTGGAGCACTGTCTAGCAGGTCTGCCCAAGGTTTATTTAATTCTCTAGGAGAATATATCTTTGACTCATTACTTACTGTTCATTAAAGCCCAGACTCTATGAAGATATATATTAATTTGTGGACTTTAGTCTGATAAGTGATGATTTCTCTCCAACAGAAAAATAACCCTAATGCTTATGGTTTCACTGCTCCGCGAGATAAAACCTGTTTTGTCTCTTATTTAGCCAGCTTTTTTTATCATTCCTTTCAGAACTGACAGTATAAATCTTTGTTCCTTGAATTCTTTAAACCAGCTTTACCTTCCAGCTGGATCCCTCATGAATGAGTTAAATAAATTTTGACAGGTTCTTACTTTATATTTGTATGAGAGTCATGTTTTTAACTTTTTGAAGAGTATACTTTAATCATCTGTGAGCTTTTCCCACTAGGATACACTCATCTGCTGGAGTCTGTTACACTGTGATGTCCAAGAAGTACACCTTATGAGTTCTTTCCTCCCGGGAACATCTCTCTTGAGTCCCGGAGGAAATCCCAAGGGCCATGTAACTTTTCTGCCATTGACTGTCTGTTTTTTATTCTTCTGATTTTATGTTTTTATTTTCATTTCTCATTGTTAGCCTGTATTTTGTCAAATTTGTGGTTTTGGCCACGTCTTTTTCCACCATCCAGCCTAGGGATTTATAAATAATGGACCATTAGGCCAATCTCAACTAGGTAGTCTAGAGATCACCCCGCATATATCAATACATGAGTCTGCTTCGCACATGACTAATAAGTTATTCCCCACTGGTACAAAGGGTGACTGGAAATCTGATTTTATGGTATGACTCTGTCAATATAATGGGGACCTTCGTCAGATGAGAGGTGACAGATATCTAGTTTGTTTGACTTTTTGGTTTGTTGCTTTGTGTGCAAGTGTGCCCAACCCAATTAGGAAAAAGTTTTATGCTTACTAAAAAGGAGAAAATCTCTTTGAGATCTAGATGGGTGAGTTTTTTGTTTCTGTTTATTTTAGACCTGTATCTGTAGCTGTGGAATTGAAGCTGCAAGCTTTCTGTGTGTCTCTGTGTCAATAACTGAGAAAAGCATTTTCCTTTCACTGCGTAACTATGAAATATTTTCCTACCTCTGGAGGATATTAATACATTAAACCATAAAACCTCAAATTAAAGTAGCTCTGTTCTGCTTGGCTACAGAGACCTATATGGGCTTACATAAATTTAGTATTTCCAGAATTATTATAAAATAAAGGAACTGAACTTCTAATGCTCTGAATGTGCCAGGCTTTAAAAAGCAAAAATAGAACCTTTCACAGAAACTGCTAGCTCAGAAGCATTTTTATATAATAATCCAAGTTCATGCAATGAAAGTGAATATTACTGGACAAACCACAATGAACTTTCTAGTTTTGCTTAAAAAGAGCTTCCTGTCTTTTCCCTAGTCTTATCAATGTGAAGGATAATAAAAGCATACCTTTTTAAAGATTTGTATTTATTTATCACGAAGAAACTAGGAATCTGAAGTTCTTAGATTTTATTTTTTATAAGTTTATAAGTTCAGATAATATTGCTATTATATAATTTTTAATTGAGGAAAATTACACTTCAACTAAATAATTATAATTTTAATATTTTATTTCAACAGTAATTATGTCCTGTAGTGTGTCAACTGAAACTTGTTTTCCAAGGTCTTTTTTTTAACTTTAAGACAGAAAACTAATACTAAATTGAGTTAATTACTGGATTATTCTTGGATACCTGACATAATATCTAAGTAAGCATAGTTTGTTGTGGGGTTTTTTCTTTTTAATAAATTTATTTTATTTATTTTATTTTTGGCTGTGTTGGGTCTTCGTTGCTGCGCGCGGGCTTTCTCTAGTTGTGGTGAGCGGGGGCTACGGGGGCTACTCTTCGTTGCAGTGTGCAGGTTTCTCATCGCGGTGGCTTCTCTTGTTGTGGAGCATGGGCTCTAGGCACGTGGGCTTCAGTAATTGTGGCACACAGGCTCAGTAGTTGTGGCTCACGGGCTTAGTTGCTCCATGGCATGTGGGATCTTCCCGCACCAGGGCTCAAACCTGTGTCCCCTGTATTGGCAGGGGGATTCTTAACCACTGCGCCACCAGGGAAGCCCCGTAAGCATAGTTTTAATATATGTGCTTTTGTTTCTTTTTCTTGCACATTGTAGAGGCTATACCTCTGAGCTCTGTTAACAAATGTGTTAGTTTTTCCTACTTTAAGAAGGTATAAAAAGGTGTGTGTAGTTATAAAATATGTGTGTGCTCATAAGTTTTGTGGTCTGCTAAAAGGCTTGTGTATCACAAACAGTTCACAATGAACTACCTCCAAATTTTTTCTGATTAATAGAAGTTAGTTACTTTGGTTAAAAACTGTGTTGTTGAAGGTGTACTAGAACAATTATGTACAAATGTGAAAGTAAGAAAATGGGGTGTGTGTGAGTTTTTTCCCAAAGGAAAAAGAGAGCGGCTTTGTCTTAAAGTACATACAGTGTCTTGTTTCAGAACATGGAAGGGAATAATGAAAGAAAACTTAGATGGATATAGAAAGTCATAGAAGGTTACAGAGAGTAAACTCCATTTGCTTTGGCTTCGAATACCTGCAAACAATGAGTCTGAAAAGAAGAAATGAAATGTGTAAAAGGAAAATCAGCAAAGTATGCTTAGTTTGATGCATTAATTCAAAATATGCTTTCATGAAAGACTATAATTGGGTTTTCTCTCTGTTAAAATGAAAAATTGTTCTCAGAGTAATTAGTTTGCTCTTAATAAAAGGTAGTAAAAAGATATTCTTCACATTTTCTGTTACCAGCCCAGGTAACAGAAATTCTGTATCTCAGCAGAGTAACGTTCTGTGTGCTTTGTGCTGAATTTTTATGCCCTTACTTATTTTCTAAAGCAAACAACAGTATCAGGAAACTTAGAAGATAGACAATAGAAATTACACAATCTGAAGAAGATAGAGAATAAAAGATTGAAAAACAAAAGTGAACAGAGCTTAAAGAACTTGGGGAACACTATTGAAATGTCTAATATATGTGTAATTGGAGATGCAGACGACGACGGATAGAAGTTGACTTTCTGGATTAATAGCTGCTCACCACTGCAGGGCTCTGGATTTGTCGACCATATTCCAGAGAGGTTTATATGTGCACATTAACATTCCTGGTTGCATCAATGTAAATGAACAGAACAATACACGACATAATAAAACCTTTCTGTGATCAAGAATAATCTTTGGAGTTAATTATTATCATGGGGGGGGGGGGGTGTAATTTGTTAAGAAAAATGATCCAAAACTTGAAAACAAAGCAAAAGGATGACAGCTTATCTTTTCAATATCATACTGCGGCATTCTCTAGTAGGTGTGCCCAAAATATTTAATTCTCTACAAGAATGTACTTTTGCTTGACTACTATTTACCATTGACTATAACCCAGACTCTGAGGTCACACTCTAATCTATAGACTTTTATCCAGCAGAGATACAAATGATTTCTTTGATATGTGCTCCCTTTCCATTTGTACACGTCATAATTTTAATTTTTTGAAACATTTGACAGGATGAAATCACTGAAATTCAGTTTTTGAAAAGTCAAATGATTGCATATGAAGCTTTGGTTGTAGGCAGAGATTGACACAGAATCTTCTCCAAAGAGTTAGTTTTGTGTGTTTGTTTTCAGGGGATGACCGCTGTAGCCTTAGGCACTTTCGTGTGATTTCATGAGGCAAACAAAACCGAGATGTATGAGCTTAAATACTGCTTTAAAAATCATTAAAAACCATCCTAAAATCAATTCAAAAATTGACCAGAAGCCACTGCACTTTGCTCCAAAGAGAAATGACATGCTGAGTAAGCAATGCAAATGCGCCTCACTCTTCTCCAGACTGAAGTAACCTGCTGGGTCAGCATGGTGACAGCTACAGTGGCAGTAAAGTCAAAAACAGCAAAACCTGCTGAATGACAGCCAAAAGATGGACATTTCATTTACTCTGTTGTTAGTAACTATATTAGTATAAGTTTCTAGGAAAAGCATAATGGCAGAATGTGGCAAAAAACTTTTTGAAATATGCTCTAGCAAGCCATCTCAAAAATAAAAGAAATGCCATAAATTCCCAAAAGATAAGATAATCAGGTTTTTCATATCATCTGATATTTTTGATCAAGAGACCTAAACTTAAATCAGAAGTTTTGACTTCAAAGGACAGCAGTAGCCCTGGAAACAGATGCAGCAGCTGTTTTCCCACAGAAGATGAGGCTTCTTTACACAATGCTCCAAGTATTTTCCTAAAGTCACCAGAATCAGTTCTTCTAAGCTCACATAAACACACTGAGTTCTTGCTGTAATGGTATCTTTGGGGCCCTCACTCTGTGCTGTTAGATGACTTTTTTTAAAGTATTTTCTGCTATCTCCAAAAATTAAACAGGTTTAGTTGGGCTCAGTAAATAAGTACAATCATTTCCTTCTCCCCTCCCCCCTCAAAAAAAAACAAACAAAACTGAAACAAGTAAATTTCCAGAATACGCCATGTTAATAATGAGAGAAGACTGCTAATGAAGATGAGATGCATACCTTGAAAATAATCTGAGAGAATGGAACAGCAAATACCCTTAAAATCTGGTATTTTTGAAAATTTTTATGTGTTTGCTTTTTTCTATTTGGGCTTGAGATTACTACTTCAAGAAGCTTATATTGGCAATGCGATGACAGTTATGAAGTGGAAAAGAAATGGAAAGACGGTAACATTTCAAGTTTCGTTTTGTTTTTTTTCTCACATAGTCCATGGATGGTGGGAGAAAAATAAAGCAGTAATTAGAGGACATAGCTTTGAACAAATTTGGGGAAAAAATTACATGTTTTTTTGTTTGGGTGTTTTGTTACATTGTGTTTTGTTTTTATATGTGTGCTATGCAGTGAGCTCTGTGGTACAGGATCTATTCGGTATCCCCAACTCTTAACACATGTAGTACCAAGAATTTGGTAGACATTCCATAAATATTTATTAAGGACATGATAAAATCAAATAATTAATGAGCTGTTAAAAACCGCTGTGATGACTACCATTATTTATAAATCAGATTTCGGTTAAGGCTAGATATGAAGAAGTGTTTCCGGCCAGAGCTTCTCAAACTTTAACATTCATACGAATCAGCCGAATATCTTGTAGAAAGGCAGATTCTCACTCAGTAGTTTAAGGTGGGGCTGAAGAGTCTGCATTTCTAACAAGTTCTTAGGTGATGCAAATGCTGCTGATTCATGGACCACATTTTGAGAACCAAGGTTCTGGACAATCTGATGGCTCTGTGTCAATAAGGAGGCTCCAGAATAGGGCATCAATGAGAGGTGTTGGGCATCTGGCCAGCAAGGAAAGAGGAAGCCTTGGGCCAAGCAGGCTTGGAAATAGTGGGAGGGGAGATGACCATCCAACAAGTGTGCACACTGCCCCTTTATTGCTCTACAAAATGAAAGCTTTTATCTCCTGCTTGAAAAAAAAATGTTTCAAGAATCAGCAAGAAAGTGGGAGAAGGGGACAGAGACTGGCTCCTTACCCGTGAAATCATATTCTGACCATCCATGTGGCTTTATGAGGCCAAGTGAGAAGGGTTGTGAAAAGACCAGTCTCCTCCCCTTATGGCACCTTCTCAAGGGTCCTCATTTCCTGGAGGAGAGACCTTGGCTACAATCACAGGAGACCTATTCCCCAAGGACTCTGAAGCGTGGAGGAGAATGCTCTGGCATCACTGGCCTCTCAAGCAGTTTTCACCAATTAGCTGCCCCTTTCCGTCTCTCTTTCTGCCCAGTCCTTGACTCTAATTCCTCCCCCTCTGCTCCAAGACTCACAAATACTGAAGATGCCAAGATGATTGACCCTGCTCCTGCCCTCTCCCCTATGCCTAGTCAGCCATCAGCCTCCATCATGGCCATCGTACTCATGGAGGTCATGATGCACTCAGTGAGACTGTCCCTTTCCTGAAAATATTGTTTAAGGGTCAGAGTGACTGAATGTATTCACCTACATTTCTGGCCCAGAGGTTACATGAATCTCTCAGTCCCTGATGTTATCTTTTGAGCTCAAGTTTTCTACAACACACACAAAAAAAGAACAGAATTCAAGGTATAGAGAAAAAACATGGTTATTTTCTGTTGCTCACTCTTCACCAGAGATGCAATGTGTAATCGTTTCCTGCCTCCCCTCTTATTACAGTGATGGTCCTGGGCTGGTGCCCCGCAGTGCCAATCAAGAGGCAGTAGGATGATGGAAGTAGGAAGCTGGATGCGGCTGGGCTGCCACTCTCAGGGCAACCACGTGGCACAGCTCCGGGGGCTTAATTAACTTAGATGCAATGTGAAAGGCACCCTCTGGAGTGGTGTGATTCTGCAGCCCTGGAAGGGACTCTTGAGAGAAGATGACCCACAGGAGGAAACTGGGGGGAGGGGGTGTACAGGTGGGCCAAGAAAGGTAAGTGAATTTCAGCTCTCAGGAAGTTTTCTCTAGAACATTTCTCTTTAACTCTATATGGGTATATATACAGTAACAATGATGATTAAAACGTATATTGCCTCAGGAAAGTATCGGTGCCATTCGTTAACTGCCAGATCCTCTCCCTGGCTTTGTAACAGAAACACAAACTATTGTCTCTTGTGTAAACTACTGAGCATTTATTTCTAATGGTCATGCTTTACAATAAGGACTATGCATAATACTAAATGTGTCAGTGTATATTATCGGGAGTTTTAATTTTATTTCAACAATAACCTACAGATTTCATTGTAGTTGGTATGTTTCCAATCCTGAATTCAACAAGTAAAAAAGGAAAAATTAGTAAAATTATCAACAAGAAATGTATGACAAGGAAAATGGGCCGCCTATAACATAATCTATCCAAAGAGAAAAACTAAATGAGTAGTTGTGTTCCAAGAGAAACAAGACCAATCATGACTGACACGTGTCATCTTAACGCAAAATAAACAGTGTTAAATGCTTGCAATTTTAAATGCAGTGTTAGAAGCCATTGTGCTTAATCCCATTTAATCCTAGCAACAATCTTATAAAATTGGTACAGTTATTGTCTCCATTTTACCCCTAAACAAAGTAAAGCACAAAGGGGATCAGTAACTCACTGCAGGCCGTGCAATTGGTAAGGGGCAGGACCGGAATTCAAGCCCAGGCAGGCTTGCTGCAGAGCCCAAGATTTTGCCACTAAGATGTACAAAGTCCCTAGAACCAGCAAAGCCACATTTGTTCCTCTGTACCTGACACTGAGCTGAGTGTTTTACATATATTATCTAAAGTATTAACATAAATCCGTGGCATATTCAGTTCTACTTCGGCTAGTCTGAAAAAAGAAAGAACGTCAGGAAGCCTAATGCGAGCCCAAAAGAGGAAGAATTTCTTAAAGTTTATCCAGGATTGTTCAGGGGAGGCAGTACTCTGGACAAACAGTTTGAGCACTTGAAGTAACTTAGCCATAGGAGGGGTATTTCAGATCAAGATCATCCAAACAACACCTCTTGTTCTGATACAATAATTACCAAACCTTCTGGTTATACATTATTTCTTAGGTTTTCTTTTTTTCCCCCTACAAGGAGAGAATGGAAGAACCACTGGCATCCTCCACAGCTTTCTCACAGTAAATTAATGAATTGGCATTCTGGTTTATACATCACTGTTGTGAGTTGGGACACATCAAGCCTGTCTGCTTGATTAAACTATCAAAGCTGAGTTCTTTGATCTTTTATATCAAAGACCACACCAAAGTTCTGTCATTTGGAGAATCCGTTGGTGAAGTAGCAGACCTCCTGGTCTTTCAAGAGGATGTACCTATTTTGTGCCTAACTAAATGGATGTGTGCTCATTTTTTCTTCATGCATTGTTTCTTCAGTCACACACAATTTTTAAAACTAGGGGAAACATATCTCTTGACTATGGATTAGTTGCCGTGAATTCTAAAGTACACAATTCCCTTGCAAGACATTTGGTCCTAACCAAAAAGTCCATAATACATTTGGTCCATAAGACATATGGTCCACACCAAAAGCTCCTTGAAATCTGGTCCAATCCAAAACGTCCATGAGCACATTTGGTCCATGCCAAATGGTTTTAGACAGAACCAAATATCCAAAATTTTTTGGCACATTTTTTGTCTGCTAACCATACAAGTCAGCAGGAAGATGAAAAAAAAAGTAGAAGGGGAGAAATAACCATCGATCAATAACCAGTGGTAGTACTATTTGGGGAGAATGACTTTAAACCAAAATTATTCATGTTCCCAGTAGAAGAAGCTGTATAGAAATATAAACCAAAGTCACACAAAATGAAGGCTATATAAAAGCCTTAGAGAAAGTCAGAGTTCTTTGGTCTATTCCTAATTTCCAGAAAATACGTTTACAAATGGTCAGGCAACTGAGCATCTGAGATCTAATTGTGTCACATCTAACAAACTGGTTTGATGTTCTCCTTTTAGAAAAGCAGATGGAGTCGTCTAAGACTATGAGAAACCCCTGAAGAAAGATGTGACAGTCTGAGGAACAGACTTAAACTAATGTTTAAAAAATAAATGCTTTCGTGAATTAGCAAGGATTTTGCAATCCAGATCTAAATGAGATTTTCATCATTCTGTAAACAATGCCACAGTAATTTTCTGGTTTTCAAGAAGAAAAAAGGACAAGAATTTAAGAAGTTAAATAAAGAGCAATTGATGGGAAGGAGTTCAGCACGAAGGCAACATCAAGGAAAATGGCTTTAGATAGTTTTTCTTCTATTAAAAATGTCTTTAAAATACAGGGCAGTGCAGAGAATAATACAATAAACACTTATGCATCTACTACACAGTTTTAAAAACGCTCATATTTTGTCATACTTGCTTCAAGTCACTTTTGAGAGAAGTAAAACCTTATAAATACAGTTGAAGTTCCCTCTATTCCCCTTCCCAGTCCAATTCTCCTCCCTTTCTCCCCAAAACTCATTATTATGAGTTTTGATGTGTACTACATCTATTGCATATGTATGCAGTATAAAAACAGATAGTACCCCAAACACCCAGTCTATATTTAAGTAGATAACCAACAAGGACCTACTGTATAGCACATGGAACTCTGCTCAATATTCTGTAATAACCTAAATGGGAAAAGAATTTGAAAAAGAATAGTTACATGTACAACTGCATCACTTTGCTTTACACCTGAAACTAACACAACATTGTAAATCAACTTTACTCCAATATAAAATAAAAATTTTTTTTAAATAAAAAATAGTACCGTATATACAAGTATATATGTGAACTATGTGTTGCATTAAAATACAGACTGGAAAAACACCAAACTTGTATATCTCATGTAATTCATATATCTCATGTACTTTCAAAACATATTCTTAAAATTGTTTTTAAACTGAGAAATTTCAGAGGATAAATTTCAGAGTTAGTTGAAATGGCTAAAAACCAGTGGCCATTTCTTATTGGAAAATAATAAGAAAAGAAACAAAATTTAGAGCAAGGACTTTGTTATAGTGAATTCTGAAAGCTATTCTATAAATTCTGAGAATATACCGAGAATGAAAAGGGATTTCAAAGGTGGTGATGTGACCAAAAATTCTACCAAGAAGCTCACGTTTTATAAATTTGAAATTAGAAATGTGGGCTTCCCTGGTGGTACAGTGGTTGAGAATCCACCTGCCAATGCAGGGGACACGGGTTCAAGCCCTGGTCCAGGAAGATCCCACATGCCACAGAGCAGCTAAGCCCGTGCGCCACAACTACTGAGCCTGCGCTCTAGAGCCCGTGAGCCACAACTACTGAGCCCGTGTGCTGCAACTACTGAATCCCGCGTGCCTAGAGCCCGCGCTCCGCAACAAGAGAAGCCACCACAATGAGAAGCCCACGCACCGCAACGAAGAGTAGCCCCTGCTCGCTGCAATTAGAGAAAGCCCGTGCGCAGCAACGAAGACCCAACACAGCCAAAAATAATAAATTAAATAAATAAATTTTTTTAAAAAGAGAGAGAAAGAAATGAAACAAGTCCAAAATAGATTTCAAAGGTGAACCCAGGTACTATAAAAGATTATGGTGGCTCATTGAACTCTCTTCCATGCATGCTAAGGTACTCTCTGGGAATAATTTACACAGCTTTGGAAATGACAATAACTCTTCAAACCTCTAGGGTACTGTTTAGTGAGTTATTATCTGATGTACTAAATTTTCTTAGCACCTAAATTATTCTCACAACATCAGCTATTCCCTGAGATTAAGTTATGGCCTCCATAAACCATACAGTTTTCTGGTCACTTAAGTGTTCACGTGACTTTCAAATGTGCTCAACTTATTCACAGAAGTAATTTAGGCCACCTAGAAAATCCACCTAAACAAGTGAAATTCACTCTGATGCCACTGTGTCCATATGCTTAAAGACAACAGCATGAAGAAGGTCAATCTGATATATGCAAGCCTATTAAAGAGAGAATCTATTGACTGTACCACCAATCCAAATGGCCATTATGATTGGCAAGCAAAGCCAATTGAATAAAGAATGGTTCACTTATGGCTTTTATGTAGTCAGAGCTTTAGTAAGTTATAAATGCTCTATAAGTCTGGCTCGTGGTCAGACTTCCTGGGATCATTAACAGTCCCCTGGTAATTTTATCAAAGAGAGAGGTATCGATCCCAGTATTTCAGCCAAATTCTAACTTACAGAATTATAGCCAACTCTTCCCAAATACCCTCAGATTAAGTGATATATTCTGCAAGGATAACCACCCAGCGCTTCTAATGTGCTTCTCCCAACCCACGCCTCTTTGGGAGGCCAAAACCAACTCCTGCTGGCCCAATTCAGTAGCACAGAAGCCTTGATGGATTCACAGAAGCCTCCTCTCCCACCACATACTCAACAAAGAATGAACCTATTTTAATCCTTTTTTAGCAAGAAATGTGTTTTCAGTCATTCCGCTGGCAGGATCAACTGAACATGGCAGGGACAGATACTTATTTACAACCACCTGATTTCTCTACAGACCTTCCCAAGAGCAACAGAGAGAAGACGAAGTGTAAGGAGGAAAGTTGTGAGCTTCGACTTCTGCTGGAAGAAGAGAAAATCATCAGCCTAACTGTTATTCCCCTTGGAAATCAACATTAGCTTTACTGGTTCAGAAATGGAGATCAGAAAACACCAAACAATTACATTATTTTAGCCAATTGAGAAATCTGATCATTACTTTTTCCCTAAGAACACCTAGGGGAGATCATCTTTAAAGGGGTGTAAACTAACATGGAGTAAAGTGGTCCAGCAGGTGAGGAAACTGTGGTGTCCCACCAGTCTGCAGGATAACCTGGGATGAGAAACTATGGACTAGGTGATTTTTTTCAAAATCATTATATGTCTCATAATTTTGTCAACAGGAAACTAAATAATAGGGTATTTATTTGTTTGACTTCATTTGAAAACTCAGTTGATTCAATGAGAAAAAAATGAACTACCACGGTTTGGTATAACATAGGTTTTAATCCCGTATGCATTAACAGGTTAACAGAGTTTTAGTTTCATATGTTTGTTTTATATCATGTTTATATAGCTCAAGCTACCTATAAACTCTAGGGCGGAATTCTTCGGTAATAAGGATTAGAGGCATTGTTACTGCGGGAAATAATATAAATGACCACAGCTCAGAAGGCATTAATGCAATTTCTATGCATATAAACTATAGCATAGTTGGCTGTGAAACATAAATACATCTAGTTAACACATAAGCACATTTTGAGGGTCTAAAAAATCATCTTTTCTCTTTTTAGGCAATACTGACACTCATTAGCACCTTTGAATATAATTTCACACAATTTAATTTTCTTATTTATAAAACTGTTTCCAGGTGTGATTATTGTTCATCCATCACAAGATACATTTTTTAAAATAAAAACTGACAGCATTCACTTCCAAAATTTATGTATGCTGGTAGAATGCTCTAATTATACAACAAAGTAATTTTGTTAATGTAATTTTTTTGGTATTTGGTTATACTTCCTAAAGATATTTGCAAAGTTAAAAAAATTAAACTCCAAAGTCCAGGTATTTTCCATTAACACTGTTCACAATTTCTTTGTGGATTATAACTACATAACCCAAAATGATGTCTGGTAATTCTTTCTCAAGTTCCTTTTCTTATTCTGCATAACCAGAAACCCCAAAGACAGGGAGAAATAGCATCTTCGATATAACTGTGGGCTCACTGTTACCAGAGCAAACTGTGACAGCAGAGTCTGAAAGAATTACTTCAGAAGGAGGGTCCTGAAAGTGAGAAAACTCAGGAAACTTTCAGACAGCCTTCATCGATTTGTGAATCCAGACAACAAAAGTACAACAAGCTATCCCCAGTACTAAAGAACTCCAGAAAGGTGTTCCACTTTAGGTTAAGATACAGGTGCAATCATTCATTCATTCGATATTTACTGAATACCTATTAGGTAAGGTACTAGGTAGCAGTGATCCAAGGATGAAAAGGATGGGTCTCTGCTCCAGTCTAGTGGGGGAGACAGATGCACAAGGGATTTGCCTGTGCTGGTTAAGATTGGGTGTGGCAGATGAGCTCATCCTGGGAATGATGGGTATTCCAGGTAACATCAGTCAGGCCTGCTCTGTAGGAATATCCATGTTAAAGAACAATCAAGAGCAAAAGACACTTCCGACTGAGCATCAGAGTCTGTCGGCAGAGACCCTGTAGTCTCTGGCTTAGAAATTCCCCCCCTTGCATTATGAGACCATGAGTTCCTAGAGGACACCCCCAAACAAAGGGGCCTGGTGGGCCTTTCTGCCTACTGCATTGTTTATTTATCCTCTCTCATAATTAAACCTTCTTCTAATCCTACAAGGTAATAATATTTGCAAATGGAGAACACCTGGCTATCCAACATGATGAATTTTCCATGTTTCTGGGGAAAGCGTTGTTCAAGCCAAAAGAAATCTAACATGTCCCTAGAAAGGAACCCGAGCCCTTCACAATATGAATACACAGGCTCAAGGGTTAAACGTATAATGTATATTCAGCACAGAGAAAGCATGAATATTGTGCCTCTGTGTGTGTGTGTGTGTGTGTGTGTGTGCGTGTGTGTGTGTAACCATAGAATTCTAAGCTTGTAGGGTGTGCTTTACATCTATATCATATGTTATCCAGATACCAGTTGTATATTATAAGCTGCATATGCAATACCATATGGACACCATAAAATATCACATGTGTTGTCAGGATCATTTTACATTTAGTGCATGATTAAAATGTCTTATATTATATACCTATCTTTTCTGTGTGTACATGGATTTGTCTCACAAATTGCTTTTATTATCAAATTCAGATATCAATCAAAGTTAAAGTCTCTTTATTGAGATTTAATAAAAAGCAATATGGAAACGTGAATACAGTTTGGTTTTTTTCCCTAGATTTTTCTGCCATGCAGCATTTAACACTGGTGCAGCTGTCAATACCCATTCATCTGCTATCGGGCAGCTTTTTCCTTTCACTCACTGTGACATTTTTAAAGTGGCAAAAAAAAAAGCTTAAAACAGCATATTTGTCACTTTTTTCTTTCTAGTGACCTTTTAAGCACTAGGAAAAATTACCCTATATGTACTAAACGCTTTAATCATTCCACATACATTTCACAATAGTGCTTTCTATAGGGGTATCCTTTAATTAAGTTTAAGAAATTTACATTGTACTTACTGCTGTTCATTTAATTATTCAAAAATTTAAACACAAGAAAACCTCATAGCTCTTAGCTATGGCAACCATGTGATGCAACTGTAATCTATATTAAGAATCATTTTTTATAAGGAGAATTTCAGAAATAACTTGTACATACCCTCGGCTTCCAGCCTTTAAGTCCTGATAAATTGCTACATGAAGTACTTTTCTTCAGTATTTAAGAAATTTAAGAATTTAAATTTAGTGAAGAAAAACAAACTGTCTTCATGTTTCCATATTGCTTTTTGTTAAATTTAATAAAAATTAAGAAATTTAAAAATTAAGAAATTTAAGGAAAAAGATATGTGGATGGTGAGACATCACAGGGAAAATTTTGAGGAGGAAGATGGTAAGACTGAGTCTCAACCCTATTTTGGATCAGCTGTGAGACCTTGAGGGAGTCTCTGTGTATCTCTGATTGCACCTGGTATCTCATCGTGTGCAAAATAAGATACTGATGCCACTTCTCTCCATCACAATGTGACTGTGGGGACCAAATTATCAAGTATCTGTGAATATGCCCTGATATCTATAAAAAATGAAGAGTAACATGACTTTTAGTTCAAAAACAGATATTCTCTGTTTTAGAAGTGGAGAAATTTCAAATTCTTGTAACACACCAGAAAGAAGTCAAAGGTTTAAAACAAGCTAAAATATCGACATTGGCAGTACATTATTTTAAAGTTAGTGTCCTTTCTAAAAACAGAAACAGAAATACTGCTGTACCTGCTATATAATGGCATTAAAAACTGCAAAGAGTAATAATTCTGGATTGCCCATTTAGTCTCATTTTTATTCTTTTCACTTTTACTATGATTGGCGTGTCTTTAGAAGTGAACAGGTCTCACAGACATAGAAAACAAACTTATGGTTACCAAAGGGGAAAGGTGGGGAGGGATAAATTAGGAGTTTGGGATTAACATAAACACACTACTATATATAAAATAGATAACCAACAATGATCTACTATATAACACAGGGAACTATAATCAACGCTTTGTAATGACCTATAAGGGAAAAGGATCTGAAAAAAATAGATATATACATATATGTATAACTGAATCACTTTGCTGTACACCTGAAACTAACACAACACTGCAAATCAACTATACTTCAGTTAAAAAAAAAAGGAAGTGAACAGGTCTTTCTCCTACCCTCGCTACCCTGTGACCCTGATAATCCAAAGTGAATGGGCTGAGCACCCTCGGACAGAACACCTACCTCACCACTTAGGAGTCAGTCACCAAGAGTAACCTAGCTTCTCAAAGCGTGTCTCTGCAAAACAGAACATAATACCTATCCCAGAAGGTTCTTTGGAGTCATAAATAATGTATATTCAGGGTCTGGTATACGATAAGCTCTGCAGAAATGGTATTTATCACTGTTTTTCTGGCAAGAAATCTCTTAACCGCACTTGGCTCTATCGGTAACGTGGAGGACTTACTGATTCTGAAGTTCAGCGAGAATCCAGCCAGGGTTCTAGAACGTTGCTGTGGTAGCTCTCGGGCGCCACGTGAGGACCAAGAGGAAGGAGGCGAAGCAGTGAAGGCCGCAGGGCCTGAGGCGGGAGCGGGGGCCGGGCTGGGCGTGGACCCGGCGCTGAGGCGTGGACCCGGCGCTGCGGCGTCGACCCGGCGCTGAGGCCCGCCCCCTCTCCCTCCCGCCTCAGTGGCCACGCCCAGGGCGGACGTGGCCGACGTACAACGCGGTTATCGCGAGCGCAGCCGCGGCAGAAGCACCATGGCGTCATCTGTCCCATCAGTTTAGCAACCCCCAAGGAATCTGACCGCCTACTTACACAGAAACTAATTGCCACTCAAGTCCTTTGGGGGTTTTGGGAGAGGAGGAGAACTGCAGCGCAGGATTTTCATTTGGGGAAAATTAAATAACCTGGTAAGAGTTTTTACGTTTGGATCTTATAGATGAGGAGTACCTACGAAAGGTACCGATATTGATGCGTTGTGTGTTGCCCCAAGACATGATGATCGAAGCGACTTTTTCACCTCATTCTATGATAAGTTGAAATTACAGGGAGAAGTAAAAGATGTAAGAGCTGTCGAAGAGGCATTTGTAATCAGTTATCAAGCTGTGTTTTCATGGGATAGAGATTGATATTTTGTTTGCCAGATGAGCACTGCAGACTCTTCCAGAAGACTTGGACTTAAGAGATGACAGTCTGCTTTAAAATTTAGATGCAAGATACATAAGAAATCTTAACGTTGCAGGGTAACTGATGAAATTTTACATCTAGTACTAAACATTGACAACTTCAGGTTAACCCTGAGAGCTATCAAACTGTGGGCTAAATGCCACATCTATTCCAACATATTAGGTTTCCTCTGTGGTGTTTCCTGGGCTATGCTAGTAGCAAGAACTTGCCAGCTTTATCCAAATGCAATAGCATCAACTCCTGTACATAAATTTTTCTTGGTATTTTCTAAATGGGAATGGCAAAAGCCAGTCCTATTGAAACAACCTGAAGAATGCAATCTTAATTTGCCTGTATGGGACCCAAGGGTTAGTGTATTATTTTTTCCCCTAGAAATTCACACTGTGCAATAACAAATAAAAATCGTCTGCAAAAACTTCAGGGAGACTTCCCATCCTGTTACCTATGAGTGGACATTACACTTTCTTTCGGTCTCAACTATAATTGCCCTCTGAAGTAAGAAGTGTAATTATGTACCCTGTGAACTACATTTAATTGTACATAATTTGTAATATCAAGGTCACTAACTTTTTAATTCAGTCTATACAGAACTACCTTGTAAGTAAAAGTTGTGTGGGCATTTGTGCTTAAAAAATAAAGATAAAAATATACTTAAAAAAAAAAAAAGAATCCAGCCAGGAATCAAGATGCAGTTCTCGGACTTCCCTGGTGGCACAATGGTTAAGAATCCGCCTGCCAATGCAGGGGACATGGGTTTGCACCCTGGGCCAGGAAGAGCCCATATGCTGCGGAGCAACTAAGCCCGTGCGCCACAACTACTGAGCCCACGTGCCACAGCTACTGAAGCCCACGCGCCTAGAGCCCGTGCTCTGCAACAAGAGAAGCCCGCGCACCGCAACGAAGAGTAGCCCCCGCTCGCCACAACTAGAGAAAGCCCACACACAGCAATGAAGACCCAATGCAGCCAAAAATAAAAATTAATTAATTAATTAATTTTTTTTTAAAAAGATGCAGTTCTCCCCATCTTTCAAGTAGTCCTCTTGAAGGCCTCCTCATCTGGCTTTGGCATCCCTGTGAAGCAAGGGCTGGAAAGGACAGCCCTCCCCTCAAGGCCAAGGATCGCTGTTAGTTTGCAACCTCAGGAATTTGGTTGGTTACCTGGATGAAATTCAAAATCGGCCCCCCTACACAGAGGAGAGACCAATGAAACAGGCAAACCACTCCAGATTGGTAGGTGGCAGGTGTAATCAGCAAGGGAGATTACTTAGGAGGCTTGTCTTGGGACCACAAGATGAGTAGGTCTCTGCACCTGCTGGCGGGAATCTTAAAAATTTATATAGAGGCCTTAATTATGTTCAGTCACGTGTGTACCATCCAGATGGTCTCAACAATATCTTACCCCTCAAGGCTATGTCCTTGAAGTAGCTCCTAGTGTGGAAATGGTGGGTGAAATGTACATTCCAAAGACAGGGGAGAGGGCTAGGAGCCTCCAATTGCCCGCATCCAGCTGGCAGGTCAACTTTGACAATCGTGACGTCTTTCTTCCCTCGCCATCATCTTCTCACACGGACAGGGAAGTGGGACAATAGGCTGGCATCACGCCTGGTAGTAATCGGACTGTTCTAATAGAGTTCACTAAACATCATTAAGAAAGGGGAGTAGTAGGATCACTTGAAGCCATCATGTCAGGGAGGTTTGGAAGAGGAAATTGGGCTGGGTCTTAAAGGATGAATGAAATTTGCCAGGCTGGCAGGACTGAGGAGAAATGTTTCCTAATAAATACAACAGTGTGTCCAAATCGCAGAGAAATGAAATGGCATGGATGGTTCACTGTGCCGAAGTCTGATTTGAGAGCAGACAGAGATCAACAGAGACTGTCTCATGGCACCATCCTGAGAAGTCTAGATTTTATCCTCTTTTCTGCGAGGACCCAATGAAATGTTCAGTAGGGAAGTAACTTTCCCAGATTTGTGTTTTAGAAAGATCATTTAACATTTGTGTAGAGAATGGGTTGGCGGGAGTGGGGTGGGGAGAGTGCACAATGAGAGATTAACTGGTAGATTTTGGAATGGTCTAGACAGGAAATAGTGTGCGCCTAAGGCACACTAAGGCAGCTCCGGTGTAGTGGGAGAAGAGGACACGTAGGAGATGGAATCAACAGAACATAGTGAATGAATCTAAGGAGTGGGAAGGAGAGAGGAGCTGAGTTTCCTAGTTTCCTGACTAGGGTGCTGGACTGGATAATGGACAGAGTAAACATAATGAAATGATATATTTTTCAAGGTGGAAATGCTCAAACACGAATACACCAGAAAACATAATGAAGTAGTCCTATGTTTGCGCTTATCTACAACAAATGTTTAGATTTAAAACACACTTTTGTTTGTCTTTGACATCTTGAAATAAAGGCTAAACAACTCTATTCCTATATACTTTAAATCACTTTGAATATGCAATAGCTACAAACACTAGGCCATCTTCTGGGCAATGATACGCTGTTCCAAATTGGGAGATAACTCGGTAATATTATGTCATGCTTGATAATGTTCTCACCAAAATGTGACATAATTTCCCTTCCACTTACGTGGTAGTTGCATTCTTAGAAAATTCTGTGTATGTTTACATGGTAAAAATTTACTATATGTTCATAGGTAAAATGGTGTTACATTCCAGGCTTAGAAAATTGTAAACAGCGTTTTTCACTTACATGGATGCCTATTGGGAACATCTGAAGTTGTACAGAATACAGGACCATTCTTTACGTGACACTGTCCTGGTATTACAAAATCTTGAGTGTCTCTGCCTCTCCATATGCTATGGTGACACTTAAGCCACTGAAGCACCTAAATCATTGGGACAATTCAAAATATTCCCAACAAATTTCCTAAACATTCCCCAGGGGATGTATCACTCTGACCCCACTGAGAACTAGTATGCTTGGGGAATGTTCCAGAGAAAACACCACAGCATCTTCTTTCTCAGCATCTGTGGGCACCATTTCAGCCCAGAAATTAAAAATCAACTACCTTAAAGGGAACTTTGATCCTGATAATTGAGAAATTTTCGTAGGTTTGACTCAAACTGTTCAAGACACACTAACGTTTAATCAGAAAGTATGAGAAGGAAAAAAACAATATCTTATCCATTCTTTAGTTTTTAGAAGTCTCATCTCTGTCTCTGAGTGTTGGTGGGACCTTAGGCAATTCACGAACTCTTACAGGACCTGCTAATCCAGGGGTAGAGTTAGGGGCGAGATATGGAGAACGACCCTGGCTTTACTTTATGGCTGCCCTTGCCCACTGGTTTGTTTAATCCAGTGGCGTGTTGGAGCCGGCTTGCGCTGGCTTTTGAGAGCCAATCTAAACTTTGTGGAATTTGTGAGCTGGTTGACAATATATTAGAAACTTGAAATTGACCATGACGATAGTATTTAAATCATGGAAATTGGAAGACACTAAAAATCAGTCCTCTCCCCACCGCCCTGAGCCAGTGGTTAAGCATTTACCAGCACCCCACTGGTTGAAGTTCTCCTCTATCCTGTAGGAAAGGGAAAGGTTGTCACTGGGAAGGCATTATACAAAAGCCCATCCTCTGCATCCCATCTGGTCTCACAGGCTGCTCGTTATAACTTTAGTGCTTGGTGATAATGCTTATGTGTTAGTTGTGGACACCTCAATGCTGTTTCTCTGAAGCATCTGTACAAGGGTCTGTGCTGAGCACCGATATAAGCAGCTAAAATGACTCACCCCAAACAGACACCTTTGGGAGATGCTAACACTTCAATCTGGCAAGGAGTGCATTCCAGCCCTCCCCTAATCCTCTTACAGCAGCTAAGTTTTACTCAAAGCTTCAGCTTGGGTATAAAAGCAGACTCACTCCTTCACTCAATCGGCTGCCCCTGCAAGACCAAGCTTGGGGAAAAACCACAACTGCCCCCAAAGCAACTTGAAAAGGACAAATTCCTGAGCTTCAGTTTCTGGGCCAAAAAGAGTTAAGAGTTTTGTCAGCCCCGAGTCACTAGAGGCTTCAGAAGTCCGTCAAATCTGCCGACTCAACACATTTTGCTTTAAATAGGAAAGATGCCAACTGAAGTTGAATGACAAAAGAGATTTCCAGGGAGTGGAAAAACTAAGGAGAATGTCCGGAAAAAGAATATGTAGGGATAGTAATTATTCCTACTTCAAACAATCTAACAGCCCTTTAACTAGCTATTCTGTCTCCTTTCTCCACCCTGTCCTCTGAGCTAAGTATTATTTTGTCTATTTTACAGGTGGCAAAATTAGATTGGTCAGAGAAATAAGCTAGTTCCAGGACATTTGGAGAAATCAGAACTAAAATTCTGGTCTTCCAAGATCTTCCTGTCAATCACTCTGACTCTAGATACGTGTTCCCTATTTGGTAACATGAAGACAACACAACTAAAATATCCCTTGAACCTCATCCATGCTTAGGCTTTCATGTACATGAACCGCTTTTAAAATAGTTGAAAATAGTCAAACATCCATTTAGTTCAATTGAATTCTAGTACATCTTTTAAAAATCAATATAAGCTACAATAACTCATACGTTATTTGAGCCTTATATTTTTTTCTCTTTTCCTTTTTTAAAGCAACTTTATTGAGATATAAAAGCATGCAATAAGCACAGTAAGTGTACAATGTGATAAGTTTTACATATGTATAAACCCATGAAACCATTATCACTTTCAAGGTAATGATTCTTCTATCACTCCCACATTTCCTCGTGCCTTTTCTAATTCCTCTCACTTACTCATCCCACCTACCCTCTCAGGCAACACCTGATCTGCTCTGTCAATATAGATAAGTTTTCATGTTCAAAGTTTTATCAAAATGGACTCGTACAATATGTACTCAATATCTGGACTCTTTCATAGAAATTTTGGGATATATCCATGTTGTTGTATAGATCATTAGTTCCTTCCATTTTATTTTTAAGTAACATTCCATTGTATGAATATGCCACGATTTGTTTATCCATTCACCTATTTGGCTCTTTTCCAGTTTGGGGTTTTTACAAATAAAGCTGCTGTGAACATGCATGTAGAAGTTCTTTGTATGGACATGTGACTTCTTTTCTCTTAGGCTAATACCTTAGGGTGGAATGGCTGGGTCATATGTAAGTGTATGTTGAACTTTTTAAGAGAGTTAAACTGCCAAACTTTTCCAAAGTGGCTTTACCATTTGACATTCCCAACAGCATAGTTTGAAAGTTCTAGCTCCTCCACATCCTGGTCAACACTTAATATGCCAATCTTTTTAATTTAGCCAACTAATAGGTGTGTAGTGGTATCTCATTGTGGTTTTAATTTGCATTTTCCTGATACATAGTGATATTAAGGATCTGTTCATGTATTTATTTGCCATGCATGTAGCTTCTTGGGTTAAGTCTGTTTAATTTTGTTGCCCATTTTTAACTGTGTTATTTTCATGTTATTGAGTCTTGAGAGTTTTCTGCATATTGTGGATACAGTGCTTTAACAGTTATATGCTTTGCAAATATTTTCTCCCAGCTTGTGGCTTGTCTTCTCATTCTTTTCTCCTTTGGAGAGGAGAAGTTTTTTAATTTTGATGAGGTTGAATTTATTAATATTTATTTTATACATCATATTTTTTGTGTCATAGCTAATAAATCTTTATCTAGCCTAGTGTCACAGAGATTTTTACTTTTGCTTTCTTCTGGATGTCTTATAGTTTTAGATTTTACATTTAAGTCTCTGATCCATTTTGAGATTTTGAGTTAACTTTTGTATATGGTATAAGGTTTGAACTGAAGTTTGTTCTGGTTTGTTTTGCATATAGATATCCAGTTATTCCAGCACTATTGTTGAAAAGACTATCCTTTCTCCACTAAATTCTCTCTGCACCTTTGTCAAAAATCAATTGTCCATATATGTATGAGTCTGTTTCTGGACCTTTCTTGTTCATTGATCTTTTTTTTCTATCTTTACGCTATTACCATAGTTTATTGATTACTGTAGCTTTATAAGTCTTGAAATTAGGTGATATTAGCCTTCTAATTTTGTTTTTCTTTTTCAAAGTCATTTTGGCTCTTCTAGGTCCTTTGCATTTCCATGTGAATTTTAGAGTCAGTTTGTCAATATCACACACACACAGCCTGCTAGGGTTTTGATTGGGTTTGTATTGATTCTATAGATCTCTTTGGAAAGAACTGACAACTGTATTTCTATATATGTGCAACAAACATTCAAAATTTTAATATTAAAAATAATATCACTTACAATAGCTTCAAAAATATGAAACAGTTAAAAATAATTATGATAGAAGATGTGAAAGACCTGCTCACTGAAGAATACAAGACATTGCTGAGAGAATCACAGACCTAAATAACCTGGACAATATAACTTGTTCATAAGTCAGAAGACTCAATATTGGAATGATTTCTTCTTCCCTTTAATAATAGAAGGTATTGTACTTTCACTTCTCTTGGAGGTAGATGTGGCCATTTGACTATGTTCTGCCTAAAAGAATCTGAGCAGAAGAAATATGTGTAACCTCTGGGCCATACCTTTTTTACTTTCTGTTTTTCCCTTCCAGGGGGCTAGGGAGGATGGGGACAGCACTCGAGAACAGTGCCTCTTCAAGTCTAGTCCCCTGACCAGCAACATCATTATCACTTGGGAGCTTTTTAGAAATGCAGATTCTCAGTCCCCACCCCAGACATACTGAATCAGAAACCCTGGTCTTGGGGTCCAGCATTCTGTGTTTTAAAAAGCCCTCCAGGTCTGATACAGGCTAACATTTGAAAACTGCTGCCCTCGGGAATGCAAAGCATCAAGTAGGACCTAGTTGGCTGATATCCTCACTGAGCAGAGTTGCCTAGTCTCCCTGGACCACCAGCTTACCTTCACCCTCTTATATGATGGAGAAATAAACTTCTCTTGCTTGAGACTTTTATATATATTTTTTTGCTCTTCTGAAATTTTTTTATTGGAGTACAGTTGATGTAGACTTTTGTAATTTTTGTCTATTTGTTATACCATCCCTAACTATGCCCCCTTCTTTCCTCCATGTGGTATTATCCTGTCCTTGTGTCAGGGAAGATTCTCTTTTCGGATATTCTGTTTACCTCAGTGATATCAAGAGCATCACTTCATGTCAAGGATTGTATAGTATTGTACACCGAAGGGTACATCATAATAATAGGTAGTACTTTTCCTATATAAATTTTGACACTTTGAAAAGTTGGATAAATAATAAAGTTACATAAAAATGCTATAGTCAAAGAGATATAAATTATCATATACAAGTCAGTCTTAAAAATTAAAATATGAAACATGCCATTTCCCTTTTTGCATAATTTCTCTTCTTTTTCTCTAACTTTGAAGAGGAACTATGAGGTTTTTCCTTTGCCTTCAAAGTATTAACTTTTTCAATCCACTCCTATCATATAGGTACTTTAGTCATCAATAGCAGCAAGAATTACCCTGAAGACTTGTGCAAACGAATTGAGAAGGTATGAATAGCCCTAGTTGCTGAAAGTAAAAGAAAAATACTTTAAGTAATATTCACACTTGACTGTCCTAATCAAATCTTCAAGCAGGAAAAAAGAGAAAGAAATATGATGTAGAAAAAATTTCGTATTATTTTAATCATTTAGGTAGATAGAGAGAAGCTTTTAGTCATATATATGTATATGTGTGTGTAGATAGATATCATAGATAGATAGATAGATACTTCCCAAAATATAGTGAAATACAGCCTAACTGTATGTCATCAACTCTTGATGAAAATTTTTCAATGATTCATCATGAAGCACTTCTTATGATGCTTGAATGAGCCTGTCAAACAACTTGAATACTTCCTAGTGACAGGAGATTCAAGTGTTACAGCTCATTCAATATTCCACTTATTTGTTAAGCACCTACTCTGTACCAGGCAGCCTCTTCAATTTTTGAACAGCTATAATTGTTTAAAAGTTCTAACTCATGTCGAGATGAAATCCTCCTGTAAAGAGCTTCAACACCTCGTAAAGAGCTTCAACACAAAGTGTTTCTCTGTTGCAGAAACACAGTGTACCGGGGGTTGGGGACAGTGACACAGCTGCCTCTAGGGACCTCACGGTGTCATGCGAGCAGGGGCAGGACATTTGATGGTGGAATAATAAACGCCAGTACACAGACATACAAAGTGCTCTCTGAGAAACTGGATGCAGAAGCCACTACCTCTGCTAAGGGAGTGGTCAGAGAAGGCTTCGAAGAGAGCATGGTATTAGAGAAAGGGTGAACAGGACTCAAAAGAAAAAGAACATTCCAGGTCCAAGGAATAGTATAAATACAAGCATGGAAGCCTAAAAGAGCACAACATATTTGGAAACTTCAAGTGGCTCCGTATGTCCTCAATAAAAGGTTGTGGAGCAGAAGATAAGACTGACAAAAGTCTGTTAGAGGCAAATTAGGAAAACACTTGTTCTTCGTGACAAGGAGTTTGAACTCCAGGCTATGGGGAATCAGTAAAGAATGTTAAATGAGGAAGTGACATGATTGACTTTCTTTTTTTAAGTTTTATTAATCAGCTTTGTTTTAAGCAGATGTGGTGTATAATTCCCTAGAATTTTTTTTAATTTTTATTTTATATTAGAGTATAGTTGATTTACAATGCTGTGTTACTTTCAGGTGCACAGCAAAGTGACTAAGTTATACATATACATATATCTATCCTTTTTCAAATTCTTTTCCTACTTAGGTTATTACAGAATATTGAGCAGAGTTCCCTGTGCTATATAGTAGGTCCTTGTTGGTTATCTATTTTATACATAGTAGTGTGTATATGTCAATCCCAAACTCCCAATTTATACCTCCCCCCCTTTTTCCTGTGGTAACCATAAGTTTATTTTCTGATTTGAAAAATTACTCTGACTGAAGTTGAGGATGAACCAGAGAAAGGAGAAAACATAAGAAAGAATAGAGAGGAGACCTGTAAATGGTTTGTTTCTTCCCCTTTCCCTCTCCTACCTTCTCTCTGTTCCTTCCTTCTGAAATAGGAAATATGTCTAAACAAAGGTGATACGTGTGAGGAAGAGATGAACCAACAGATTTCAGAGGTAAGGAAGTAAAATCATTATCAGTACTTTTTGACCAGTCCAATATGGGGATTGAAGGAGAGGGCTCTAAGTCTGCCCCCTGGGGCATCACAGAATTCTTCCCTATGATAAATCTTCAGTCATTTGAGAATAATTATCCCATTCTTTCCCTCACCACCCAAGAAAGCACTCCTCTTCCACCTAAGAACAATAAAATGCCATTCCCCAGTCCTGCTGTCCTCCAGTGCTTGATTAGGTAAAGAGGGTGCCTTATCTAAAATTTCTCAACTCAACAATATGCCCAAACTCAGTAAGTAGATAAATGCATTCTTCTTCAGCCTATAGGTATTTACACCAGCCAAAACATCTCCCTCGCTGTTCAGCTGTCAAGAAAATATATTAATGCTTCTAAATCAAGAACAAAAATAAAATCACTCAGAAATAAGTTTAACATTTCATATTTTTGGCACTTAAAATATTCCTCTATTTGTGCTATCCTGAGCATATGACTTGCAAAGTGAAGTAGCCATAAATCAGGCTACTCTAATACCGCTCCTCGCAGACATTTGTCAGGAAAAATAATTAATATACTGGCTAAGAGAACACTAATAAAGCAGTGTATTGCATTTCATTTGGTCCTTATTCAACAACGGTGAAGAGTTCCAAAGCAAAAGACAAAGAAAATTAGAATGATCATTATCCTATACCCTGTCCTATTGATGAAGCACATTCTTGATGCTGGCAAAACTCCTGGACCTGATCTTTATTTTTAACTTACTGATTCTTTTCCATCAGTGACAGACTTGTTCTGCCACAAGGGATGGGTTTCCAACTTGGCCTGAGGGAGGCATGTGGGTTAGAAACAATATTGTCATTGGCCTACTTTTGGCAAGATTGGTGGAAAATCAAACAACTGTTATGTTTTGGAGTTGTGGGCTAATAGTGCCCTCTGTTTTCCATTTTAGCTCCCATCAACAGAATTACCAGATGGCTAAGAAGCCACTATAATAGAGGTAATGTTCCAATATAGTGGGAAAAGACCAACCCAATAAACATTCTAACATTTATCTAGTCGCTTAAAATAGCAATCTAAATGTTTAAAGATAAATTTTGTTAAAAGAATACATAGCAGAAACTCTTGAAGCCTCACTCCTTTCACCAGAATACTTGGTCTTTTTAGAGCAATATATTCATTGCTGATGCCAGCACTCTCAAAATATCTCATCCATCCTCCCAAATGCCAAACCTTATAACCCAGTGGACCACAATCACCTGCAAGATTTGTAAGACTCTTCCTAAACCCCCCAGAGATTCTGAGTCAGTGGGTCTATGATAGAGCATAAGGATCTGTAATTTTAAAGACTCTTTCCAGATGACAGGGGAACAATTTAGAGAAGTCTGAGGTCTACCTGTGGGAGAAAATTTTAAATAAGGGTGTTGGACAGGGAAGCAATCAGTTGGGTGGATTTTCAGTTTACATATATCCTCTGCTCCCGCCCACAGGTTTCTTCATGCCTCCTAGTGGATGGAGGGTGAGGTACCCAGGGTGAATGTGATCCCCTGGTTGAGAACCAATGCTCTTTGGAATAAAGAATCATGGAACTGCTTGGAGGAAAAACAAAAACAAAAAGCTTCCTCTCTTAAAGTGTGAACATGTAAAACTAGTAGGATTCAATTATAGAACCACTGTTTTCTTCAACACCCTCAATTTTGGTTCATTCTATGGGGTTAATGCTTCCTCTGCTCCTGAAAGAAATTCTGGGAAGATGGAATTAGTTTTTCCAGGCATTCTCAGATAAGAAAGTCGTTTTGTCTGAAAAAGAGTCTCATAATTGAAAGTCAAAATTACAGAATTTAAAGCTAAAATTTCCCTCCTCCCCGTGTTCGGACCTGCACTCCCAATGGGGACCCACACATTCAACCTTTTCTCAATTTCCCCTCTTGCTTCTCCCTTTCCTCCATCTCATTTAGTCAGCTTCCTCTCCCCTACGCAAGATTGAAGGTGGAACTGGGGTCAGGAGAGAGAAGGGAGAAGAGGTAAGGACACAGAGAGAAGGTCTTGCCTGACTAAAACCGATGCAATCTGCCACTGGCTCCCTCTGGCTGGCTACTGTGTAAAGCTGACTCACTCATGAGGTGCATAAGGGTTCTTTGTGGGGCTCCTGCCCTCACTGAGACCTCTCACGCACAGAACTAGGAAAATCGCTTTGCTCTGGCTCCTGGCTCACAGGTCCTGCAGCAGCTCCTGGCTTCCTGCCGCCTTTCTCGATGAGCTCTCTTGCCCTACCTGCCCCAAGTGCTTGGGCAGGATTCAAGGCAGTCCAATACCAGCTTTCTTTCTCACAGGTGGCCCACATTTGATCCATGGAAAAGACTCATGTCATTCCCTGTCCCATCATCAAAGCAGGAAGCTCTAACCAGAGAATCTTGCTTTTAGGTGCTTAAAGCATGTGTCAGACATCAGTCAACTCTGCCCCTTGAACAACAGGAAACCAATGTATTCCTCTGAAGCACATTTTGCTTGACTTAAAGCAAGAAGAAGCCTCTCCACTACTTCATCTCCATGAGGAAAGGGGATGAGCAACATACTAAAAGCTCTCTCTAAACAGTCCTCTCTTATATCTTCAGCTAAGTCCTCCCAATCTCTCCAACTTCTTTCATAGACTGGCGGCAGATGATCTGCAAAATCAGTCCATAACTACCATCTTCTCAAAATGCGTCTAAGTGATGCTGCACCTCACTTGGCATGCAGTGCTTCTATTGTCTTGCGGCCTCAGGTGAAACAGGGATTGAAAGAGTTCCCTTTTACATTTGGGTGGCTAAAATCCTAGTCTTCTAGGCTGCCAAACTGAGAAGGGCAATGAATTTCCATTAGAGGATCTGAACATGCCCTGCATTCACTTGGCTCTTTGACATTTGAAGTCTGGGCAGACTGGCAGGTCCCATTTGCCAAGGAGCAATTACTTCTGTAGTAATTAGGTCTGAAATCATGTTGCCTCTTTGAATCAAAAGCAGTTATCTGCGCGATATAACATTCAACCAGTGCAGACACAGAAGAGAAAATAAACAGCCAATGTTTCTTCCACCAGATGCAGCACTGAATTTCACACAGATAAAGATTCTGAGAGTACTAAACATTACAAGACTATAATCATAAGAATACCAAAGACTTTCTTTTTTTATTTATCTTTGGCTACATTGGGTCTTTATTGCTGCGCTCGGGCTTTCTCTAGTTGCAGCGAGTAGGGGCTACTCTTTGTTGCAGTGTGCAGGCTTCTCCTTGCAGTGGCTTCTCTTGTTGTGGAGCATGGGCTGTAGGCACACGGGCTTCAGTAGTTGTGGCTCGCGGGCTCTAGAGCACAGACTCAGTAGTTGTGGCGCAGGGGCTTAGTTGCTCTGTGGCATATGGGATCTTCCCCGACCAGGGCTCAAACCCATGTCCCCTGCATTGGCAGGCGAATTCTTAACCACTGCACCACGAGGGAAGCCCCCAAAGAGATTTATTGACTAAAGCCATATTATTGTTAATTCTGTTACAATAGGGAAAGAACAGGGGGGCAAAGTGAGGAAAAAGAAGGAATCTTAAGTGGTAAATGGAAAGCAAAAATTTAGATATATCAAGTATTCTGAAGATCAGCTAGTTTGATTGCTTTGTTTTACATAAAATAATAACAATAATAATAAGCAACCCTACTGAGCATTTACTATGCCTTAAGCACATTATATATGTTATCTCATTTAATCATCACATATATGAAAGACTGTGGTAGATTAGATTATTGTTCTTGGGTGTTCACTCATTCCCATTCTCTGCTATGCAACCTCACAGCACATTTTAGAGGGCAGAGTATATTTCTCTACGCCACTGATGTTGGGCTTGGCCATGTGACTTGCTTCGACTAATGGGTTGTTAGCACATGTAACACAGATGTGTTTGTGTAATTTGACTTGTCATCCTGAATTCTTGAGATAGATTGTTGTTGGTTCAAGAAGAATGAAGAAACATATGGAGCAGACCTAAACTCAACCTGAAACCTAGAGCCAAGGTCAACCAATAAGCATCTTCAAGCAGATATGACCCAACAAACTTGCAGGACCATGAGCTAGGAAAATTAATGCTGTGTAAGTTGCTGAGTTCTGGACAGATTGGGATGTGGCATTATTTTGGCAACAGCTGACTAATATGGAGACTTAGACAAAGAAAAATAATTCCTGCCTATGACCACTACCAAAATAAAGTTCAGAATAGTCATATTCCCAGTTTTCTCCCATACTACCAACTTATCTCAATTTAGATACCTTGACTCTAACCTGTGGTCACTGCTGGATGTTAAGAATTTTATTGGGAAAAGAGTTCTATATGAAATTCACAGAAATTCTGAATTACTAAGAGAACTAAAAATTTCCTCCTCCCTTTTTTTGTTTTTGTTTTTTTTTTTTTTTTTGCTGTGCATGAGATAAAGACAAGCAAAAGGACATCTACAGTTTGACTCAAGCAACATATCAGCTTTAGAATGAACAAGAATAAAGCAAATTGGCAAAAGTTTTTCATGCAAAATGAACCATCAAACCCCAGGACTAGAAGCATATAAATCCTTGGCATTAATCAATGGGTATTTATTGAGTGCTCATGCAACGTTAAGCTGAGGGCAAAGATGGCGGTGGGGAGTGGTTGCTTACTGAGTGGTTAAAAATAAAAGTACGAAAGAGAGATCGTCCCTTGAGAAATTTTATCCTCATTAAACAGTAACTCTTGGGACTTCCTTGTTGGCGCAGTGGATAAGAATCCGCCTGCCAATGCAAGGGTCATGGGTTCAATCCCTGGTCCAGGAAGATCTCACATGCCACGGAGCAACTAAGCCTGTGCACCACAACTACTGAGCCTGCTCTCTAGAGCCTGCAAGCCACAACTACTGAAGCCCGTGTGCTCTAGGGCCCGCGTGCCACAACTACTGAGCCCGAGTGCTGCAACTACTGAAGCCTGCGTGCCTAGAGCCCGTGCTCTGCAATAAGAGAAGCCACCACAATGAGAAGCCCATGCACCTCAATGAAGAGTAGCCCCCACTCGCCACAACTAGAGAAAGCCTGCGCACAGCAACGAAGACCCAACATGGCCAAAAATAATAAATAAAAATTAAAAAAAAAAAAAGTAACTCTCATAGGTTCAAATCATTGCTTCAAATCCCAAAACATTCAGAACTGCATGGAAAGTCTTAATTTGCTTCAAAAATAAATTCCAAATTTGCTAACAAACAAAAACATCTACCCCACCCTCAAATAAAACCTACAGCAAACATCAACACAATAGTGAAATTTTTAAAACATTAACTTTAAAATTAGAAAAAAGAAAAAAGCCTGATATCACCATTTCTATTCACATTATACAGGATATCTGAACCAGTAAAATAAGAAAAAGAAAATAAGTCAAAAACATGAGAACTAAACAGGAAAAATCAACAGCCATCATTTTTTTTTTAAACATCTTTATTGAAGTATAATTGCTTTACAATGGTGTGTTAGTTTCTGCTTTATAACAAAGTGAATCAGTTATACATATACATATATCCCCATATCTCTTCCCTCTTGGATCCCCCTCCCTCCCACCCTCCCCATCCCACCCCTCTAGGTGGTCACAAAGCACCGAGCTGATCTCCCTGTGCTATGCGGCTGCTTCCCACTAGCTATCTATTTTACATTTGGTAGTGTATATATGTCCATGACACTCTCTCACCCTGTCACATCTCACCCCTCTCCCTCCCCATATCCTCAAGTCCATTCTCTAGTAGGTCTGTGTCTTTATTCCCGTCTTGCCACTAGGTTCTTCATGGCCTTTTTTTTTTCCCTTAGATTCCATATATATGTGTTAGCATACTGTATTTGTTTTTCTCTTTCTGACTTACTTCACTCTGTATGACAGACTCTAGATCCATCCACCTCGTTACAAATACCTCCATTTCATTTCTTTTTATGGCTGAGTAATATTCCATTGTATATATGTGCCACATCTTCTTTATCCATTCATCCGATGATGGACACTTAGGTTGCTTCCATGTCCTGGCTGTTGTAAATAGAGCTGCAATGAACATTTTGGTGCATGACTCTTTTTGAACTATGATTTTCTCAGGGTATATGCCCAGTAGTGGGATTGCTGGGTCGTATGGTAGTTCTATTTGTAGTTTTTTAAGGAACCTCCATACTGTTCTCCATAGTGGCTGTATCAATTTACATTCCCACCAACAGTGCAAGAGTGTTCCCTTTCCTCCACACCCTCTCCAGCATTTATTGTTTCTAGATTTTTTGATGATGGCCATTCTGACCGGTGTGAGATGATACCTCATTGTAGTTTTGATTTGCATTTCTCTAATGATTAATGATGTTGAGCATTCTTTCATGTGTCTGTTGGCAATCCGCATATCTTCTTTGGAGAAATGTCTATTTAGGTCTTCTGCCCACTTTTGGATTGGGTTGTTCGTTTTTTTGTTATTGAGCTGCATGAGCTGCTTGTAAATCTTGGAGATTAATCCTTTGTCAGTTGCTTCATTTGCAAATATTTTCTCCCATTCTGGTGGTTGTCTTTTGGTCTTGTTTATAGTTTCCTTTGCTGTGCAAAAGCTTTTAAGTTTCATTAGGTCCAATTTGTTTATTTGTGTTCTTATTTCCATTTCTCTAGGAGCTGGGTCAAAAAGAAGCTTGCTGTGATGTATGTCATAGAGTGTTCTGCCTATGTTTTCCTCTAAGAGTTTGATAGTGTCTGGCCTTACACTTAGGTCTTTAATCCATTTTGAGTTTATTTTTGTGCATGGTGTCAGGGAGTGTTCTAATTTCATACTTTTACATGTATCTGTCCAATTTTCCCAGCACCACTTATTGAAGAGAACAGCCATCATTTTATGCTTGTATACATAGAAAACTCAAAAAAAATTATATAGGTAAAGTGTTAGAACTATTAAGAGATTTTAACAAGGTAGCTAGATATAAGATTATTAGTTTTTAAATCCATATTAAAAAGTCAATTGTACATTTACACACCAGGAACAGACATTTACAATACACAACTTTTAAAAATACCCCCTAAAAATCAAAAATTAAAAAAAGTTGTATAAATAAATTTCACAAAATCTTTGCAAGATCTCCAAGAAGAAAAATATAATACTTCACTGGAAGGCATGAAAGATGACTTAAATAAATGAGAGATATACCATGTTCATGGATTACATGAACATGTGTGTATTCTAACCATATCAATTATCCCTAACATGTTCTGTATATTCAATTTAATTCGAATCACAGTTCAGTAGGTTTTATGGAACACTAAAAGCTAATTTTTTAATCATATGTAGATTAATGGGTAAATAGAGAGATGGACAGTTATGTGACAAAGCAATATGGCAAAAGGTTAATTATAGAATCTAAGTAGTGGGTTCATGGGTGTTTATTTGCTATAAAATTCTTTCAACTTCTTTTCATTCTTGGAACTTTTCATAATAAAATGTTGGGGGAAAATCATATGGAAATGTCAACAGCTCAGAATAGCCCAGACACCCCTGAAAAGGAAGAGCCAGATGCTTTACCACACAGGAAAATTTTGAATAAAAATTATAATAATCAAGAGACTGTGGCATTGGTATGGGAACAGAAAAACAAATCAATGGACTATAATAGAAATCAGGCATTTATGAAAACCTGATTTATTTCAGATCTGACATTATAGATCACTGGGGAAATGGTGGATCATTCATTAAATGGTTCTAGGAAAATTGGTATGCAAATAAAAAATAATTAAAATGTAAACAACAAAATTTTAAAACTCAGGAAAAAATCAAGAGAATATCTTTAAAATATCTTTAAATTAATCAAGGCACAAAAAAAGTATATCATAAAACCGTTTGCAAAAAGAGTTTAAAACAGATGGGCTTCCCTGGTGGCGCAGTGGTTGAGAATCTGCCTGCCAATGCAGGCGACACGGGTTCGAGCCCTGGTCTGGGAAGATCCCACATGCCGCGGAGCGACTAGGCCCGTGAGCCACAATTACTGAGCCTGCGCATCTGGAGCCTGTGCTCCGCAGCAAGAGAGGCCGCGATAGCGAGAGGCCCGCGCACCGCGATGAAGAGTGGCCCCCGCTTGCCACAACTAGAGAAAGCCCTCGCACAGAAACGAAGATCCAACACAGCCATAAATAAATAAATAAAAATTTAAAAAAAAAAAAAAAACAGAGAAGATTAAGCTATATATATATATATATATTAGGGTTACTAAAAGGATAAGGAAAACATTATTAAAATTTATGGAGTGTTTTTCTTTTCATACCAATAACACTCTTGCAAACATGGTGAACATTCTTAAAATCCACTGGACTTTCTGTAAGAAGCGTGGCAACACCAACCCCCCAAAATGACAGTACAAGAAGGGCAAGGATCCTCAGTATGCCCAGGGAAAGCAGCATTATAACAGGAATCAGAGCGACTATGGTAAGCATAGACTAAGCTGTTTTTTCTAGGAAAAGGCTAAAACTACAAAGAAGATTGCACTAAGGCTTGAACGTATTGAGCCCAAATGTAGATCTAAAAGAATCCTGGATATTTAGAGATGCAAGCTTTGGAACTGGGAGGAGATCAGAGAAAGGGCCAAGTGATCCAGATCTAAGCTTCATCTTTTGTTTTGTTATGAAGACAATAAAATTTTGAGGTTATGTTCACTTCATTTGGTTGCTTTGTTCTTTGGGGAGGGAAATAAGCTAGTGTCATCAACAAAATTCCCCTTGTGGGGAAATTTACACTTTAAAAAATTGTATGGAGTGGAGGGATGAGGATACAATTTGGAATGAGCATATCGGGAGCCACAGGTGTAGTAGTAATGATCTATTTTTTTAATTGGGTGATATATATGAATGTTTATTTTATTTATAGTTATAAAACTGGATACATACTATTTTATATATGATATAATATACAAATTAAAGATTTTAGGTCAAATGCAGGATGCTAAGAAACCTAATAGGAAAGTAAAAAATCTAAAACGCTAATCGAGATAGAAAGAGATAAGCAAACTCTCTTAAAATCTTAACATTTTCATGTCCCTCAACTTTAAAGAAAATAAGCCAAAATAAAGGTGGCACTAGCTTATATTTTACTTTAGTAAATTTGGTAAAGCATCCATGAAGTATAATCTAGAAGCTTAAAAACTACACAGGACTTCATGAAGTTCTTTTTTATTAGCCTTTCAAAATTTATGAATTGTAGCTAAGTATGTCTTTCTGTCTTAGGAAAAAGAGCAAGGGAATGGAAATTATGACCAAATATCCTTCCCTCCCTCCTTCCTTCCATGCTTCCTCTCTCCTTCTGTATTAATTTTAATTTTCTAATACTGTATAACAAATTACAAAAAGAAGAAAAAGAAGAAGATGAAGAAGAAGAAGAAGAAGAAGAGGAAGAGGAAGAGGAAGAGGAAGAAGAAGAAGAAGAAGAAGGAGAAGAAGAAGAGGAAGAAAGAAAAAGAAAACCACACAGAAGCTTAAAACAAAACAAATTTATTATTTCACAGTTTCAGGTCAGGAGCCTGGTCACCGGTCAACTGGGTCCTCTGCTCAGTGTCTTGCCAGGCCAAAAATCAAGGTGTGGCCAGAGCTGTGATCTCATCTGTGACTCAGAGTCCTCTTCCAAGCTCATTCAGATTGTTGGCAGAATTCAGTTCCTTGTGGTCATAGGACTGGTCCCAGTATTCTTGTTAAGTGTTGGCTAGGGGGTCACTTTCAGCTCCTAGAGGCTGCCCTCTGTTCCTAGCTATATGGCACTCCTACAACCTGCAGCTTACTTCTTCAAAGCCAGGAGGAGATATCTCTTTCATGTTTCAAATCTAACTTCTTTTAAGGGCACACCTGATTGGGTCAGGCCCTTCTGGGATAATCTCTCTTTTAATTAATACAAATTCAACTGACTAGGTACCTTAATTGCAGCTGGAAATCACAAGTTATTTGAGATGTCTGAAATATAGAGTGACTGGTGACATTGAGTGGGAGAAAACTAAAGAAAAAAGCTAAGTCACATAAGACATTGTAAGCCAATTGTGGAATGTGGCCTTCATCTTAGCAACAGTTAGAACCCATGAAGGAGTGAAGGTTTTTAAGAACAAAAATGTGAGACTGGTCAGACCTGCATTTTAGAAGAATGGCTCTAGGGGGCAGTAAGAATGATAGAGAGGACAAGTCATTTGAGCAAGTATTTGTGGAATGAAAGGGAAACCTGTGGCAAAAATAACTCTAGAAACTACCCCCAAAATAAAACGGCATGCTCTCAGAAATGCTTGAATTTGAGAAACAATTATTATAACCAGAAAAAAAGTCATATGCCCTTCCTCCTCTAGCCTACCACAAATATACACATATGGCTTTTGATAAAATAGCTGAGAGAGAGAAAAGGCAAAATGCAAAGAGAATAACCTTTAGGGGAGAAGCATACTGCAATCCATACTGTATCTTCATCTACTGTTGCCGGGTAGGGTAAAATTTCATCCTTAAATATCCTTGAAGTCAAAGTCAAAGGGATATAGAAAACTTGGCCAGTTACAAAAGTCACTGTGTCCACAGAATAAATTGTTCAGAAGAACGAACATGCCTGATGGTGAGACTGAGTGAAACTTTTCCTCTGTTATTTTAAGTAATACACCAAGCGTTGGGAGAGGTCAAAACAGAGGAATGACCAATGCACAGGTGAGTTTGATGAAAAACGTCTCCTGATGAAGGGAAGAGAGAATATGGCTCTGCAGAGAGAAGGGGCACATCCTGATCATAAATTTATCTCCATCCGCGGCATTCGATTACTTCTCATTCGCTGTGTCAAAGGCCTTATTGTGTGACTGGAGTAACCTGTGTGTATAATAACTTGCCAGCATCATCTCTTGGTCCTTTTCAGGGATTAACTACTTGCTAAATTCATTTATCAAAATTAAAACTAGGTTTTCAGAATGTTGCCCTCCAAATCCCAAGAAACTATGAAAGATTAACCTTTTGCAGATCCTTCCAGACTGAACACCAGTGGGTGACATCAACGCAAGTGATTAATAAGAGCTTTCTAAGGTCCAGGGGAGGTGCTGACAGACATTTCCCTCACATGACAGCATAAGTCATCTCCTAATCAACCTATGAAAACATACACCCTGATACTCTCCATACTAATGGAACACTTCCAGCTAATATTTAGAATATCCATAGGAGTTCTGTTTTGCGTTAGTACCAGAGGTTTTTCAAGTGTATCAGACCTCCTCGATGCTGTAAAACAGAATTCATTAACTCAATCTCGTTTAATCATTCTAGGAGCAACAGTAGCAGCAGCAGAATGAAAGTCAAATCCAGAGTGAATTAGTCATAGCTTTTCTGTGATGCTGTTTTTTTTAAAAAAAAATGGCATTAGCTAACATTTTTATCCCACTGACCCCTGTACCGTCCGAGTTGTATTCAGCCTGTATACTCACCACGGAGAAACACACTCCGCTTCTGTCTTATTTCTTCCTCGTCTCTTTACAGCCCGTGGTGCTATCTTGGGGCCTTAGAGGCATTTCATCCAAATAGCCACATTCGCACAAAATGTTCCAACACCTTCCCAGTACAATCCTTGACATTTTCCCTCCCCTCCCTGAGAGGCATGTGCTGTGAACCTGCTCCTTCTTGTATGTGAAATGGCAGCTGGGCTCATTAATGGTTCCCTCAGATCCTCTACATCCTTTATTCCTCAAAACAAACTCTTTGGCTCCATTCATAACAGGTCTGATAGCACCCTAAATAAAGTGCCGAGACTTTGCTTCCCATTAAAGGGTACGGGTTAGACCTGGATGGAGATATAAAACGGTACGTGTCCTATCAAAGTATTCCCAGATTCCCTTAATTACACTTAGGGAGTTGTTCCCTTTGAATCCCCTAAACAGGTGGTGAGTGATGTTTTCTTTTTCCCTCAGGGGCTACTAGCTTACAATATAATCATTTAACTGGGAAACACACGGGTTATGCTAACGTCATTCATTTTATATATATCTGGTATACCTAGCATTACTGAGCATATATGGTTACCATGCACTGTGTGAAGCAATTTATATGCATTATTTCCACCAATCTTTATGACTCTGTAAGTTATGTTTAATTACCAATATCCATTTAAACATAAGGAGACTGAGGTACAGGGAGTGTATTAATGTGTCCAAAGTCACTCAGCTAGCAAGTGGCCAGACCAGGAGTCAGACATGGTCAGTCTGGCCCCAGAGCCTGGGCCATACTCACTGACTGCCTTCCCCTTCACCCTGGGTGAAGCTCTGCAGTAGGTCCTAGAGTCATGTGGATGGATGAGTCACATGGATGCTGAAGACGATATTTCTGCCCCACATCCACCCAGAGCATAAATTCCAAGAAAAACACCTTAAACTCTATTACAGAGGTAAGAACAGAGTGGTGGTCCAGCATGGAAAATGGAATAGCTAACTCAGCCTAGAGGATTGAAGAAAGCTTCCCCAGGGGAGTGACATTCAAGCCACAAATGTGACAAAGAATATCTGAGGAAGAACAGACAATATACTATAAAGTACAATGTTATAAAAGGGGATGTACCAGGAAAGGCAAGAAGCTTGATATGATGGCACGAGACATGGGACCATGGAGAGAGGAAGAGGATGAGAGTGACAAGAAACTGAAAGGTTAAGTTAGGCCTTAATTGCGATGCTAAAAAGTCTGCATATTATTTTCAGGTAAGGGAGCCAATTGCTTTTAAGCAAAAGGATTACATTATTAATGTTAACTTTTGGGTTGCTTTTTTTTTTTTTTTTTAAAGAATATTAACCAAGTTAAAGTACAGATAATGGAGTAGAGAGAAAGACCAGAAGAAAAGGCACCTGTTTGGAAGCCAAGACAATAGCAAAAGCAAGACATAAAGAGGGGCGGCTTCCCTGGTGGCACAGTGGTTAAGAATCTGCCTGCCGACGCAGGGGACACGGGTTCGAGCCCTGGTCTGGGAAGATCCCACATGCCGTGGAGCAACTAAGCCCGTGCGCCACAACTACTGAGCCTGCGCTCTAGAGTCCGCGAGCCACAACTACTGAGCCCGCAGTGCTGCAACTACTGAAGCCCACACACCTAGAGCCCATGCTCTGCAACAAAAGAAGCCACCGCAATGAGAAGCCTGTGCACAGCAAAGAAGAATAGCCCCCGCTCGCTGCAACTAGAGAAAGCCCGCGCGCAGCAACGAAGACCCAACACAGCCAAAAATAAATAAAATAAAATTAATTAATTTTTTTTAAAAAAGCTTAAAAAAAAAAGACATAAAAAGGGCCTGAGCCAGACCAGTGGGAAGGAAAGGCCAGAACAAGACACATGAAAAAATTTCTCCACACTACTTACTCCACCATTTTCATACCATATATTTACTTCATAATTTGTTTATTTTCTGTCTCTCACTAGATTATAAGTTCCATGAGAACTTACAAGGATTTTTACTGAATCCTTAGTGCCTAGAACACTGCCCCACAGAACCTCCATAAATATGTTTAGAATAAGTGAAGTAAATTCAAAGGAATTGAGGGATAAATTGGATTTAAGAGATGAGAGAGTTAAATGACTGAAACTTCTAGCTAAGGAAACTGAATGGATGGTGATAGAGATCAAGAACCCACAAGACAGTTTTAAAGTGTCTACAGAATTCAGATTGATATATGTTGAAGGCTGTGTATCGTTTGGAACTGGAACACCGGGGAAAAGTTGAGACTGGTTTTAGAGATTTTGGAGTCATCAGTATAGAGTTAGAAAGGGTCCTGAAGTCATGGAAATGGACAAAACCAGGCAGAGCCCATGAGAGGGAAGAAGAGAAGTAAGGAAACCATGAGCAACCACAAAATTTAAAAGATATTATAACCAAGAAGGACTCTATGGGGCCTTCCCAGGAAAGACCCCCCCCCGCGCAGCCCGTGTCCCCTCTGCCTGCCTCTTGTCTGTAGAAGAACTTTAGCCAAAGAAAAATAAATTTAAACAGAGAAATGAGAAAATGCAAAAAGCAAAGGAAAATAGTCAAACAAGACAAAATAATAATAGTTCAACCATTAAGCAAAGTCAAGGACCTTTAGTTCCTCCTCAAGGGCTATAGACAATATTTTGAGCCATGTCCTTCAAGCTGTTTTGCAGATTCTGAAACCCCCACCAGGTGGAAGGAGTTAACTACATGATGACCAGACTGTAGCCATGACATGAGTTGCTCCATCTTACACAATTCCGAGAACAGGCCTCAAGGGAAACGGGAACGAACCAGCCCTGGAACTGAAGATTAACTGTACCTAAAACAATCAAGATGACACTGATCAGACCACCACATGACCAATTTCGAGATGATTGTTGGAGCTGACTGTGCTGTTCTGCATGTAACCCCCTCCCTCTGCCTATACACCCTTGAAACTCCCCTTTAAAGGCTCCTGCCCTGTGAGTGGCAGTTGGGAGTTGGTTCTTTGGGACATGAGTCCACCTTCTCCCCAGGTTGCTGGCCTCCTGAATAAAGCAACCTTTCCTTTCCCACCAACACTTATCTCTCGAGCATTGGCTTTCAAGCAGTGAGCAGCCAGACCTGAATTTGTTGACAATAGGAGAGCCAGTAACAGAAATAAAGAAGAAACAGTGAGAAAGCTAAGAGGAAAACTGGGAGAGAAGGGTGTTCTGGAAAAACCAGAAGGGAGAGTCTTGAAAAGCAGAGCCTGGGGACGAGTTGTGCCATTAACCTTATCTGAGTAAAATCAAATGAAGATAGAAATCAACTATACTTCAATAAAAAATTTTTTTAATTAAAATTAATAAGTAAATAGAAAAAATTGCATGAAGATAGAAAATAGGATTTTTTTTCCTTTATTAAAAAAAAAACCACAACTTGCACCAGAGCACATGGATTGGCAGGCAGAGCAACACTTCCCCTTGAGCTGAGGATCTTTGTGCAGGACAAAACCTGCTCGACCCCCAGGAGGTGCCCCTTGCTAGGAATTAGGCAAGGAATTATTTCAGGGTAGCGAGACCAGAATGCAAGCACCAATAGAGTCATCCATCTAAGATAACGGAGAAAAGAAAAGTAAAGGAGAACAGGGCAGGAGATGGAAACAATCCATCTTTGAGTTTAAGGAGCATGGTGAAGGTTTGAAACAGAGGAAGATAAAACTTGTTAGAGGTTAGAAAAAGGGTGATCTGATCTGTATTGATAGTTCACCTGAGGTTGGATCCTAGTGCCACAAATTGCACAGGTGTGTAATTTTTTCCAGCAGGGTTCAGAAGCTCAGTAACAGGAGCAAAGAAAGCAAGTGGTTAGCTTCATCTTAAATTTCTGTAGAAATTTACGTAATGCTCTACTACCCATTTTAAAAATTGACAGCAATCACAAAAGTCTAGACTGTAGGAAATAATAGGAAAAATAACTCTAGTTCCCTCAACAAATAAATCGTAAGTTGAAAGAGAGAGAAAGAAAGCAGGAATCTGTACATTGAAAAAATATGAAGAGAAAGAGCAACGCATCACAATGTGGGGAAGTATTTGGATACTGAGTCCAGCAGACAAATTATAAAATAATATTTTAAAATTGGCATGGCAGACATTAGAAATGTGAACATTAACTGGATTTTGTGCTACTAAGGAATTACTCACATTTTTGGAGTAACATTGCCATTGTGGTTTTGCTTAAGAGTCCTCAGGTTTGAGAGATTGATACAGACACACTTACAGATTAACTTGGTACAGGGCCGGAGCTTGCTTCAAAATAATCTGGGAAGTGGGAAAGTGGGTGGGGACATAGGTAAAGTAAGATTGGCTATGAATTGATGACTTTGCAGCTGGGTGATAGGTACATAGGGATTCATTATACTATTCCGTGCACTTTCATATAGGTTTCAATTTTTCTATAACAGATTTTGTTTAAGGACAAAACAAGATTCTATTAAGTGAATAATGGAAAAATTGCATTACTCCTAATCATGGCCAGTTAGGGAGATAATGAAAGAGAGGGGAAATTTTTAAAGGGAGGATACACAAGTCAGAAAAAGGCAGAAAGATGAAAAGGACTGGAACACAGAGGAATAAAGGCATAAATACAAACAGAAAAAGAGGAAGCAACCAAGTGAAAGACAGACTTGTGAAATGACATTACCACCTTGTGGTCTTTTAGGATATTGCCCCTAAATACTCCAGCCATGATGTTTTTTCACACCTGTAGGCATTTGTGGGGATGTCATGCCTACACTTGCACCAGGTGTAACTGAGGTCACGGCCATACCTAAGCTTCTGTCTGGAGGTTTCTTATTTGTGACTGAAATTTAGTTGACTCTCCTAATATTTTCAGACTGTACTTCCACTCATTCTCACAAGGTTCCCACATTTACTAAGTTTTATCATCCTGAATGTCCCACTTTATATATTCAGGGTTAGCTTCTAATTTGGTATTTCAGGACTTTGTGAACAAATCTTTGTTCACCTTATCCAAACCCTTAGTGGTTTTTTTTGTTTTGTTTTTTTAAAAAAAAAGCTTTATCGAGATATAATTGATATCCAAAAAATTGGACATATTTAATGTATAAAATTTGATGACTTTGGAGATATGCCAAAACCATCAGGACAATCAAGGTAATAAACCTATTCATCACCTCTGTTTGTTATATCATCTATTTGCCACTCTAACTCCAGCCTAATCTTAATTTCTAATTCCTCCATCTCCTTGTGCAGTCTACTCACGTTTCTCTAACCTTGTCCAACTCCACAGAAGTTACTCTTCATTGCAGTATGTGACAGAGCAGCATACGGTATTCATACAGTGTGGGAGTGCCCCACGAGACAAAGGAAAGGATTGGGAATGTGGAACCAAAGGGATTCTATAGCTAAAGTGGCCCCACTAGTCAGCCAGATGACCCAAAGAAGAACGTTCCATCTCATACTCAACAGCCCAAATAGCCCCGATGCGATTGCTATCACCTGGTATTATCTTTTAAATTCCTCCTCCGCTCTAGTCTCCAAGCTAGCCTCCTTGCTTGCTTCCGGTAGTGCCCTCACCTGACCCTCCACACTGCATCTAGTTACTTCTCCAAAATGCAGATCAATTCTGTGATTCTCCACTTAATACCTTCCAGTATTTCCTAACATCCACGAGGAAAAAATCCTAAATGCAGACCACCAAGCTCTTCCCAACACAATTCCTGCTTTCTAGTCTTATCCACTACAGTGTCCCCAACGTACACACTCCGCTCCAGCCATGCCAGGCTGCTTGCTATTCCCAAAAAGGCCACTGAATGTGTCACAATCCCTTGCCTTGGCACAGATTGTTATTCCTGTCTGAAAACCCATTTTTATGCCTGGTTAACTCCTAATCTTGGTTTGTCTTAACTTAGACACTGAATTAAGACTCAGACCTAACACAGCTGACCTCACTTCACGCCTGAGTGTTCCCATAGCACCTTAACGCTATTACACTTAACTTATTGTGTTGCGATGATGTGTTTACAGGTCTATCTACAGCCCTGCCTCTAGCCCCCTTAGACTCAAATGGAAGACAACTGGAACTGTGCTGTACTTATTTAAGCTCTCCCAGAACTTAGCACAGTGGCCCGCAAGGCGTGGGTATGCAATAAAGATTGGCTGCCTTCTCCTCTGCAGCTATTTGTGGAAATCTGATCTCCAAAGTATAGAGTGGGTGGCCAGAGCTTTAATGAAGAAAAGAGATATCATTTGGGGCTGATTGGGTTGGGTATTTTTTAATGATACTTAGCCAGTGTTAGCAAGAATTCTCTCTTAAACTTCAGCGAGGAAGTAAAAATGTGTTCAAGTCTTGCAGAAGTAAATACAACAAAATATATCAAACATATGTATATCATTAAACCCAGAATTCCACGTGTAGGAACTGAAATTGACAATATGCACAAAAATCTTGATACAAGAATATTTGTCACTTGACAATATGCACAAAAATCTTGATACAAGAATATTTGTCACAGCAGTATTGACACAGTCTAAAAAAAATCTGGGAACCCAAAATGTCCAGAATAGGAGCTTTAAAAAGCAAATTGTGGTATAACCATATGATGGAATTCTAGGCAGTCACTAAAAATTATATAACATGAATTTAAAGTTATTCTCTTGAAAAGCAAAAAACAAATGCTGGTTATAAAACAACTGTGGCCAACTTAATAGTGCATGCATGTGTTTGTTTCTATCATGGACTAATGCAATAGACTTATGTACATACATACACTTATACACAAACATAAGATACCCATGCACAGTGAAAGTTTGGGAAATATGTATAACCAAAATGAAAATAGGTTTATAAATAATGTAATTGTTGGCTCCTCTGTACTTTCTTTTCTTTTCCCCTGTATTTTATTTTATTTATTTATCTTTTAACATCTCTATTGGAGTATAATTGCTTTACAATGGTGTGTTAGTTTCTGCTGTATAACAAAGTGAATCAGCTATACATATTTCTCTGTACTTTCTGATTTTTCTCCAGTGAACAGGTATTGCCTTTAAAATAATAAGGGGAAAAATAAAGGTTTTTTTTTTTTTTAAGAGAAGAGGAAGAAGAAAGGAAAGGCGGCGGAGTCCCTGAGGCCATCAAGAGAGAACCTAGGAAGCTGGGCTGAATCTAAAAGAGCATCTGAATCTTAATAACACAAAGACCAATGGAGTTTTACAGAAGGTTAAGCCAATTGGTCATATGTGCCTTAGTGTCAAGTACTCAGATCAATATGTACTTGAGGTCAGTGTCAGTGAATGGAAATGATTTAAAGAGGAGGGAGCTAGAAAGAGGAGGTGATATCTGTCAATATTATGGGTCAGACTATTCACATAACCCTTCTTTCCTTGGTTGCCCCAGCTCACCCCTTCACTCGCCTCCATCCTTACTACAGGGACTTGGAGAATACTAGAAACTTCCTTTATTCGTGGAGAACAGGAGGGATATCTGTGGAAGTAGTGCACAAAGAATATCTAGGCCAAGTGTCTGCCCAGGCTATCTGGATCTTCTTCACCAGACTTGGGCATCCCTCCCCTAACCCAGAGCTCAGTGGACAGAGCTTAGTGCTTGGAAATTTATTAAGTTTAGGTTTCATCAAAAATTTCATACTGTTTGATTTACAAAGAAAACCAATAGGGAAAATCTCCTGTCTCACTAGAATGGATATCAAATATTCATTTTGAAAATTCTTTTGTTCTGACAAAAAAACCCCACTAAAATCATACTAGATGAAAGAGGGAGTTGAAGGTTGTGATGGTTAATTTTATGTGTCAACCTGACTGTGTCAAGGGATACCTCGCTAGCTGGTTAAACATTATTTCTGGGGGTGTCTATGAGGGTGTTTCCAGAAGAGATTAGCATTTGGACTGGTGGACTGAGTAAACCAGATGGCCCTCCCCAACGTGGATCGGCATCATCCAACCTATTGAGGGAGGCGAAAGAAGGGAAGCTGTGCTCTCAGCTTGACTGTTTGAGCTGGACAATCAATCTTTTCCTGCCCTCAGTTCTCCTGGTTCTCAGGCCTTCGGACCCAGGCCGGAAACTACACCATTGACTCTCCAGCTCTCAGTCCTTTGAACTACACCATCGGCTTTCCTGGGTCTCCAGCTTGCAGACAGCAGACCATGGGACTTCTCATGTATATGTATACATCTCCTATTGGTTCTGTTTCTCTAGAGAAATCTAACTAATAGAAAGATGTAGAAGTAGAGATAGCAAGAATACACTAATTTTAAAGAACTTTTTGGCTGTGAAGTCGAGAGAGAAGGGTGGAGGTGAAGAGAGGTATGCATTGTTATTTTGTTTGCTTTAAGGCAAAAAGAGACTTTTGTATTCTCATGTCTCATGAGGAAAACTATTAGAGGGGAAATATTGAACATAAAGGAGAGGACACAGAGGGAGGCCCTGGGATTGAATGAGATAGAGAACATCAGAGCATCTCTACTTCTGAGGTTGCAGAAAAGTAAGTTATGGGGATGCATAATATTTGAAGTTTTGAAGATGTAGTGTGGTGGGACTTCTTATTTGATTCTTTGTGAAATTAGAGGCAAGATCAACTACTAGAGGGAAAGGAGTGTACAGGGAGTGGAATAGTGGTTTTAGGAGCATGATATATTTTTGGATAATGTTTTCTTGGAAAAGATACTTCATCACAGGTGGTGTTCTCTGGGAAGCAGACACTGGGACAGAGTTGGGGGTACAAAGCATCATTAGAAAGTAACACCTGTGAAAGAGGAATTATGCCGTACCAGAAGCTCAGGGTTGTTCTCTATTGTTGGACATTCAGAGGAAGCAGATCTGATTGGTAGGTAGGAATTCATGCTATTAAGCTCATACATCATAGCCTTCTTCACTGTTAATGTGATCACATCATCTATGTGCCCACCGTGCTAGCCCTAGCGTGGCCACTGATATAGGTTGGCAACATCAAATGGCCAAGCCATTTTGACTGCTTATTTGTTTAGTGCCTCTCCCATGGTGGATTCTATCTGGGGCATGGTTAATGTAAGAATGATCTTTACACATCATGTCCACTCCCATATATTCATCCATATGTCTCTTAGATCTTGTCACCAGTCTCCCGATCTTTCTTCCTTCTATCTCTGACCAGGTTGTCACTGCCGTTAGTCCTCATACAGTGTAACTTCCTTCCACACAAGGTGGATAGCCTAGTGTACCACCCACTGGGAATATTTTCCTTCACTGCAGTTTTGTCAAGACCACCCTGAGTGGGGCAGTAATTCAGCTGCTGCTCACATCAAGCTTACATCTACAAAACAAGCCAAACCGTCTATCAACCAAGCTGAGGGTTTTCCGCCTTCCTTCAGCTGGTCCTACAGGCCCTCCCACGTGACCAGAGGTGTGAACTGGAGGAGGGGCAGTGGTGCAAATATGATGGATAGTGTAGGGGGTGGGTTATCTGCTCATTCATTCTGCTTGAATCTTTTGGTCCTGCTCATACTTGGTCCAGATGTATTATTTCCAACCTATAATGGACTACCACTGAGCCCACCTGACGTTATAACCTGGTATGACCAACAGGATCCAGATCATGATGGCCATTTTAAGACACATGGTTACTTGGGGTCCCATGTTCAACTGTTCCATCTCTACTGGGGACCAGTAGCACACTAACAGCTATTTTTCAAAAGGCAATTAATTCTCTGCTGCAGATGGCAAGACTTTACTCCCAAACCTCAAGGGGCCAGTTGGTGATTCTTCCACTGGGAGAAACTCCTCATTGAATCTTTCTCAACCATTGACATCTCCAACACTGTAAGGTCTATGAAGCCATACAGCCCAAGTGGCCGAGCTACTTACACCAAAGGCTCCAGTTGTTGCAGAGGTTACCAGTTCTAAGCCCCACTCGAATCTGGCAGCCTCCCATATCACTCACTATATGGGAGGAAGCAGTATTCTTAGGTGTGGAATGTGGTGCCTCTGGAATCCAAACAGACCTATTATGCATTGTGATTCCTTCTTCGTAGTCAAAAATGCACAATGTAGCATTTTCTCATTTCCTTTGGAGGGGACATCATACCATATTCTGACCACTGGCCTCCTAGAAACTTTACTTAAGAGGTAGATCTATGAATCGTCTTAGGGCTTATCATGTATGTGTTTTACCAAGGCCTCCAGCATGCTAGCTACCCCCGACCCCGTTTATCTTGCCTCATCAGCAGAATGTCATTGCTGTAATGGATCAATATGATGTTCCAGGGGATGTCCAGATGGTCTAGATCTATTCGGACTGTATTATGTCAGAGAATGAGAAAGTTAAACATTTCCTGGAATAAAATTACAAATATATATTGTTTTTCCTTCCGTGTAAATGAATACTCTCTCTGATCCCGGCATGGCTTAAGTGTGATTCATGTCAATCAGAGGCAACAAAGGACATCAGTCAGAAGTACCCATTTGCATCACAGAGCAATGGTCTTGAAAGCCCTCAAAGAAGAGAGGTGCAATGCAGTCACCCTGGGAGAACTGCCCAAGCCTAAGGAGTGCAGTAACCACCCTGGGTACCAGCAGAAGAAGGGCGTGCAGAGTAAAGGATGCTAAAAACCACGCTCGCTGCCCTTGGGTGCTGTAGACCAGAGCCAGTACCATGGTCAAAACATATAGTAGAGAATCAATGCATGGGCCTACAAGTGGTTCAATCCCAGGAGTCAGCAGTAGACCATTGGTAACCCAGAACCCTAAACTCATTCTGGTCATACGTGAGTAAGAGTCATTTCAAAAGCAGCACATCAGAACCCTTCAGGCAGTGGTCTTGAATGACCCGTTGATGTGCTGTAGCTGGCTGATAGCAGCTCATGAGGGCCAACTGTTAGCATCTCTTCCCAACTCCGCAATCAGTGACATCATGTTAGTCGCCTGAAATTGGCCACGGTGAGAGTTTTTATTCCATGGGAACTGGCAAACACTTCAGGGCTTTCTTGTGAGATAGCTGGTTGTTAAAGTGCTCTTAAAGGCCAAGCTACGTTGGAGACTGAAACTGTAGGAGCATCAACTAGCAAAATTGTGCCCCCCAGCAGGACCAGCTCCAGAGGCAAGAGTGGGTGAGGCATATGGTTGGATATATCAAAGCCTAAGGATTGGTTAGACAATGATGGGAGAAAAACAGGTGGCCAGTAGGTGAGGATCCTGGTAGGAGGGCCTGAGGTGACACACCAGAGTCTAGGCTAGATAACAATGACAGGCCAGAAGAGGGATGTTTGGACAGAAAAGGAAGAGGTCCAAGTTCTGGAGGTTTTAATGAAGGAAGAGAAAAAGTAAGGTGGAAGAAAATGAAAATGAAAAAAGTTAGATGAATAGGAAAGTGTAGCCAAAGATTGGTATAACAGTTTTATATTTCTGTGGTGCATTTTCAGATGACGACCTAGGCACAGACTATGATCAACCAGATAGGACGCTGATATGAAATGGAAATGTTAAAATTTGAAGAGGGTAAAGAACTTCCAGCCTGGGTTGCTGGAGGGAACTTCTCAGGTACAGCTAAGCTGTCCGTGGTGATGACAGCAGTGGGGATGAGACAGGGCTGTGACTGAGACCCCGAAGCCCCTCGTGAGCAAGGAGGCCTGACCCGAAGAATAGAAAATGACAGTAAGAAGAACAAGTTGAGTATGGCATAGTTCGTGAACTTCACATTAGGCAAGTGTGTGCTGGAAAGAAACAGTAGTGGAAGGCTAAGAAAAAATCTATGGTGCTCCGGGCCCTAGACACACGGATTAAAGAAAGTGCGAGCAGCCTCTGCTCTGGGGACTCTAAGTGGTATCCTCAGGAGAGAAGCTGTTCTCAGTTCAGGCGAAGAAGAAAATACCTTGTGAAACAGTTCATGTTTTTATACGCTCTTTCCTTAAACCCCACCCCCTAACACACCCACACATACTACCTACTTGCCTTCCCTACTTACAACAGAAAAACCCTAAGATAGTCTGCGTTCCTGCCATCTGTTATCAGTCAGCTTGGGCTGCCATAACAAAACACCGGACTAAGTGCCTTAAACAATATTTATTCTCTCACAGTTCTAGAGGCTGGACATCCTTGATCAAGGTGCCAGTTGATTAGGTTTCTAATAAGAACTCTCTTCCTAGGTTGTAAACGCTGCGTGCTCACAAGCCCTTGCCTCAGCGCGTGAGCGCTTGAAGAGAGAGAGCAAGCTCTCTAGTGTCTCTTCTTATATGGACAGTAATCCTATCGGATCGGGGCCCCAGCCTTAAGAATTCATTTAACCTGAATTACTTCCTTAGAGGCCCCATTTCCATGCTGGGGGTTAGGACTTCAACATATGAATTTGGGGGAACACATTCAGCCCACAAAACCATCCAAAAGCCAGGCAAAAATGACCCTTATTTGGCAAGAACCTACATAATATTTCAGAGATAAAAGACTCAAAGAAGTGAAACTCAAAGCCTGAGACCTCCAAAGACAAGGTGCCTCCCTGCAGTAGCCAGTGTTCAGATAAGGTGAAGCTACCGGGAGAGTCAGCCCACGTACCAGCTGCGTGACTCAGCAGTTTAAGGAGGGGGCACAGCAAAGGAAGGGCAGGGATGTGCCAAAGTGCAGAAAAGTCCCAATTTCTATACGGAATCTTTTCAAAAGTATTTTGGTTACTGTACTCTAGCATTTTAGAAATAGAAGGGACTCTAGCGGTAATCTTATTTAATCTGCTCATTTTACAAATGAGAAAATGAAGCCCACAAGGCTCCTGGTCATTCCTGGGAGTTCCTGCCACCCGAACAGGAGGATCTTTCTACTATGTGACACTTTACCTCTAGTTTCTGGCTGTCTCCAAAAAGATGTTCTTTGTTCACAAGGAAAAAGAACAGAAACTAAACTCCACTCAACCTATACAAAGACTGGTGCTATTAGCAACCCCCTCTAAGCTTTCATTTTTTTATTGCAAAAGATAAATGAGCTGCTGTTGACAACACAGTATCAGGTAACATGAAGACAAAGGAAAAGAACGCTGCTCCTCTAACCTAGGAAGGAAACTCACTGGCAAATGTAGCCAAGGGGTTACTTTTCTTTCTTGTTGATTTTTCTTTTTAGACCATTTCAAAGCTGGAACTCAGAAATCTTTTTTAGCAGGATTGCTTTAAGTTGTTAGGGATGTCATGAAGACAGCCTTTTACAAGGCACCTACACAGCCTTCTGCTTCCATGTGAAAAAAAAAAAGAATAACTGCAAGAAGCACAATAAAATTTTAAATTCTTTTCAAAGTGTTACAAAGAGGAAAAAAGAGAACAGTTTTAGATTCGTAAAATGTGGTGAGATTAAAAAGGCAATCCTTTATCAACTAATTACTAAATATATATAGTTTTTAATAAAAGGGACTAAATCATTTTCAACTATTAAGATTCACAATACAGAGACCTCCCTGGTGGCGCAGTGGTTAAGAATCCCCTGCCAGTGCAGGGGACACGGGTTCAATCCCTGGTCCCGGAAGATCCCACATGGCACAGAGCAACTAACCCCCTGTGCCACAACTCCTGAAGCTCGCGTGCCTAGAGCCCGTGCTCCACAACAAGAGAAGCCACCGCAAGAAGCCCGCGCACTGCAACGAAGAGTAGCCCCCGCTCGCCACAACTAGAGAAAGCTCGCACACAGCAACAAAGACCCAATGCAGCCAAATAACTAAATATTTATTAAAAAAAAAAAGATTCACAATACAAAGAGTTGAGAAAACCAGTGAGAGAAATTGCAGTAGAAACCAGAATGTTTGATTCATAATCTTGTGTTGAATTAAAATAGTACAGTAAAAATACCTGATATGTCAGAGTAGTTTTAGGTTGATTCCTCTTTTGTGATATTCTGGTTGGGTTAAGGGAGCACAGGAGATAGTCCAATGCAACTGCCAAATCTTCAGTAAAAAGTAGATTGTTGCCTGCGTAACAAGTTATTAATGATGGCCACTTTAAAAAATAAAGTTCTGGTATAAATCAATCATGTTTGGCTTGGGTTTTATTGACACTTACGCAATATTATGAGAAAAACAATTACAGATTCTGACTGAAACTCATCTAGAGAGAAAAAAATCTTTCACTGCTTGTTTTAATGTTATGGACATACATTTTAAAAAATATACACTGGTTGAGGGGGCTTGAAAAGCTGCTGGGATGCTAGATTCTAAGAACACTGAATTCTGGTCATCTCCAGGAAATCAACAACAGTTAACAAAATATCCACAAACTTTTCCAAATTTGGGCTCAACTAAATTAACATCAAGCCATGCAGAAGTATATGTAAAAAAGTAGAATGGATTTCTAACTTCCGAAGTAGTGAAGTACAGCTTCCCTAATGAAATCACTTTTCAGGTAGCACACCAACTCAGGAAAAGTTATTCTGGATAGCCATTTCCAAGGCTCATCTCTCTCCAAGATCAAATAATGCCTTTTGATTTCGTTTTTTGCTCGATTGGAAATATTTCCTAATTATTCAATACTTTGATTCATTCATTTAACAAACATAAAGTGAAGTCCCATTACATAACTAGCACGAGGTAAGGTTATGATACCATAAAGATAAATAAAGCTCATGTTGTGAAGGCTCATAAAGTATACCTGGGGAGGCAAACTTATAGCCAGACAATTATGGATAAGTTCACTCATAAGAGGTGTTCCTGGGCACTGCAGTGAAGCAGAGGGAAGGGCCAGAAGGGACAGCAGCGCAAACACGGAGATGGCTTTCTGGAAGCGATACTTCCAAAGTAGTTGGCACAAAGTTTTTAAAAGCTTTAACAAAGTCAAGAATTAACCTGGTCAAGAGGACAAGAAGCATGGAAAAAAGCAGGGAGTTTTGAACAAGATTGACATGTCCCAGAGCTATAAGTAGATGGGCGTAGCTCTATCTGAAAGTGTAAGGCAGTAGGTGAGAAGAATCTGAAGCTGAAGAGAAGAGCTGAGACCAAACCAAGGAAGGGAAGTCTTCTGTGCTTGGAGAGCCATTTTCAACAGTGAAATCATCAACAAAAAGCACAAAAATGGGAAAAATGTGGTACTAAATACATAATGAAATACATAATGAAAAGAACATTTACAGTATGAGAGCTAAAACAAAAGGCAGAACCTCAGCGTGTTCAGCTGGGAATTCACATGTCAAGGGACTCAAATTTTTCACCACTCTGCACAGGCACAAGTCCACAAATGACCACAAAAGTGCCCCAAAAATTGACTTTGGAGTTATAAGTAAATTTTAGCAGGTAGGCGAATTCACAAATATGGAATCCATGGATAATGAAGATAAACTGTGTGTGTACTCACACATAAATATATACATGTATAACACCACACACTGACAATAGAGAATATGCCTTCTTCAAGAACACAGATTAACAGTGCCCAAAGTGAATCATATATTAGGTCAAAACATCAATAATTACCATAAAGTAGAAATAACAACACTCTCTGATCACAATGGAATAAATCAAGATATTAAGAACAAAACCAAAATTAAAAAGGTTCTTTCACCTAGAAATTAAACAACTTGGGTAAAAAGGAAAATATATACAAATAACACAATTTCTGAATATTAATTAAAACACTGCAAGTTAGAATATATGGTTTTTGTTGAAGGTGGTAATTAGAGAAAATTTCAGAACCTTTAACATCTATGCCAATTTACAGTATTAGTTAAATTCCCAACTGAAAAAGCTACATTAAAGAGGTTCCACATTGAATGATGGAGGAATATCTCCTATTGGACCAAAGTTCTCACAGATAACTATAAAATTGGGATATAAAACTACCTAAAAGCACTAGGAAGCAATCAATAGCAAAAGAAACCAGATCAGGATTTACATTTAGAAAAAGAGAATGGCACTGAGTTTCCCATTTTATTAACCTGAGGGCAAGCCACAAGTCAGAGGTTTGTGGGGCACCTAAAACTCAAAAAACCTGCAGTCTTTACTTGAAGAGCCAGAGGACAAAGTTCAAAGCAACCGCAACAGCTGGAAAGTATGGAAAGAAATTCCGAGAAAGACCCAGAGATGACACTAAAATCTGCATACAGACCGACCAAATCTCTGGCTGACTTCTAAACTACACAGGTGTGGGGCACATTCCAAGCAGCCCAACTAAATCTAAAAAAACAAAACAAAACAAAAACTGATCAAAAATTTTAGCTGCTGTCCACCAAGGAGAGCCAGAGTTTGAGTACAGCCAAGTTACATGCCTGCTAAAACAAACAAAATCAATACTTTTCAGAGGATCATAACAGAATCAAGAGTCTCTACAACATATCAATCACAAGTCCAGGAAACAAATCAAAATTACTAGGCATACAAAGAAACAGGAAGATACGAACCATACTCAAAAGAAACCAAATCAACAGATGGTCCCTGGGATGATCTATTGTTGAAATTCGTGGACACGGATTTTAAAGCAACTATGCTCAAGGATGCCAAGACTATACTTATATTGAATAAATAGAAAAGTTAAAGAAAAATAGAAACTCTAAAAAACAATGAAATGGAAATTATAGAACTGAAAATAATATCCAAAATTTAAAAAGTCACTGAATGGACATAACAGCAGTTTGGAAATTAGAAGGGAGGAAAGAAGTCTACGAAGTATGAAGACAGATCAACAGAATAATCCAATCTGGAAAACAGAGAAAACAGACATTGGAAAAATAATGAACAGAGAGAGCATTAGTGACCTGCTGAACAACTTCAGTCTAACTGTGTGTAATTAGGGACCCATAAAGGGAAGAGAGAATGAGTCTGAATATAATACTTGAAGAAATAATGGCTGAAACTTCCCCAATTTGGTAAAAGACATAAACTTACAGATTCAAAACAGTCAAAATTCAAGCAGAATCATAAATACAAAGGAAATCACATCTAAATACATCATAATCAAATTACTAAAAACCAATTAAATACAGGACTTGCAAGCAGCCAAAAAACAAACAAAAACCCCAAAACACCACACTACAGAGGACATTCATTTGAATGATCACCAACTCATCAGAGGTCAAAACAGTGTTCTTAGGAAATACAAGTATTGAAATATTAAGGGGTAAAGAAGATTTATGTGTGTAAATTGCTCAAGTAATTCACAAAAAGAAATAGAGAGAAAATGGTAAAGCAAAGGAAGTAAAATATTACTGGGGGAATCTGGAAGAGGATATATGGGAGTGCATTGAAGCATTCTTCTGACTTTTCTAGTATTTCCTAATTCTGTCAACTGATGGAATTTAGAAGCAGTAACGCTCAACAATGAACAATTAAGGCACCCAGGCCTTAATTTCTAAATATTGTCTAAAAAAAAAAAAAAAAAGGTCCGGGATCCGTGAAGAAATAGCTGAATTGAGGGTTGGTGCAGGGAAAGTACAAACCTAGCCTGGAACACCTTATGTTGCCAAAAAAGGAAGTGCTCTAAAAATGAGGTGGGCAATGTTGAAAGAATACAGCAGCCAACTTGAAGGAGCTCTCAATCACCAAGCTGGAACAAACTGAGCGACAGAATGACTGTAATAGAATTATAGCCCACAGAATATCCTTGTGTCCTTACTGGTTGGATAAATAAATAAAGGTAAATAATAAAGGTACAGCTCTTCCTTACAGTAAAATTCCAATTTATGAATGTAGAAGGAAAGAGAGAAATAGAAAATCAACATCATGCAAACATCACAATATTGTTGCAGGAAAAAACTGCCAATGGATGCTAAAATTAATAGCAAAGAAACCGCACAACTTCCAAGTATCCTCTTCCACAAGCTAATTACCAATTAAAAGTAAAACGTGGGGAGAGAAACCTGGCAGACACTTCAATTAAGTAACTAAGGTTAAAACCACTAGTAACATATGTATTAACATCTTACACCTCATATGATACACTGAAAAGGGCCTATTTCTATGGTAGTCTTGACAAAAATACATATCTATATTATCAGAGTAAGGAAATAAGAAAAACAAATATGAAATGGTAGAGGCAAGGAAGAACTCTGGAAAGCTGAATCAGAAATTGGAGGTGTCAGTATGGACTCAATTTCTAAAACATACATGAATATGAGCATGTGTGCATGCGCGTGCGCACACACACACACACACACGTGCGTGCGCACGCGCGTTCCCTTGCTCTGCCAGCTAAAAGGGCCTAAGATCAGTGATATCCCAGGAGCAATGAGCATCCCTAGTTCTCAGATCTAAATTTCTAAATACTAACCCCCCCCAAAAGGAACCAGGCTCCTTGGAGAAAATGCCTGATTCCAGGGGTCAGGAAGGGAAGTACTAAATTAGTCTGCAATTTCTTGTTTTACTAGAAGGTAAGTAAGTGCTCAAAAAATTTCAGGGTATATCAAAAGGACAAATGAACCAGATTTGATGGGGTTCCCCCAAGCCAAATCTCAATTTAATATCAATATATATAAGTGTAGTAACAAATTATAATGCATTCAATAAAACAGAAACCCATGAGTATATACTTAAAATAGTCACATGGATGGTAGATCAGAAAGAGAAAGAGAAAGATAACAGACACAAGAGGATGATTCCTTACAGTAAACAGATAGATAAATAGATGATAGACAAGAGATTCCTTACAGTAAAAGGCTGATATACGTGAAGCATGCAGCAGCACTAGAAGTGACTATTTTGCAGCCATCACAATAAAGACTGGTTTAGATAATTATCAAGTATTGCTAAATCAGGGGAGGAGGACAGGAGATGTTTGACAAGGGGCAAAATACTTAAATCTTAAAGTATCTCCCCACAGACTGCTTAGTAATTACCACAGGGAAAACTACACAGTGACGACATAGAACAATACTTTGACCAGGTGATCAAAATTAACATCAACATCGATTTCCTCAGATGTGATACTCTAACAAGGACAAATCACTTCTGTAGTATTTTGGCTAGGATACATAACCTCAATCTAATCATTAGAAAACACCAGACAAACCCAAATTGGAAGGCATTCTAAAACAACACACAAACACACACACACTGCTGACTATTTTCATTATGGAAAATTGATCTTCATGATAAACATTATCTGAAGGTAGAAATCATATCTTATCTTTGTATCTCCACCATCTATTACACTACCTGAAAATTAGAAACTGAGCTTAACAAACATTAGTTGACTGGATAGTCCCTGCCTAGACTGTAAGATGCTAAGTCCCAAACAGTGTCTTTATTCCTGCTTCCAGCCCCAAGCACAGTGAAAACACAAAGTATAGTGGCTAGAATAATGAATTTTTAAACTAGGTAAACAAAATTTGTTCATAATTTATACAATATTCTACATTCTAATCTCAACCAAATTTTCAAAAGTAAACTTTTTTCAAAACTTTTAAACACTGTATTAAAAAACCAGAGATTAGAAATTTAAAGACTCCAAATATACAAATAGTTATACACAAACATTTAAAAGCTTTTTCTACAATAGGAAAACCACAAAAATAAGCTGAAGTAACAAGATTTATGGATACAAGCAGTTAGAACTCAACTTTATTGTTACAACCAATTTTTATTTACAGAATATAAATCTCTTCAAAAAGATACATTCCTTCATTTAATCAATGTTGTAAAAGGCCTTACTGAACAGAAATAAAGCCTAAACATCACTTATATTTAAACAGAAATACAGATTCATTAAAAGTTTATGAACACATAGCAAAAATGCATTTTTATTTAAGCAGTTACATGAATGAGGCTGTTTTTAATTTTCTTCACTGGTAACCCCATTTTAACCAGAGAACAAATTTTACTTAAATTAACAGTAGTAAAAATGTAAAAATTAAATTTTAAACATGAAAAGAAGCAACAAAAAACAGGAAGTATCTTCATTACCAAACAGATTAACAAGTTCCCAGACACTCAGATACTTTCTGAGGCATATCAAAACACCTACATCAAACGTTGCATTCATTTGAGAGGTATCCATACATTTTCAGTGCTGAGACTATTTGTAGCACTTACAGTATTTACAGAGCAGCATTATACTACTATGGTTCACATTTGAGAAACATAAATTTAACCTTTATGCCACAATTTCCCAATTCAACATACAGCTAATGCAATGACAATTATTCATTTTGTTTTTTTCTTCTGAAACTGATAAGGACATTGTCATTTAACAACATGGAATAATGCCAGGTCTTCTTTCTTAAAATAATGGTATATTTTAAAATCCAAATACTTCAAATCATGGAAACTTCACCCAGCTATACAAAGGCTCCTAAATACAGTAGAGTTTAAAAGTTTCCTTTTTGCAGATTCTACCAATTTATAATGACTTTAGTACATGTAAGTAACAGGAAACTTCTTCAGATTGTTGCACAATAAAAATTACAGGGTGTCACTACATAATTTAAGTAGCAGCACAGCACAACCATGCAAGCGCTCTCATTTCCTCCACTGCTTTTGGGGGGTCTTTTCCAGTTCACAGGAGCTAGTTTACACGGATACCATCAGGTCTTAATCTCTCTGTTAAAGTTCCTTTTGAAATTTAACTAATGGAACAATTCAAATCAGCCAGCTTTTTCTTACCCTTCACTAACTCGTTCAAATATAACATGTAATGTTTTCAATTTGTATAAACACCTTGTGTTTTGTTAAAATGATTAATGGTATTAATACCATTAATGGGCAAGGTGTAGACAAAAATATGCCTACATTTAGGGATTAAGAGTATTTTACAGAGCATTTTTTCATAACTAGAAAGCCATAGGATGCGTAATGAACACAGATTTTATTTTAACTTGCTGTTTGATAACATCAGTAGCATAGTAAGTGCATTAAGTATAGGAAAGAAGAGAAAGCAGATTTCAGGACAGAAACCTACTAAAAACTTGAATTCTGAATGCCTCAAAGTCAAAAGGGTATTTTCTATAAGCACTGTATTATTTTTTCTATTCAAATAGTTTAAATCTGTCCATTTCAAATTATGATCCAGAAAGGAAAAATTTAGTGTTAAAAACTGTTCAGAAAAGTCTAATTCATTGTGTAATATATCTTATTAATTTCAGTTTTCAAGTATTCAAGTAATGCAAACTCAAGCATTTTCTTTTATAGCAATACATTTACGGACTAAACCTCAAAGATGGGGAAAAATTCATTTAAAATAATCGTTACACTTTTCTGTCTGAAGACATCAAACCCAAGACATAACACTGTAATCTCACAAGTGGTATGTAGCAGAAAAAAAGGTGGTTCCATATAACTAATGTCTTTCGTTAAAAAAAGAAACAAAAACAAAACAGATTGCCTTAATATGTAACTAAGTTTCCAGTCAAAGACATTCTAAAAATCTAATGAAGAAAATTCAGAGCAAATCAATTTTGAAATAAAGATAAAGCTGCTTTACCACATACTTATAATTCACTTTCCTTTGTGCATAAAAAACTACTAGCATTTGCCTTTTGTGTAAAGTAGTGCAAGTTGCTGCCAATAACAAAACTCTCCTCCTAGCATAAAGCATTGTTAACTTTGTCTATCAACTGAATGACTGACTAATATTAAAAGCTTAAGTCTATATCACTTTGGAATGTAGTATAAAATGCTTATTAAAAGCAATTTAAAGCAGAAAATCAAACTGATAGTTTTCTCATTTACATTATGAAGGAATTCAAAAATGGTACAGAAAGCTTTGTGTAATGTAAAAAAGAAATATCTATATAACTTTAAAAGTGGAGGTTTTTAACTTTTAATTGAGAGTGTTTGGGGGGAATTTTTCCTTTAAATCTGGAAGGTTTCATAATAAATATATTTATGAAGTTAAATATTTTTAGTTCAGCAAAAATGGAATTAGCAGTCATTAAAAGAACACATACCTCGTCTGTGTTTTACAATCCCATAATGAACAGCTTTATACTTAGAGAAGCCAACTGAGACATGCTTAAGTTGAACTAGGAGCTATTACTTATCATCTCCCTTGTATATGTGGGACTTAAGATTCACACTGAGATATATAAAAACTCAGGTTTTTTTTGTAGAAAAAGGTTAACAGCATTGAAAACAGAAAAGGATAACACTTCAGTCTGCAATCATAAAATTATATTTTTAATTTGCTTTAGCTTAGAATCATGACTCAAATAATGGAATTCTAACAATGTATTAATTTACTGCTTGCAGGAATCTAACCTCCAAAAACTAGTGGTCAACTAAAGATTGAAAAAAAGTCATATTAGGCACTGAGAGGCTAAATAAATAAGTACTGACATTAACAAAAACTGACAAACCCTATTTCCAGTTCCTCTTGTTACCCCACTGTGCAGCCCGATTTGTTGGCTATTTCCAGTCTAAAACCAAAGAGCTGGATCATTACCTTACAGAAAAATGTCTGCAAAAGGGAAAAGAATGCAAAACAATACACAATCTCATATGCAACATACAACTCACACTAATTTACAAATTTTTATTTACACTGTTTTATATACATTCCAGGCAGACCTAGTTGATGAGTTTTGTGCTCATATTGATCTCAAATGATCATGTATGTGAACAGTATGATTTACTACCACATCTCTTTAATTCCCAGAAAGTGGTGGTAGCATGGGGTCAGGAGGGAAAAAAATCAAGTATTACTGGTCAGGTAAGATCATACAAGTATGTAAGGAACAAAGGGAAAACAAATTGTGGAATTTCGCTTGCTAAAGCATCCAGGCCACTATGGTCTATTGACTAACAGTGAGTATACATGAATGCCACTTCTCTAACAACCATTTTCATATTTACAAAATGAGCTTACTATCAGTTGAGTTATTAGGTAAGGCATTCAAGTTCCTTAGCTTAACATAAAAAGGCAAAAGACATCTCAGCAAGCCACAGGACAAAGTTTAGAGGGATGTTTTCCCTTTAGAATCCCTTAAATGGTCAATTAAAAGGGAAGCAAATTTTGAACCCTATTATTAGGCTGAAGCATGATCCCAAAAACCTGTACAGGAAGTGGGAACATCATAATACCCAAAATCTAGCCTAAAAGTGGGGGAAATATCTTAAATACCTTATTTTGTTCCCAAGATTCATTGCCTAGGGCTAAAGTGAGAGCCTTTATTCCCCTCTACATTCACTTCTATATGAATCTCTCTGAACCACTTACAAGAGTATCACAGCTAGCAGCTATGCACAATCTACCAGCAATGGCTCAGTGAATCTCTATTCAAAATAGTTTGAAGAATATGGAGTAAGGTAGAAAAATGATCTTCTCTCTTCCCACAGTTCTCCAAGATATATTTGCACTTTTAAGAAGTCAGAAAGCAAAAAAATCAAGAGTACTACATATTCTTCATTGTTCTAAGAAAATGTTCCAGCCCCAGATGAAAATTCCATGAAAAACAATTTTTCAAGTTCACTCTAACATTATATAAAAAGCTATTCATTGTTTAATTGGTTCCTTTCATTTAGTTAATTAGGTAAAATTCTATTGATCCTACAGTAATATGGTTTATAAAAACAGAAGTGAACATTTGTAACATTGGGGAGGTAGAAAACAAATCTTGGTCTAACACTGTTATATAGACACAAAACAGATTTTAAGATTCTATTCATGTAACTAGAATTTACCATTTTAAATGGCCTGTAAGTGTTTCTACTTACTTTATTAGCTTTAAACATCTTGAGATAATCCAAGTATTTTAAAGCACTTATCTGAGAATACAAGTCACTTGGAATAATACATCAGACTCCCCAGAAGATTTCTCAGAGGATAAATTTGTAGTTGCATATTCTGAATATGCAGATCCATTAAGCCAACTTTGTACATGGGCACTTATGTGACCAAAGTGCAAAGCTTGTCAGACTAATTTTCTAAGCAAAGTTAACCATGACTGCTCAACTCTACACAGCAGTCTTCAAAACTGGATGCTTGCTTATCTATCCCAAAGATCTAAGTTCCTTCCAAATAATAACTGCCGTCCTCTCGCTCTCAAACAGACAAAAACAAACAAACAAAATCAAAAGAAATCAAACCAAACAGAAGCCCTCCTACCATGAGTATTTTTGCTTAATTCACATTGTTATATCAGATTTTAAGTGTACAAGATCCATGTTCTAAATGTTCCTTATTTAATTCTTTTAACCACCTCAACTTATTTCTCTGAAACTATTGATACATTTATCAAGTAATCATTTGCTATCATTCTAAAGACATGGAGCCATACTAAAACATTAAAACCACAGTGTAAGGAATGAATCTGAAGAAGTAAAAAAGAATTAATCTAAATGACATTTTCTTGTTCCCAAGTATGATAAGCATTCTGTCTTTGTTTCAAAAATTAGCAATTGCTGTACTAGCTACTATTTAATAACAAACAAAATATACAACATCTCAATAAGTAAAACAAAATTTTGGTTAGAAACAATTTGATATAGTAAAATTTTAAAAACAAACTGTAACTTAAATGACCATATATAGTATATGAAAACATTATTTAATACAGATTTTGGTAACATAAAATCATCATATATCTATTCCAGGATTATATGGTAAATATTAATATTTATACTGCCAGACTATATAGCAAGAGGGGAATTTAATTCTAAGATGTCCCCCCCCCCCAAAAATGCTTTCCAATACTCCAGAAAGATGTACCACTAGCATAGACAGTGAATGTACTTCAATCTCCTAAACAGATATTTTTCTATGAACATCTTAAGTTATCTAAACCAGTGTCTGGCATTCCAAGAGTAAATGATTCATTTAACTAACAGTGTGTCAAAATAAAAAGGTTACACTAAACACCTAAAATGTTTACTAAAATTAATCTTATTAAAGTAAAACTTAAAAAAAAATTTTCTCTGGAAAATTTTCGTTGCTTACACTCAACAAACAGATGAAACAAATGAAAACAGTCACAGAATTCATGTTAAATTTATAATAAATAATTCACATATAACATAGATTAAATTATCAAAGGATTAAACTGACATCTTTATACCTTTTTGCTGATTTAACAAACTTCTTACCCACCACATACTGAGAGCAGTAGGTGTATTTCTTGACATCATTCAGACTTTTTAAAAAATAAATTGGTTGTTTAGAAGCATAATTTGTAAAGCAAGATAACCAAATTAAAATAATTTTAACATATACTGGCTTTTGGAATTTCTTAAAATATCCACAAGCATTGTTCAGCTACTTAAGAATAATTAAATGTCTTCTTTACTCAGGCACCTTTAATGCAGTAACCTCAGGCTTCATTTTAAAGTATTGGTTAAAACGAACAATTGCATACCTATTGAGAAAAGAGAGTAACAACATAATTAGAGCTAAAAACCTTAATCCTTCGTTTATTTCCACCCACCCTTTCTAAACTGATTTTTTTTTTAAGTTTTTAAATTTTCAAGGGACATATTTTTAGTTTATTGCACCACCTACTGGACACTTTTCTAATACTGAGATCATTTAACAGATTATACCAGATTTCCTTGCAGACCAATTATTAAATGTATGCAACCTCTGCAGCATTTGACTAAAAATAATAACTACAATGTCCCCTATAAATTCTACATGTAAATCCCAAAAGAGTAGAGACAAATGTAATGCATACAGTAAAATTAAACTTACCCAAGGAAATCAAACTCAATAGTGGAGTATTTGGCTTGAATCAAAGCCCACAATCCCCAAAAGAAATGTGAAGCCTAAAAAAAGGGAAGAAAAATCAAGAATTATGATAATGCATTTCTTTGTAAAACAAATATTAAACTGTAAGTTTTCTCCTTTTTCATCAACTCCATGAACAATACTTTCTTGATGCTTTTTTACCACAAAGTGTCTAAAACACAGGTAATACTGAAGTGTACAGTTATCTGGATGGCTATAGACCACTTCTGTCCACAAAAGAGGTTATAATAAATTATAATCACTAAAAAAGAAATAGAGCCCAGTTCCTGTACCATGCTTTGTGTGGGCAAAATTGTTTTTGTGTGGTCATCAGCACTGATACATGTTGTTAGCTAAGTGTTTTTAATGGGTCATAATTGCTAACAGGATTTCCTAAAAATACATTAACAAAGGACTTTGTTTCTTAAAATATATACAAAAAGGAAAATCCAAATCTCAAAAACAAAACATATACTGAAACCTGAAGATGTTCAGGGGGTGACAAATTTCTGAAATCAATTTTTATTGACCCAACAATTCTGCGCAATCAACGATGATATAAAGTTACACAACTTGACTTATGCTGGAGAAAAATGAGTCGTAGGACTTAAAGAGTAAACAGATGACTGTATAATTAGGAGTTGCACAATAATTTTGTATGTGTGCTTTACAATCTATTTTCATTTAAACACGATATTTTAAGATTCTGAGGGAGGAACCAAGATAGCGGAGTAGAAGGACGAGCTCTCACTCCCTCTTATGAGAACACCAGAATCACAACTAGCTGCTGGACAATCATCGACAGGAAGACACAGGAACTCACCAAAAAAGATACCCCATATCCAAAGACAAAGAAGAAGCCACAATGAGACGGTAGGAGGGGCGCAATTACAGTAAAATCAAATCCCATAACTGCTGGGTGGGTGACTCACAAACTGGAGAACACTTATAACACAGGAGTCCACCCACTGGAGTGAAGGTTCTGAGCCCCACGTCAGGCTTCCCAACCTGAGGGTCTGGCAACGGGAGGAGGAATTCTTAGAGAATCAGACTTTAGAAGGCTAGAGGGATTTGATTGCAGGACTTCGACAGGACTGGGGGAAACAGAGACTCCACTCTTGGAGGGCACACACAAAGTAGTGTGCGCATCGGGACCCAGGGGAAGGAGCAGTGACCCCATAGGAGACTGAACCAGACCTACCTATTAGTGTTGGAGGGTCTCCTGCAGAGGCGGGGTGTGTCTCTGTTTCACCGAGGGGATGGGGACACTGGCAGCAGAAGTTCTGGGAAGTACTCCTTGGTGTGAACCCTCCCAGAGTCTGTCATTAGCCCCACCAAAGAGCTCAGGTAGGCTCCAGTGTTGGGTTGCCTCAGGCCAAACAACCAACAGGGAGGGAATCCAGCCCCACCCATCAGCAGTCAAGTGGATTAAAGTTGTACTGAGCTCTGCCCAACAGAGCAACAGTCAGCTCTACCCATCACCAGTCGGCTCCCATCAGGAAACTTACACAAGCCTCTCAGATAGCCTCATCCACCAGAGGGTAGACAGCAGAAGCAAGAAGAACTACAATCCTGCAGCCTGTGGAACAAAAACCACATTCACAGAAAGACAGACAAGATGAAAAGGCACAGGGCTATGTACCAGACGAAGGAACAAGATAAAACCCCAGAAAAACAACTAAATGAAGTGGAGATAGGCAACTTTCCAGAAAAAGAATTCAGAATAATGACAGTGAAGATGATCCAGGACCTCGGAAAAAGAATGGAGGCAAAGATCGAGAAGATGCAAGAAGTGTTTAACAAAGACCTAGAAGAATTAAAGAACAAACAAACAGAGATGAACAATACAACAACTGAAATGAAAACTACACTTGAAGGAATCACTCGCAGAATAACTGAGGCAGAAGAACGGATAAGTGACCTGGAAGACAGAATGGTGGAATTCACTGCTGCAGAACAGAATAAAGGAAAAAGAATGAAAAGAAATGAAGACAGCCTAAGAGACCCCTGGGACAACATTAAACACAATATTTGCATTATAGGGGTCCCAGAAGGAGAAGAGAGAAAGGACCCAACAAAATATTTGAACAGATTATAGTCGAAAATTTCCCTAACATGGGAAAAGAAATAGCCACCCAAGACCAGGAAGCGCAGCAAGTCCCATATAGGATAAACCCAAGTAGAAACATGCCAAGACACATAGTAATCAATTTAGCAAAAATTAAAGACAAAGAAAAATTATTGAAAGCAGCAAAGGAAAAACGACAAATAACATACAAGGGAACTCCCATAATGTTACAGCTGATTTCTCAGCAGAAACTCTACAAGCCAGAAGGGAGTGGCATGATATACTTAAAGTGATGAAAGGGAAGAACCTACAATCAAGATTACTCTACCTGGCAAGGATCTCATTCAGATTCGACAGAGAAATCAAAAGCTTTACAGACAAGCAAAAGCTAAGAGAATTCAGCACCACCAAACCAGCTCTACAACAAATGCTAAAGGAACTTCTCTAAGTGGGAAACACAAGAGAAGAAAAGGACCTACAAAAACAAACCCAAAACGATTAAGAAAATGGCCATAGGAACATATATATCGATAATTACCTTAAACGTGAATGGATTAAATGCTCCAACCAAAAGACACAGGCTTGCTGAATGGACACAAAAACAAGACCCATATATATGCTGTCTACAAGAGACCCACTTCAAACCTAGGGACACATTCAGACTGAAAGTGAGGGCATGGAAAAAGATATTCCATGCAAATGGAAATCAAAAGAAGCTGGAGTAGCAATACTCATATCAGATAAAATAGACATTAAAACAAAGACTATTATAACAGGCAAAGAAGGAAACTACATAATGATCAAGGGATCAATCCAAGGAGAAGATATAACAATTATAAATATATATGCACCCAACAAAGGAGCACCTCAATACATAAGGCAACTGCTCACAGCTATAAAAGAGGAAATCGACAGTAACACAATAATAGTGGGGGACTTTAACACCTCACTTACACCAATGGACAGATCATCCAAAATGAAAATAAATAACGAAACAGAAGCTTTAAATGACACAATAGACCAGACAGATTTAACTGATATTTATAGGAGACTCCATCCAAAAACAGATTACACTTTCTTCTCAAGTGCACATGGAACATTCTCCAGGATAGGTCACATCTTGGGTCTCAAATCAAGCCTCAGTAAACTTAAGAAAATTGAAATCACATCAAGCATCTTTTCTGACCACAACGGTATGAGATTAGAAATCAATTACAGGGGAAAAAACGTAAAAAACACAAACACATGGAGGCTAAACAATACGTTACTAAATAACCAAGAGATCACTGAAGAAATCAAAGAGGAAATCAAAAAATACCTAGAGACAAATGACAATGAAAACACGATGATCCAAAACCTATGGGATGCAGCAAAAGCAGTTCTAAGAGGGAAGTTTATAGCTATACAATCCTACCTCAAGAAACAAGAAAAACCTCAAGTAAACAATCGAACCTTACACCTAAAGGAACTAGAGAAAGAAGAACAAACAAAACCCAAAGGTAGCAGAAGGAAAGAAATCATACGGATCAGAGCAGAAATAAATGAAATACAAACAAAGAAACAATAGCAAAGATCAATAAAACTAAAAGCTGGTTCTTTGAGAAGATAAACAAAATTGATAAACCATTAGCCAGATTTATCAAGAAAAAGAGGGAGAGGACTCAAATCAATAAAATTAGAAATGAAAAAGGAGGGCTTCCCTGGTGGCGCAGTGGTTGGGAATCCGCCTGCCAATGCAGGGGACACGGGTTCGAGCCCTGGTCTGGGAAGATCCCACATGCTGCGGAGCAACTGGGCCCGTGAGCCACAACTACTGAGGCTGCGCGTCTGGAGCCTGTGTTCCACAACAAGAGAGGCCGCGATAGTGAGAGGCCCGCGCACCGCGATGAAGAGTGGCCCCCTCTTGCCGCAACTAGAGAAAGCCCTCACACAGAAACAAAGACCCAACACAGCCAAAAATAAACCAATCAATTAATTAATTTTTTAAAAAGTGTTTTAACATAGATTAAAAACCATGTAAAAAAAAAAAGAAATGAAAAAGAAGTTACAACAGACACTGCAGAAATACAAAGCATCCTAAGAGACTACTACAAGCAACTCTATGCCAATAAAATGGACAACGTGGAAGAAATGGACAAATTTTTACAAAGGTATAACCTTCCAAGACTGAACCAGGAAGAAATAGAAAATATGAACAGACCAATCACAAGTAATGAAATTGACAACTGTGATTAAAAATCTTCCAACAAACAAAGTCCAGGACCAGATGGCTTCACAGGTGAATTCTATCAAACATTTAGAGAAGAGCTAACACCCATCCTTCTCAAACTCTTCCAAAAAATTACAGAGGATGGAACACTCCCAAACTCATTCTATGAGGCCACCAACACCCTGATACCAAAACCAGACAAGGATACTACACAAAAAGAAAATTACAGACCAATATCACTGATGAATATAGATGCAAAAATCCTCAACAAAATACTAGCAAACAGAATCCAACAACACATTAAAAGGATCATACACCATGATCAAGTGGGATTTATCCCAGCGATGCAAGGATTCTTCAATATACGCAAATCAATCAATGTGATACACCATATTAACAAACTGAAGAATAAAAACGATATGATCATCTCAATAGATGCAGAAAAAGCTTTTGGCAAAATTCAACACCCATTTATGATAAAAACTCTCCAGAAAGTGGGCATAGAGGGAACCCATCTCAACATAATAAAGGCCATATACGACAAACCCACAGCAAACATCATTCTCAATGGTGAAAAACTGAAAGCATTTCCTCTAAGATCAGGAACGAGACAAGGATATCCACTCTCACCACTATTATTCAACAGAGTTTTGGAAGTCCTAGCCTCGGCAATCAGAGAAGAAAAAGAAAGAAAAGGAATACAAATTGGAAAAGAAGAAGTAAAACTCACTGTTTGCAGATGACACGATACTATACACAGAGAATCCTAAAGATGCCACCAGAAAACTACTAGAGCTAATCAATGAATTTGGTAAAGTTGCAGGATACAAAATTAATGCACAGAAATCTCTTGCATTCCTATACACTAATGATGAAAAATCTGAAAGAGAAATTAAGGAAACACTCCCATTTACCACTGCAACAAAAAGAATAAAATACCTAGGAATAAACCCACCTAGGGAGACAAAAGACCTCTTTGCAGAAAACTATAAGACACTGATGAAAGAAATTAAAGATGATACCAACAGATGGAGAGATATACCATGTTCTTGGATTGGAAGAATCAATATTGTGAAAATGACTATACTACCCAAAGCAATCTACAGATTCAATGCAATCCCTATCAAATTACCAATGGCATTTTTTACGGAACTAGAACAAATCATCTGAAGATTTGTATGGAGACACAAAAGACCCCGAATAGCCAAAGCAGTCTTGAGGGAAAAAAACGGAGCCGGAGGAATCAGGTTCCCTGACTTCAGACTATACTACAAAGCTACAGTAATCAAGACAATATGGTACTGGCACAAAAATAGAAACATAGATCAATGGAACACGATAGAAAGCCCAGAGGTAAACCCATGCACCTATGGTCAACTAATCTATGACAAAGGAACCAAGGATATGCAACTGAGAAAAGACAGTCTCTTCAATAAGTGGTGCTGGGAAAGCTGGACAGCTACATGTAAAAGAATGAAATTAGAATACTCCCTAACAAAATACACAAAAATAAACTCAAAATGGATTAGAGACCTAAATGTAAGACTGGACACTATAAAACTCTTAGAGGAAAACATAGGAAGAACACTCTTTGATATAAATCACAGAAAGATCTCTTTTGATCCAACTCCTAGAGTAATGGAAATAAAAACAAAAATAAACAAATGGGACCTAATGAAACTTCAAAGCTTTTGCACAGCAAAGGAAACCATAAACAAGACGAAAAGACAACCCTCAGAATGGGAGAAAATATTTGCAAAGGAATCAACAGACAAAGGATTAATCTCCAAAATATATAAACAGCTCATTCAGCTCCATATTAAAAAAACAAACAACCCAATCCAAAAATGGGCAGAAGACCTAAATAGACATTTCTCCAAAGAAGACATACAGATGGCCAAGAAGCACATGAAAAGCTGCTCAACATCACTATTAGAGAAACGCAAATCAAAACTACAAAGAGGTATCACCTCATACCAGTTAGAATGGGTTTCAACAGAAAATCTACAAACAACAAATGCTGGGGAGGGTACGGAGAAAAGGGAACCCTCTTGCACTGTTGGTGGGAATGTAAATTGATACAGCCACTATGGAGAACAGTATGGAGGTTCCTTAAAAAACTAAAAATAGAATTACCATATATATGATCCAGGAATCCCACTACTGGGCATATACCCAGAGAAAACCACAATTCAAAAAGATACATGCACCCCAATGTTCATTGCAGCACTATTTACAGTAGCCAGGTCATGAAGCAACCTAAATGCCCATCGACAGGCGAATGGATAAAGAAGATGTGGTACATATATACAATGGAATATTACTCAGCCATAAAAAGGAACGAAATTGGGTCATCTGTTGAGACGTGGATGGATCTAGAGACTGTCATACAGAGTGAGGTAAGACAGAAAGAGAAAAACAAATATTGTATATTAACGCATATACATAGAACCTAGAAAAATGGTACAGATGAACCGGTTTTCAGGGCAGAAATTGAGACACAGATGTAGAGAATAAACGTATGGACACCAAGGGGGGAAAGCAGCGGGTAGTGGGGGTGGTGGTGTGATGAACTGGGCGATTGGGATTGACATACATACACTGATGTGGATAAAATTGATGACTATTAAGAACCTGCTGTATAAAAAAATAAATAAAATAAAATAAAATTAAAAAAAGCATACTCACAGATAAAAAGAACAAACTAGTGGTTACCACTTGTGGGGGTGGGCAATATAGGGGTGGGGGAAAAAAGGGTTATCATGGGGTTATATGAAGTCACGTGTGTGATACTTTTAGAAATTGTAAAGCACTATAAAATTTTTTAAATCTTTCATTCAATAAAAAATTATTACAATAAAAAAAAATTGGCAGTGTTTTGGTCAGTTCAGTAAAGCTACACAGAAAAGATTGCCAAGCATACGCTGGCTCCTAGTTTTTATGCCTTCTGTGGTTCAGATGCATTTCTTTCATTCTGATTACTTAGGAATACTTATCTCCAGCTTGCTTTTTCCCATTAGTTTCTGTCTACTTTACTGTCTTCAATTTATCTTGTTTAATGACAGATTTTTAAAGCACTTGGTACTTTACTTTTTTAGTCATCATTCTTTTTATATCCCTACTTATTACATCTTATTAGAAAACATATTTTGTTCTGTGTTTCAGTTTTTTCTGCTACATATTTATGAGCCTTCCAATTGGCTTTCTCTTTGAAAGCATTAAACAGAATATTGGTATAAATTATATTGTACATACAAGCAAAAATAAAATAGTTGCATGTGTACATTTTTAACACTTACATAGATTGATATTTAGCTTACATTTATCTCTACCTATGCATTTTTAGATTAGCTATAATCCACATCCAAATATTTAGACCATCTGTTCTCATATCTTGAAAATGGATTGATCTATATTTTTCCCTACTGGAATCCTACCTTACTATATATCCAGCTTTAATTTTCATATCTTTCTATAGTGGTCAGATTCTACTAAGTTTTACCATTGCACTGTACTCCTTAGCTTTTCTAGGCTGGGACTACACAACACTGCATTAAACAGAGTTAAATATTTGATAATCTAAAAAAAAAAAAAAAAAAAAGTTTCTGATAACACTAAGACTTTACTTCCCAAGAAATACTCTATTCTAACTAGAAATACTATAACTAGAAAAAAATTACTAGGTGTGTGGCTGTAAGCAACTTAATTAACCCCTCTGTACATTTGTTCCCTCATCTGTAAAATGCAAGTGAGATATTATAATTTATAATAAGATATAGACATTTGATCTTCATTCACTGTTCCTGGCTCATAGCTCCTTGGACTTGCCCAAGCATAGAGCAACTGGGAGCATCTTTTGTTATAATATTTGGTCTTTTGTCATTGGTTCCTGAAATAGTTCCACAGCCATAAATGTGAAAGGAATGTCTTTGTTATTCTTAACAAGCCCCTTTCAACCACATGTTAAAGAGGTGTCTTTTAGAAAGCCCCTAAACTTGAGGGCTGGTTGCCAGGGAAACTAACCACGTGATTAGAAGGTTGGAACTTTCGGCCCCACCACCTCCAGACTTCCAGGGAGGGAAGAGGGACTGAAAACTGAGATGGCCAATGATTTAATCAATCTTGCTTTGGTAATGAAGCATCCACTAAAACCTAAAAGGAAGGGGTTTGGAGAGCTTCCATATTTCGTGAACCAGAACCTACGCACATGCTGGGAGGGTGGTACACCTGAAACTCCACAGGAACGTAAGTTCCTACACCCAGGACACTTCCAGACCTCACAGTACTGTACCTCTTCATCCAACTGTTCTTCTGTATCCTTATAATATCCTTTATGATAAACTGGTAAACAAATGTAAACGTTTCTCTGAGTTCTGTGAGCCACTCTAGCAAATTAATAGGCCCCAAGGAGGGAGTTGTGGAAGCCTCCCATTTAAAGCCAGTGGACTTGTGAGTGGCATCTAAAGGGGTGAGGGGGCAGTCTTGTGGGACTGAACCTTTAACCTATGGAATCTGACACTATCTCCAGGTGGATAGTGTCAGACCTGAGTTAAATTTGTAGGACACCCAATCACTGCCTGCTGAGAACTAGAGAACTGATTGGTGTGTGGAAAAAAAAACCACATCGGAGCAGCTGGCATACAACAAACATTCAATAAAATGTTAATTATTATAATTATATGAAACCAAAATGACAAAAATGATGAAGATTTTTTTAAATGGTCTTCTTTCTGTCTAAGGCAGTGTCTCAGGTATTGAAAAGTGATTTATGAGATGAGATGCCTTCCTTCTTTTGAAAGTCTCAATCAGTGGTTCTCAAAGTGGTCCATGAATCCATGGAAGATTCTGAGGCCCAAAACTATTTTCATAATAATACTAATATGTTACTTGTCTTTTCGACTATGTTTACATTTGCAATGATGAAAACGCAATACTGGGTGAAGCTCCTGGTACCTTAACATAAGTCAAGGTAGTGGTACCAAACTGAATTAGTATAGTAGTCTTATTCTTCACCACCACCACACCCTCACAGTACAAATCCAGTCTCACTAAAGAATGTCCTTTAATAGTTAAAGTCCTTTAACTATTAATTTTATTAAATCTCCACCCTTGAGTACATGATATTCTGATATTCTGTGGGATGATACAGGAAGTACATATAAAGCATGGCTGATGCATACCCAAAGCATGAAGCTGTCTCAAGGAAAACCACGTATGACTGAGTTGTGAGCTAAACTCGCACATTTTTAATGGAACATCATTTTTACTTGAAGAACAACTGACATATGAACTAGAGTTATTAGACTTGGGTATTTGGCAGACATTTCTCAAATATAAAAAAGAGAACTTGTCATTTCAATGAGAATAACTGACAGTATTTGTTGCCAATAACAGACTTTGACTATTCAACCTAAAATTAGAACTTTGGAAAATTTGTATTCAACTCTGTGAGCTTATCAGCTTCTCAATAAAGTACCTAAAACTTTTCTGATACTGGTGGTGATATCAATAAATGTGATTTTTAAAATATCATATAATGAGATGTATCAACTTTTAGAAGTTCTATACAGCTCAATAAATCCATATTTTCCAAATGACTAATGAATGACATTCAAATTACAAAATCACGCATTGATAAAAGAACTATTCAAAGTGCAAGATAAACTAATGGAGATTAATGTAATAGAATACAAAAGTTAACTTATGTGTTCAGACTGAACATTACAGTTAACCTTTAAGAAACTATCACTTGCTGAGTTTTGGTGAAGCATCAAAAAAGAATATCCACAATTCTCTGAAAAGGCAAAATACTCCTCTATTCCAACAACCCTATGTGTGTGAAACAGGACTATCTTCGTATACTTCAACCGAAACCATACATTGTAAGAGATGAAATGCAGAAGCAAATATGAGAATACAGCTTTTGTTATGCCAGACATTACAGAGGTTTGTAAAAGTATAAAAAATTATGTCATCCTTCTCACTGAAGTGTTTTTTGATTTGGAAAATAGCTATTTTTCATTTTTAAAATGCTGTTTATGTTAATATGAGCTTTTTAAAAAAATATGTATTTAATAAATATTTTGAATTTGTTTTAATTTCCAAGATGGTAAATACTGATAATTAAACCATATAAACAAAATCTCGTAGAGGTCTTCAAAAAAGTTTTGGAAGCGTAAGATAAGGTACCGAGACCAAAAAGTTTGAGAACCATTAGTCTTAATCACCTCAGCATATTCTAATGATATAAAAATCATCTGCAAATGGTATCATAATCTCTACCTATTAGGTGGGTTCTGTAGTAGAAAAGACTAAAATCAGGGGACATTCTACACCTAAAAATAACATCAAAACAGCTCTCCCCACCATTTCAAGCAGTGCTGGCAAATGTATTTCTCAATTTTTATTCATATAGTAATGTAAAATAACTAAATGATTCTATACTAGAGAAGCATTATACATAAAACTTCACTTTTTTGGTAGGTAACACCTTTTATAGGGTGAAAAATTAAAATTTTATATGTAACATTAGACTCATAAACGGATAAAAGGGGAAGTGAGGAAATAGCCCATTTGTCATTTTGCATTCCCAAAAATGGCAAAGAGAGAAGATTTAAGTACAAATAATATAATAATCTGTGATTCTATGATTTACTAATTCTACTTCTCTCAGATTTGGAAGTTATGGATATGTAAGTCTCTCTATCAAAGGGTATTTTAATTCCTAGGCTACCCACACCTGTTGCAAAGAAAAATTAAAAGCTTTATATGGTGAACAAATAACTAAAATGAATCCTCAAACTGTTTCCTGAAAACCTCAATATAACTTTAATATTTTACTTAGAAAGAAACTGAAGTCTGCCAACAATGTGTCTAAAAACTCCTCAAAGCTTAAAAAAACCCCTGTATTCCCTATTTGGTTTTGTAATGCAAATACCTACTTTTGTTTGTCATCTCCGCAACATTAATTAATTATAGTAAACAATTAATTAGAAGTGAAATCTTTTAATATTGAGAAGTCTGATCATACCATTTACCAAACATTTATTTATTTAGAACATTACCAAACATTTACCAAACAATAAACATTTACCAAACATTATTTATTTAGAACAGCTACACCTCGATCTTATTCAAACCTCTTTTCTTCCCTTACCAAAACAGCTTTATAACTTATGTATGTGCTGTCTTCTTCATGACAAGTGATTAAGGAAAGAGGAGGAAACAGTATTTAAGACACATCCATAAGGAACAAGAGGAACTTGCCGGAGAATACAGGGAAAAGGGCATTCTAGGTAGAAAGGAATAATATATACAAAAGCATACAGGCTTAAAACACCCTGGAGTGTTTAGAAAACAAGATGACTCTGCCAGAGAGGAGGTGGGAGGTGAGAAATTTAGTGGGAAATAAGACAATTTGTAGATGCTATCATTTGGATTTCATTCTGTTAAGTCATGGGGAGTCATAAAGTAGGAAAGTGACACAATCAGATTCATAAATTAGATTCTAGTTATTAGAAAGAGCGCTTTTAAAATATACAGTGTGAATAACAGACAGAAAAAACCTGGACATAGGTGAGAGACAAAGGCCTTAATCAAAGGTCATGCAATTAAGGAGAAAGGTTTGGAATTGACAGAATTTTAGAATAGAACCGGAAAAGAGAAAAAATGTGAGAAGAAGAGGAACACATGAAAAAAAATTCTTTCCTGGTTTCAGAATACAGCAACAGAATGGACAGCATTTTAATTAAGTCAAGATAGTACAATAAAGAATAAAGAATGGGACAGAGGATAGGATGCAGAAAATAAAATTCAAGTTTGGACACCTTGTGGTCAAATACTAATGGGACTCTGGACAGATACAGTCAGTACTGATCTGGAGCCTGTCAGTGGGATCATTAACAGAAAGGGCAATAAAAGCCATGGGACTAGATCACCCAATAAAAGTATATAAAGTGGGGAACTCTCCAGTAGTCCAGTGGTTAGGACTCCGTGTTCTCACTGCCGAGGGCCTGGGTTCAATCCCTGGTCAGGGAACTAAGATCCCACAAGCCGTGTGGCATGGCCAAAAAAAAAAAAAGTACATAAAGTACATAAAATGAAAGGAGGGAGGCCCCAAAGCCGAATATTAGGAAACACTAGCGTGTAAGAGGGTTGGAGGAAGAGTAAGAAGAAAGAGGAGCCAGAGAAGGAGACAAGCAGGAGGGCACAAAAGAGGAAAACCAAGGAAGAATGGGACCACAAGAATTAACGAAAAAATAATTGGAATCAATGGAAAATAATGTCAAATGCTATGGACAGATCAAGTAAGATAAAGACTGAAGAGTTTTAACTGGATTTAGCAATTATGTCATTATTGTTAAGAAAACCCTACATTCTCTACTTTAAGATCATGCTTAAATAGAATAAATAGAAACAGCAGGGATCCTAGGACGAACTGGAGAGCATGTCATTAATTTAACCAACAGTTCTACTCAAAATAGACATCAGAACAGCAGGTAAAGAAGCCACCTTTCAGCACACCTCTTACTTAAGATGTATTCTGTATGGCTCTGGGGGAATGCTGCTCTTAAGACTATGGAAACAGTACACCTGTGAGCCACCAATAGGGTCTTTTTGTGAAGACTACATAGCAAATATTCCCCATGTCAACTGCAGAGAATTATATTAAAACTAAAAAGAAGTAGTAGCTAAATAACTTCAACCCAGTATTCAATTTAATTGTCTCAACACCTTACCTGAAAGCTCATTCTAATGGCATCACGTCATTCTCAAAAGGTAATTTAAATGAACTAAAATTTGAAAGCGTAAATGCATTTAGAGTAAAGAGAAGTGGGTCTTGAAAATAATAAAGCATTACAATATCAAAGATGCAGGAAATAACTGCTTATCAAAAGAAGGTCAGTAAGACAAAATACTGGTGGTTATGAAAACATAATTCTACTAGTCCTTCCAATCTACTTTTATCGTGTTAACATGATATGTTAACATGTTAACATGTGATGATTAAATGTATTGTGGAAAAACCTTACTACCCATAAGTCTGTCCTTGATTATGTTTTTTATAACATAAAGAAAGAGAATTAGATATTAAAAAAAACTACTTCACACATTAATCCTAACTCTAACTAGAATCCATTCATTAAACAAATAATTTCACTGAGCACTTAACCATGTGGCTAGGCATTGTTGTTCTAGGGGCTGGGGATACAGCAGTGAATGAAACAAAATTTTTGTCCTCAAAAGCATTACAGTGGGGGAATTTTAAACAATCTCATTTTGTCATTATTTTAAACAAATAACAAGTTCACAAAACTCAAAATGGGGAACTGTTTAAAAAATGATGAAAATTTTTAGTTTTTAACATTATATCAAGAATCTTTCATTAATTGTTTAAATTTAAACTTACCAATGCAAACTGATTGACTTGAATGAAGAGTATTTCTACTTCTTTTTCAGTAACTTCAGACCCAAAACCCTTATATTCTTTGTAGGCTTCAAGGTAAGAACGCAGCCACTGGTCCTGCAGTTCTCTGTCTGGATAAAGACTATAGTCTACATCACTCACACCTAAAATAGAAAAGAAAGTACACTGAGATTTTTAAGAACACATTACACATCTTCTGCAAACTTTAATAATCCCTACCATCTACATATGTTTTCAGAAAAAAATTATTAAATGTTTCCATTTGGGGCTGAAATACTAGATATTATTAAGTAAATAGCATTTATTAGAATAATAAACCAATCATAATATATTCCAAATTAAATTCTAATGCACAGTACAGTTGATCACTATAATCAATTCTCATTGCCTCAGTTTTTCCTCAAAGTATGAAGCTTGCTTGAACCACCTGCATCAGAAGCCACAAATCTTCGATTTTAATAAGTACGTCAGGGGATTCTTATGAGATTCTTATGCACACTAAATATCTAGAGCATTTCCTAGAACTGTGGCTCTAAAGCTTCTTTAACCATTTCTCACAGAGTAAGAAATACATTTTTATATTGAAACCTTATACACACACCTGATACTAAATTTCACAGAACAATATTTACCCTAACTACACCTTCCAATTCTGATACATTCTATTTCTTTTCCGTTCCTTGCTTTAATTACCCCACATATCTGATCTCATGATGTATAGTTTGAAAAATACTAATCTAGTTCATAGTATTTTGCCTAGCCTTCAAGGTTCTTCCTAAGTTGATCCAAACTTACTTCTCTGGTCTTATGACACTCTATTCTCCTTCATGGATTTTATATCCTACAGAAATAGGTACACTCATCTTGAAGATTTCTTCCTTCTTCCTGCAGTGGCCTCTCTTTCTCTTCTATCTGCACATCCAAACTCTACCTAACTTTTTTCAATATTTCTACACAAAATCATATTAAGATCACTCTTTTGTATCCACAGCAGTGGACTATCCAAATGACTAACATGGTGATATCTCATTATATGCACAATGCTTTCCCTTCCTATAGATATTTATGTACAACATGTATGTGGGGATTTCTGGCATGTATAGAGGCTTGGTGGAGGGAAATAACTGAAAACATGTAAACTAAAACTTTCCCCCACCTCTCTCTTACCCAGTCTGATAACTAGAAGTATATGAAAATACATGAATACGTAAATATATAAAAATACAATTCAGCAATGAAAAGTTCCTGATAGTATAAAACCATCCAGGGGAATTCCCTAATCTTCACTATTTTAGAGCATTTCATGTTTCTAAATATAGCCATAAATGTATTTTAAATTAATTATACTTACATTAAAAAACTTAAACTTTATCTTTGATGGTAATAAAAGATATTTTTCAGGGTAAAAATGACCAGGTTTTCAATTATTCATAGCCAATGAAAAAAAAAAAAAATTCTTGAGCTCTTTAAACAACATTCCAAAAGCCAAGGACACAATAGAAACAGCAAAGACTTTTAAATGATTAAAAGTTGGTTTTTCAAATCTTAGTTCTTCGCATTCTTACTGTGACCTTGGTGAGTACTTTACTCATTTGTAAACTGGGACTATTACCCAACTTGTTGTGTAGAAAAAAATCAGATTTGAGATGAAGATTTACGAAGCAACTATGTCAATTCTTAAACAAAAGTCACACACAAAAAAGCCACATATCATTATTTTTCCTTAAGAAATTAAGGAAGAGGTCATCACCTCTTTCCTCCAATAATAAAGAAAAACCAAAAAGGTCAGGAAGAAAATAAAAATTGTTGCTCCTACCCCCCAGTTGATCTTCTTTAAAGAAAAGGAAAAACAATTCGAAAAGCACCCTTTCAAAATTATATATGCTACTCCATTAGAGGAACATGTTCCTCTAGATTTTACCTGCAAATTCATTGAAATGATTTCCAATATCATATGCCAGGTAGTTGTATCCAGAATATTCATAATCAATGAACTGTACATCACCTATGTGAGACACAAAAACAGAGACATAAGAAATCACATATAGGATCAGAAAATCCCTATGCTATTTATAATTAAATAGCTTCCAATATTTTGTCTCATTGTACGTGCTTGGTTACATGCACTTCTGAGACAATACAGGGTAAGGCTGTGAATTTTATGGCAATGAGCTTTACAAAATTCAAATTATTTATCTGGGTCAACAGCTTCTTTGTGAACATTAATGTCCACTACACTAAAGAAGAAGTCACAAATACAGTCATTCTCCAAGTTCAAACCAAAAAGCAAAATATGTCTTTAACCACATGGGGGCATCAGTTACTTAAAAATTCAAGTTTAGTTAGAAATGGAATAACTATCATTTGGAAACTTAACTAATCTATGAACTTAAGAAAAAATTATCTATGAGACTCCAACAGTGAATTGACAAAGCTAATCTATATACGGAAATAAATTACAGACTTTCAAAGACTTGAATTCTGAGAACCCTGCACTTACGTTATAACACTTGCTGATCAATGTAACAACATGCCTAATTTAAGAAGTTAGTTGCCTATCAAACTCTTACATATTCCTGGAATGCTACATAATTAAGGTTTCCAATAGCATATTTGAGCAGCCTTAAGGTGGTTGTTTTATCATTTAAAAAGAGCAAAGGTATAGTTGCTTTTAAATATTTTTTAATTTGAGAAATTTTTACATAAACTAAAGGAGATTCTTATTCTAAATTAGGCTAAATATAGATACAGGTATGCGTTATTTCATTATAATTCTCCAAAGACTATCCTGTTCCGGCCTGCCCAAGGGACAAAACTCCTGCTTAAGAACACTTCATTTTCGAGTACTGGAGTATTAGAGAGGGTTTGACTCAACAGAGATATAGGTGCTATTTTTTAAAAGACGAGGAAAAAGAGAGACAGAAAGAGAGACAAACATTAGAAAAAAAAAATCAAAAGGGTCACTGTCTACATCAAGGGATCACAAACTCAAGGCTAACAGGGCTCAACAGTTTTAAAACAGATACATGAACAGAGATGGCGTAAGAATAGTTCTAAGCTGCTGATATTGAGAAAATGCAGAGCATATGTCTAGTTACATTATCTTTTAAAACATTCAAGCTGAGGTAACAAAACAAACTTCTGGTTTATACACACTGGCTTTTCCCACGATAAAAGAGCTTTTGGACTGTCATGTGTCATACAGATTTTATATGTTAATCTGGGGATGTATGTTGATCATATTCAAACTCAGAAAAAGAAGAATATATGACGAAAAATGTAATGGCAAGTGGAGTAGTATTTTAGACAAAAGCAAAAAAATTTAATGTAATTGTATTAATATTTAATTCAAAATTTTATAATAGTCAAGTTTAGAGTAAAATAAGTGAGATCATCAAAGTATAAAAGCCCAGTTACCAAAATCTATATGCATATTGACAAAATAATATAAGGTTTTTAAAAGTTGGTGACTACATAAACCACTGCAACTCAACCAGTTTAAATTCCTGAATTCACAAAAACTATTCCACAGAAAGTCTTAAAGTTAACCAAATCACTTCACTAAACTGCAGAATGGGAAGACAGAACAAGCTTTAACCAAATCACTTTACTAATAAGCTCCAAATGAAAAGTCAGAACATATTTTAAATTTTTTTCTAGGTACCCTTGGAATGAGGAGATAAAGACACCATCATGACCAAAATAATGTGCAGCCATGATACAAATTTCATTTCAAAAATTATAAATGACCAGGAGAATTACAAATGTTATATGAAAAAAGACACAAAATAGTAAACACCAGTATCCAAATTATTAAATATTATGCCTGAAGAGAGGAAAAAAGAAAAAAAAACATAATGCACAGGGGGAAAAGATGAATGGAAATACACCAAAACAAATGTTTCTACTAGTTTCATTTCAGATGGTAGACAAGTGACCTTTTTTCCTTTATTCTTTGCAATAAACATTACTTTTAGGAGGAAAAAAAAATGACAGTTTAAAAAGATTAAGATGAATAAGAGACTAAACACGATTTGGGAAATACCTAACCACCCAGCCTTCAAGAAATCAGGATTCCAGAGGATTTACTAAGTTGTATTACTGAGCCAACCAAACAGTTTTAATAAACAATGTTTTAAATTGCAGCTGTTGATTGCTTTAGCTCTTTTAAACACAAATTCTTGTAGAGCTCATATTAACGGTTACATGCCAATAAAAATACACAGCCCAGTCCTGAAGCTTACTTTTGCCACATAAACAAAAGCTTCAATTTCAATTTTCAAAATTATATTTAGAATTTGGCAAACATAAATAAAATGGCAGGTAAAACATGCCTGCCTTATAAATACAATTTAAATAAAGCATAGATCATTTTAACAAAGTTAAAATCTGTTTCAGTACGAAAATTTTAGCAATGACTTTTGTAGTAGCATTAATCATTAAAAACTAGCCTTTATTTTTAAATGCTATGTTGAGTTTATAAATAATGAAATTTTAAAAATAAGAAAATGAAGCTAACAAGATACAGATGAGGCTGTTACCAGGCTCCGTGCATGTGAACAAGTGATGCGATAAACCTCCAGTCAGTGCGTTTAAGAAGCACGGGTGCGCCGCCACATGGCAGCAACAATGGCATACCTAATCTGTAGCAGATGAAGAAAATTTGGCAAACTCACATTTTACAAGACACAAAGCTTAAAAGGAAAAAAAATTTTTTTAATCTGCATTAACTATTCTTTTCAACAACTGCAACACAAAGTGGAACTCAACCTTAAATTTAATCTTCTGCAACAAAGTAAAATTAAAGAGGCCTGCTTCCCTTATTTCGGGTGCCAGAAAAATCAAATTACTGGAAAATGCTTTCCTACCAAAAAAATGCACTGAACTTTTTTCTTCTACAAATTTAACTTCTGAATTCTAAAATTTCCAATTATTTAGAGGAACATCCACATCACTATTAATAATTAATAGCTCATATGGCATGACTATCTTGTTAATTCTTTAAGATATGAATTTTTAATTGGGGATTCAAGGGTGGAAAGAAAATGAGAATACTCCCGAAAACTTTACACAAAATTTTATATAGGCAGATTCTGAGGGGATTCTCAATTTTCCAGATTCTCAAGGGATCCTTGACCTCTAAAAAGTAAAGCATTGCTTTAAGAGCTAAGACTATATTTTATCTGTATATAATTAGCACACTCACTAGCACACAATGGGTAAAGCATAAGATTACTGAATAAAACTATAATCTGAATTTTCAAAAGCTACATTTTTCTTTTTTTGTTTCTTACGCAGTAATGAAATCCACACTCTACTGAGTTAAATTGTTCAAATCTCAGGACAGTTTAAACAATATTTAAAGTACTTTAAAACCAAAAAAATTAGCTTATTAACTAAGGCTATTATAATTCACATGATACATTCATTTGGACTCCTTTTATGTATTGTTGTTACGGAGAAAGGGATAAAGATGAAAAGCAAAATAACCAATATGAGAAACTGAAAATGTTTCCAACTCACTCTACTTGCTCTACAGTGTTATGTAAGGCAGAAAGAGAACAAGAGAGAAAAAGTAACCATGATTACACTAATGTTGGCAAAATGCTCTCTATTACACAGAAAAAGGAAGTATTCTGTTCTGGGAAACTTTCGCTTCATCCCTTACTCTAGCGTCCAGTAACTTTACCCTGGACGTGTACACCTTCACCACACAGCACTCATCATTCTGAATGTAAACTTGTGTATTGTGATCTGACTTGCCCACTACATGGCACATGGCTTCCTGGAGAGGCAGTAGGTCCCTTCCACTTCTCCTTATGCAATCCACAGAGCAAATCCTAGCACACAGGAAGTATTCAAATGCTAGTGAAATAAATGGAGGTTTTGCAGAAAATGCTCAGACACAATGATAACACGTTTAAATGGCAGCGGGGGAGAAGCATGAAATACTGAGGAACAAAATATGGCATTTCTGACATTCTTATTCCAGTATATGATTGAACATACAGTGGCACTGAATGTATGAGTAAAGAAAAAACACTGAACTAGTAACTATTTTAGGTAGCTCTTCCTTGGTAGTTCAGGTTTTTACAGTGCATTTCAAGTTTTTTATTACCCGATTTAGGGTTATTTTATTTTATACTAAATAGTGATCCAGACTACAAGTTAAAACAAGGTTAAGATTATCCTTCATAAAAATTCCACCCTGGAAAATATAGGTTAGCAAATAAAAAAATAAATTTAAATTTTAAAATAAAACAAAAAACTCTTGTTAAAATATCAATAAAATAACCACAACCATATCAATGCCTTTTCATGAATAATAATAAAGTGGATAAGATTTAGAGTCAATCAAGTGACTAAGAATGGTGACTCACCCATTTTCTATTTATATCGTTTTATTTAAAACTCTAAAGAAAAACCTGGCTTACTCTGTAATTCCCAGAAAAGCTTCCTTTTTCTTCCACTCATTTGTATTTCCTTAAATAGCTGTAAATCAGCTTCTTGCATTTGCTGACAGAGAAAATAATCAATGGCAGCCATTTTAAGTAACATATTAGGTCTTCAAGTGAGCTTTTTATGAAGCTTTTATGAATGGGGGAAAAGGAGAAACAAAACAGCCACCAATAAACATTCTGACAGAGCACCAAGACATGAGACAACAAACTCAAAAGCTTTAGCAATTACTTCTAACATGTGAGCAGTTAAAGGATTAGCTGAAATTAAAATATTAGATTTGAAGTCAGTCAATAAGCAATACTGAAATTTGTTCTACTTAGTATAAATTCTTTTTAATTAATTGCTGATTAATTTAAAAGATGACTGATATAAGTCTTATCTTACAATTCTGGAGCGAGAACCACTGCTTTTGGTTTTACTATTATATAACAAATTCTATCATCATATCATTAAGTATACTTTTCTTACCTTTTTAAGATGTCATTTCACTGAAGCCAAGGAATGGGCTGCTGTCTTACCAACCACCTAATTCCTGGCACTGACTAACTTTTCAAAAATCTTGGCAGCTACCATCAACTTCAGAAAGGAAGCTTACTCTTCTCCCATATTCCTGAGTCCTGTCAACTGACATGATGAAAACAAGTAGAAGCAGTATTTCTTCTGTGATGCCTACCAGTTCTGTAACATTCGCAGGTGAAAATGCCTATAAACTGCAGAGTGCTCACAGTCTGTGTGTGTGTATATGAGTACGTATATACACATATACATATATACATTTTTAAACTTTAAATTAATCACTCAAGTTATAGTTAAGATAGAATCTGTAAATTGCACTTAAAGATAATCTGAATTGTCATCGCATACCAATGAGTCATAAATCCTTCTGGCTTATACTGATAGTAACCATTTTCACTTTTTCAGAATCAGATACATTTTGTATAATGCATCTCCTATAAACATGATACAGGGGTTGGCAAACAATGTGTTCTCAAGCCAAATCCAGCCCAGTGCCTGTTTCTGTAGACAAAGTTTCATTGGAACACAGCCACACATATTCGTTCATGAATTATATGAACAGTATATGGCTGTGTTTGTGCCACAACACAGATCTGAATAGTGGAAACAGAGACTATAACATGGGACGAAAAGTCTAAAGTATGTACTACATAGCCCCTTACAGAAAATGTTTGCCAACTCCTATCATGGTATAATAGCTGCAACTGAGAGCTGCTAAGCACCTAGTCTGGTGCTATTTACATTATATGCATCATCTAAAATCTTTCCAGGAACCATCTGAAGTAGATTTCATCTCCTAAGTTTCAAATAAAGCAAATAAAAGTTCTGGACTATCAACAGTATAAGCACTTCCTAGAAATCTGTTAAACATGCAGAGTCCTGAGTCCATCAATAGAAATTCTTGTTCAGATGGTCTTGGATGGAGCCCAGAAACCTACATTTTTCCCAAGTACCCTAGGTGATTCTGGTGCAGATAGTAAAGGATCAAATATAAACACTTAATGAAGAGATAAAATGACTTGTCTAATACCACCTACTTCCATATGTGATTAAGCAGGGATGTGAGCACTAGTGTGCTTGGTTCCAAAATGTATATTCTTTTTGACTTCTCTTTTAAGTTACTTAAGAGTTCGATTACTCTTTTAAGAGTAATATATCTGCTTGTAAGAGTTACTTAGAGATTTTTAATCTAGTTACAACATATAAAAATCTAATTTACTACGTTTGAAAAGTACATGCAGAGACTTCAAGATGATCCAATATAAATTCATGAAGTTTAACTAAAATTTGTACTTCCAAGAAATTAAGGGTCTGAAACACACTATAGGGAGATACTGAGCTTGATGATGCAAAGGCTAGTCCCGTGGCTTTCATCTTGTTATTTTTATATATATCATAGGTGGATACAAAATGGTGAAGTCCTGACCTCAAATCACATGAATGATTTAACAAGTGATAACAAATCAAACACATTTGTGAACATAATATATAGCTTAATCATTTATTCTTTGTAGAAACCATTTTAATTTGAAAAGACTTAACACTTGGCTTTTAGATGCTATAACAAAGTAACAAGTTCAGGTAAAGAACTTTGCACTGCACATTTCTAATTTTCATGATCCTCCTTGATATTGCAATTATAAGTACTAATACTATGCTAGAGCTCAAATATATATATTTTCTGCTTATTAAACTTACTAAATTTACATAATTTACCTTTTATAAAGTATGAGGCATGTTACTTCTCCTTGTAACTAAAGACAAATATGTCATAGTCACATTACTTCAAAACCATTAGCTCCTAATTTGAAACAGAGTAAGATAATAATAAAAAGAACAAGCTTCTTGCCACATGGTCATGAGTTTCAGATTTTACCTGAACAACATTCCAACCATGTTTTCTTAATGCTTATGTAGCAACTAATCACATAGGAATTGATTTTTTTAATGGATGCCACAAAGTCCAAAGTAGCCCTCCTAACGGACAGTATAAAGCCATTGTAAGAAAAAAAGAACAGAATATCACCACAACTAACATACAAACATAACCACAAAAACAAGAAGAAACAAATGGTACATAACAGACTTCTATGAAGAAGGGCAAACTCTAAAAACTCTATCAACATATTTACACTTGTTGAACTGTGAGTTTTATTCTTCTGTGTAGGGAAGAAAACTTAGACACAAAAGTATGATTTAGGTAACTCGTGGTAAAGTAAACAATGACAACCTTGAACTCTTAAAGCCAGACGGAAGCATAACTATTTTATTTGAAAATATGAGAACTTTTCATATCACCAATCAGTAGTTTAGATAGGCAACTGGTTAAATAAAAAAGCAAAAATTAATTTTTTTACCTAAGACATAGTAATCTGATTTTTTTTGGTCCCTTATGTTTTAGATTATAAACAAGTTTGTTCAGTGAAATGAATATTCAAAAGAAACTTATAAAATAAAAATATGAAAAGTTAAAATTATATTCCAAAGGAAATAACAGATTCTCTTGATTAACTTGCAGTTAAAAATAAAGCTGAGTGTCCACTTCAAATGTAAGATGAAGACCCTCACTTGAAATTCCATTATATAAAATAATGTGTTATTAGATCTTGCACTGAACTTAAAAGCTAATATACATCGCTTTAATGCATAACTAATACTCTAGTCTCACAAATGGCATTGAGATTTGGTTACTAGTATATAATGTAGTACATATATACTATGACAATTATATATAATAAATGGATAATAATAAATTAAAGGGCACTGTCAAGTACTTAATGTTTTGGGGTACACCTGAAGTTTTCAAAAAACGATTCCACACAGACTTCAAGACATTCAAAATAAAGATGTTAGCTCAGAAAATTTTTTAAAAATAGAATCTCTAATCAGATTAAAGTATCAAATATAAAAGGTACTTAAGTATGTTTTTGAAAATATGTGCTTCAGTCTACCACCCTTGACAGTGTTCTTTGGTTAGTTTTCTTCAAATTAAAGTCAGTTACAAACATTAAAAGCTTTTGCATTAGAACAGTCTCAGCTTACAATCTGATAAGAATGGTCATAAATAGTATTTAACATAATATGACCACTTAATCAGAATTCATTGGCTTCAATATCTTCACAACAGCACACTTTTAATTCAAAATAATCTTCCAAGTATGATACCTATCTTCAAAACTGGTTTCCTACAAAATGCAATTGCTTCAAAGTTTCAAACAGACTTTTTGAATTAATACTAATCTTTCAACCAAAATTGCGTTTTAAAAATGTCAATATAGTATTGAAGGGCACCTACCGTTTTAGCAACCAAACCTCAAACCACTTTATACAATAATATAATACAACCAAGTGTTTCTTAACTATAAAAACATAGAGAATTTGAATACAGCAAGATAGGAACAATCCCAAAAAACAATTCACCAAAAAGTTCACTGACCATCTCAAAAAATGTTAAAAACAATTTACTAAAGTGTCTTGATTATTACTTTAGTAGATAAAATTTCAGCAACTACAAATAAAATTTCCTCCATCTGTGGCTCTCTCCTTAGCATCAAAATATCTAACAAATCAGTATAATAAACAGGTAATGGGAAACCTGAAGACATATTTGCTTCTAATACTGCTGTCCCCCCCGACACTCAAAAAATTTCTATATTTATAAAACAGTGCAATGTCAGCTGGTTTTTCAATAACCCCCATTTACAAGCAGGTGCATTTTCAAACCATGAACTACCAAATATTTACAATTAAATTCATAAACAAAGTAATTTTATCATTTTTCATTTAAAACTCTAACAGAAAACCCAAAAACTGTTTCTAATAAACCAATTCTAAGAAACATATTTTATACAACTATGCAGAGAATATATATTCCTAATTTAGCACAGTTACTGTGACTTTGTAACCAAAAGAAAATGTTGAAGACTGCACACGTTTTTAACCCTTGCGTTTGAATTAAATTTATTGACACAAAGATCAAAGGATTGTTAAGAACATGAAGAAAAAAACTTTACTCACTGCTAAAGTCAAACACCTACCTTGTTTCTCATTGTAGATTATATTCTTACACAACAGATCATTATGGCAAAGTACAACAGGTGAGCCCAGGTTAGAAAGAATCTTCTTCATCCAAGTCATTTCTTCCTGAAGAATCTGAGAGCTTGGGATATCACTTAGGAACCTTTCAGTTTTTTAAAAAAAAAGAGTTATATCTTATTTATATTAATGGCAACATTTTTTTAAAGTTTCATTAAGGAATAAAATCTTCTTTTCTTTTCTTTTTGGTCATATAGAACTTATTTTTTTCCTTCTAGTTTTATTAAGATATAATTGACACACACAGCACTGTGTAAGTTTAAGGTGTACAGCATGATTTGACTTACATACATCATGGAATGATTACTATAATAAGGTTAATGAGCCGCCATCATCTCACAAAGATACAAAATAAAAAGAAAAAAACTATTTTTTTCTTGTAATGAGAACTCATGATTTACTCTCTTAACAACTTTCATATATAATGTACAGCAGTGTTAATTTATCATGTTTTATATTACATCCCTAAGTACTTATTTATTTTGTAACTAGAAGTTTGAACCTTTTGCCTACTTTCATCCAATTCCCCCTTCCCCATACCCCACCTCTGGTAACCACAGATCTGATCTCTTTTTCTCTGAGTTTTGTTTGTTTTTGAAATATAAATGACCTGCAGCACTATGTTACTTCCTGGTGCATGACACAGTAATTCTATATTTCTATACATACCAAAGAAAATCTATTTTTAATAAGTTCTTTCCATTTAAATGCACAGACTTCTGAATTAAAACAAGCCAATTATTCTAAAGATTAGAATAAAGAAAAACCATTAAAAAGAACTTAAAAATGAATAAAAATAAACAGAGCAACAGTTAAAATGCAGGGCAGAAAAGTAAAAAATGTATCAGTACAAAATGGGATGAGGGAATAATATATATATCTAACAGCTAACAATTACTAACACTATTCTAAATGTCTTATATTTATCTCCATTTTATAGATGGGGGAAACCAAGACACAAAGAGTTTAATAAAAAGAAGTTTAAGTATATTATTTAAAATTACAAAGATAGTCCACTAAAGAACTAAAACATCTATTTCAAGCTTGGAAGGGTGAATATAGTACAAATCAGCTAAAGTCACATTTGAAAGTCAATAGATATTATCTACTATTGATAAATCAACTCATTATTTTATGATAATCATACAATCGTTAATCATATAAAATTATGATACTATCATATGGTAACCACATCATAGAATACTCATCTTTACAGAGAACTGCCTCAGTAGTCAGGCTGGGAAGGGTGAGAGTTGGTACGGCAAGAAGGATTAGTGATCATGGCTTTTTATCCTACACTCTTTTCTGTACTATTTATTGTGCTGTATTTGTAATAATTTGATAAAAATACAATGGAACAAAAATAGGGTGCTACTACTAATTCCTCAATAGCACCATCAGGCTTACAAAATAAGTTCTCTTCATTCTTTCTCTATATCATCTCTCAAATTACCCCTTACATTTCCATTTTATAACACAAAAAGGATTCTGTATCACTGAGTTTACTTTAATGAATTTCCCTATGGAAATAATAGGATTCAAAGGATTATTAACATAATTACAATCATATACAGACAAAAAGGAATGGAAGAAAATATGAAACATATTTTTAATATTTTAACTGTTTTTAATGTTTTAGTTGTATATTTTCTGTTGGGGCAAGGTTCTTTCATTATTTACCACACTGCCTCTCCAGCTTTACCCAAGTATCACTAACCTCAAGCATTTGAAGTAACCTTCTCTGAATAATAATAATTTTTAAAATAGCAGCTAACATTTATTTAGCACTTATATGGCCAAGCACGGTTCTAAGAAATTTGTATATGCCAACTCAATTAATCCTCACAGAACCCCTAAAAGGTAAATATACTACCTTTGTTATTTCTGTTTTATGGAAGAAGAAATAGGTAATCTGTCCAAGGTTACACAGCAGAACTGAGATTTGATCCCAGGCAGTCTGGCTCCAGTCTTGTACTCTTAATCCATACAGCACCATACTGCCTCTCAACTCTGCACCACTGCCATCTACTTATTTTAAAGTGATTTTTCCCAAAATTTTTCAATAAAATAGCTATTTCAAAAGAGAATTTTTTTTGTTTTTTATGTTATCACTTTCTGAATGTCCAGTACACCGGACAAACTTCCAGATGTCTGCTTATCTCAGTTAAAGGGGTAAAATATCCCTATCCATTCAAAGTTTGACAAACTACATGTAAATAAAGCACACACACAGTGAGTCAAACTAATCTTTGAAATAATCAAGCTCAAAAGAATATAGCTATTTTCCACTAATGAATTATAAAAAATTAAAAGAAACGAGAAAAAAAAATCCACAGGTCCTGCTTACCTCCATTGTTCTTAAAACAAAGACTTCCTGAATACAAAAGCTGAAATCTTCATGTACGCTTTAGGTATAAAGACAAAATAAAGGGCTTCCCTGGTGGCGCAGTGGTTGAGAATCTGCCTGTCAATGCAGGCGACACGGGTTCGAGCCCTGGTCTGGGAAGATCCCACATGCCGCGGAGCAACTAGGCCCGTGAGCCACAATTACTGAGCCTGCGCGTCTGGAGCCTGTGCTCCGCAGCAAGAGAGGCCGCGATAGCGAGAGGCCCGCGCACCGCGATGAAGAGTGGCCCCCGCTTGCCACAACTAGAGAAAGCCCTCGCACAGAAACAAAGACCCAACACAGCCATAAATAAATAAATAAAAAAAATTAAAAATCTTTAAAAAAAAAAAAAAAGACAAAATAAAATTTCCAATTTTGGTACTAGTATTAATCACACTATGTAAAAACACGTTTGGTGTAGTTTCTGAGGCCCGTGCCCCCAAGTATTTCAGAAGGTCCTAGCAGGACTGTGCTCTGGGTGTTTGTCCAGAGCGGCTGAGATGGTGGAGGAGGAGGAGGAGGAGGAGGACTCTGAGCTCACCTGCTCCCACTGGCGCATCAAAATTACACATACCTACAGAGCTACTTACTCGTGATGAGAAAGACCAGAAGACTGGCACAAAAGATTCTTTAAAGGTATAAAGAAGAAGCCACGGGCTTCCCTGGTGGTGCAGTGGTTGAGAATCTGCCTGCCAATGCAGGGGACACGGGTTCGAGCCCTGGTCTGGGAAGATCCCACATGCCGCGGAGCAGCTGGGCCCGTGAGCCACAACTACTGAGCCTGCGCGTCTGGAGCCTGTGCTCCGCAACAAGAGAGGCCGCGACAGTGAGAGGCCCGCGCACCGCGATGAAGAGTGGCCCCCGCTTGCCTCAACTAGAGAAAGCCCTCGCACAGAAACGAAGACCCAACACAGCCAAAAATTAAAAAAAAATAAATAAATAAAGAAGAAGCCACAAGAAGACGAGCAGAAGGGGCAGAGACGCAGCACAGTCAAGACCCATACCCCTGGGTGGGCGACTCACAAATGGGAGGATAATTACAATTGCAGAGGTTCTCCACAGGAGAGAGGACAAGCCCCACAGCAGGATCCCTAGCCTGGGGACTCCTGCACTGGGAAGACATTTGGCTTTTTAAGGGCACACTTTCAGGAGAACCAGAGGGCTGTGGGAAACAGAGACTCCACTCTTAAAGGGCATATACAAAATCTCACACACTCTGGCATCCAGGTCAGAAGCAGCAATTTGAAAGGAGCCTGAGTCAGACCCACTCGTTGATCTTCAAGAGCCTCCTGGAGAGGCAGGAGGCAAATGGAGCCCACCCTTGACTAAGACACTGGCCGCAGCCATTCGGGGGAGCTCATTCTACCAGGAGGACACTCGCCCTGGTAAGTGCCATTTTGGAATCCTCCCTCTAGCTTACTGGCACCAGGACCCAGGCCCGCCCTGGCAGGCCAAGTTTTAGGACCCCTTGGGCCCCTCAGGCAGCATCCAGGGATCTTGCCCCACCCACCAGCAAGCTGACACCAACTTCCAGGACATGCTGGACACCAAAGCCAGCTGTGCCAGGAACCAGCTCTGCCCACTGGGGGTCTAATACCAACTCTGGGGAACCCCAGGGCCCTGCAGCCAGAAACGCTGGGACCTGGCTCCACCCAGCAGCAGACCAGCACTAGGCCCAGGACCCTCTGGGATCTGGGCCCTTTCCATCAGCAGGCCAACACTACATCCGGGACCTCTGGTCCCACAACCTGCCCCCCAGACCCAGTTCTGCCCACCAGAAGGCCAGCGCTAGCCCCCTTAACCCTGCTGCACGTTGTACATGAAAGTTGTTAAGAGAGTAAATCCTAAGGGTTCTCATCACAAGGAAAAATAATTTTTTCTACGTCTTTATTTATGATGGATGTTCACTAAACTTACTGCAGTAATCACTTCATAATGCATATAAGTCAAATCGTTATGCTGTACACAAACTTACACAGTGCTGTACGTCAATTATATCTCAATAAAACTGGAAAAAAAAACATGTTTATACACTTTGGATTCTCAATACTGATTTACACATTTTTCTATATAGGAAATGAAATACCTTAGTCACTCTGAACCTGAAGTCCTACAAAAGCTGAGACTCCAGTAAATGAATTTTCAACCTCATGAGACTTAAATAGTCACAGGAAACTAAAACCCAAACTTTTTCACACTCCAATATTACTACACTGTTCCAGTATAGATCTCTAGGCCCCTTCAAAACAGCCTTCCTTTGGACAGAAGGAATTTTTTTAAAAAGGTCTCTATTGTCAACTCACACTACGAAAAATATACCCATTCATAGTAATCTTTATATTATGTTTACTGCCAAATAAACATTCCATATTTGTTTCTTGGCTCACCACTTCCCCACTTTTAGAGGGGATGATTATTTTTCTTCTTTTTTTTTTTGAGTCAGCTGTGGGAAGGGAAGGAGATTTCTGCAGTGCCTTCTGAGAGCCAAATGAATTAATGCTTATTTTACTTAAATGCAAAGAGATAAACCAAACCAGATTTTATACACAGAAACCTTACAGTTATCTTTGAAACCCTATATATGAGCAAAGCAATGTAAAACATAATTTAAAATGTAAAAGTAATTTTACCTTTTATTAATGTCTTCATCTGCAAATCCTGTGGGAATGAGAGAGAAATATTTTCCCATCTTTAGCCATAGGTTAGATTTGGGAATCCAGCCATTGTGTGCATGAATAGCATGGATTTTAGCAAGCTGACGTGCTATAAGCCTGTTTAAAAACAAAACAGCATAAAAAAGAAAGTGTTAAGCACCATACAGTTCATATCTACTCATAGGTAAGCTAAAATAACTAAGGTGCCTTTATCTTATAACATGATTTATTTTTACCATATATAAGATTCAAACTAATATGGCAAGTCAACCCTCAAAAGGAGAGGCAAACAAATGTTTAAAGCATAAGTAGGAAGAAACACCTAAAATTAATACAGTAATTAAATACTGTGTCCAAAAGGGACTGAGTGTCTGGATATAGGCAGCCTATTTTGATTATACAATGTTTGCGACCAGCAGAACAATACACAACGATAAATGATTTCAAGGCACATATTAGATATTAATCACTGATGCATTTAAATTACACTGAGTCATTTTAATTTTGAGCTTTTGAAGTCACTGAAGCTAAAGGGCAAAAGAGACTAAAGTAAAAAGATAAATGGGCAGACAAATAGGTTCTATGAGTTAATTTCTGTAAGTGTGTTGTTAACAACAAATACTCTGAACAAACGTTAGGATTTTATGATGTAGAATCAATACTGATATAACAACAAAATAGTTTGAAGCTGTGTAGTATATTTGTGCCCACACCATCTTTGTATCTGCAGAACCTAGTACAGCAAATGCTAATGGAGGAATAAGCATACCAAATAGAAATAAGAACTAAATTACCATATAGTCCATAGAATAGTAGGTAGAAACATGACTTAACAATAATCTACAAATAAAAGAACTTAAAACTGGCAAATTTTCAAGATGCTAACAATCTAATGTAACGTTCCTCAAAGTACAATCCTAGGACCTGCAACATAGCACCACCTAGGAATTTCTAAGGTTCCACCTCGGATCTACTGAATCATAATCTCTATGGGTAGGCCCCAGCACTGCATTTTAAACAAGATTTCCAGGTGATCCTAATTCACTGTATAATTTGAGAGGCACTGATATAATGCTCCAATTCTGCTTTTGAAGTCACTGAGGTTAAAGGGCAAAAGGGACTAAAGTAAAAAGGTAAGTGGGCAGATAAACAGGTTCAGTGAGTTAATTCCTATAACTGTGTTAACAAGTTCTCTGAACAAACATTAGCTTGGCTATGTACTAAAATCAATCTTTGGAAACTTAAAAAAAAAAAAAGAAGGAAAAAATACAGAGGCCTGGGTATTACCCCGAGAAATTAATTGGTTTGGGGTGCAGCCAGGGCATCAAGATATTTTAAAAGCTTCCCAGATGACTAATACGCAAAAACCACTTAACTAAGTACACAGAGAATCTAGCATTGTAGTAATCCTTCACCAATCTGTGATTAAATAACACAGTTTTATTATATTTTTATACTACAGTGAATATTCTCATCTATCTAGTTTTTAATAAGAGTCCTGACTTTCCTTTGGAGAAACTTCCATCCCCCTCACTTTTTCACGTGGTTCACTCAGAGCTCATCTCAATCCTAACTCCCTATCCCACCGGCACCACTAACTTTAGGAGTGAAGAGATGACACAGACTTGCCCAGAGCATTCCATCCTTCAGGCCAGAATGATTGGTTCAGGGCATATTACCCAAACTAGGCCAAAATGATTTGATCCCAAGACTTTGGTTGAAGCTACTGACTTTGGTTGAGGCGATCAGAAAAGAAGGGACACACTCGCCACACTGCAAATTGATTAGATAAGCCTGTAACTGCTAAGAATCATAATTGTCACTCCTTAGAAAAGTCTGCCAGAAAAAAAAAGGTAACTCACAACAAAACAGACAGTGATATTCCTAATGGCACTATTAGAGCCCCTGGATCTACCCATGCTTGAACTTAGTATTCTCAGATATATGAATCAACAAATTCTTCCTTCTTTGAGTCAGTTTGAATTTTCAAATTATTATTCTCAATAAGTCCTAATGCATCTCAGAAGTGTTTAGGCATTACTGCAAGTGAGTTTCAGTTCTACTACAAGAAATATTTGATGTTTTGTTTGAAAGAACACAGCATTAAAGAACCAATAGATTGACTAATATTCTTCATCTTTCAGTTTGGATGACTGTAATTCAGCTGACCACATCTCGTTTGATGTTTGATGATCTGAAAAACATTTCACAGTAGGGGAAAATGCTCAATGCCTGTAAGGAGCAGAAAACTGTTATTGGTCTGACAGTACTTGATGCAATGAAAAGAGGTCTATAGGACATACCCCTTGCAAATCTTTGATACCCAAAGCTGTAACTGAATTAGCTGTTACCCTACTGATTCTCTCATGTACTCAGGTACAGAAATTGGTGAGTTTCTCTTGTCTTCAGAGTACCACTGGATTTTATTACTGAATTTAAAATAAGTGATAAAATATTTGTAATGCTGTTCTTTAACCCACCTAAATTTTTAAAGAGAAACCTGCTTATATTGTTATTCTGAAGCTTAAAGTTTACATGTAGCTCACATTCAGCAAGCTCCTCAGCCTAAAACTGCTGCCAAGTGCAGTGTCTGATGCATTCAATATTTTCTCCTTGTTTTCTACTCTGGAAAATAAGTATGATGAGGTTTCACTGTAAGTGAGTAAAATTTGCTTTCGGCCTTTATTTTGATGATTAAGTTAGGATTCTATGGATGCTGAAGTTATGTGAAAGGAGAGACATAGATATCATATCTGAGAATATCTTTCGCCTTTAAGGCACTGCATTCTTGTCTAAAGTGGAAAATTTGGCTGATTTGAGAATAAAATATAACTGAGTATGCAACCATGTGAAGAATAAATCTTATTTTTGGGGGAAAAAAGAATCCTAATGCATTACCAAAATATTAAAATCTTTTTAGGTATGTGTGTTTTGGTCCATACCTCTCAAATTACCAAATAAACATTTTTATATAAATTAAATAATTATTGCTTAAATGATCTTCCCCAAGACCATATACTCTACAAGAATATAGGAAAAAAATCTATTTTTATATCAATCTCTCATACAGTATTTGCATAAAAAGCTAGGCCCAAATGAACATGTACTACTTTAAGCATCAGGAACCTTCATGAAAAAACCAAGTGATAATAAAATCAAAACAAAGGAGAGTACAAATATACACATATATACACGCAAACACACATATACATACATAGATGTATGTGTGTGTGTGTGACACATATATATTTGAAGCCAGTAAAAACTGGTTTTAAAACTTCAAGGAGGGGAATTGGGACAAAAGGCCTGAAGAAAGGTAATCCATGTTACATAAAACTCAAGGGGCAATCTATATCAACAGAACATTATGACCTAGAAATGTTTACTCAACAAATGAGACCAGTGATTCAGAAGAAGGGTCACATATTAGAACAGGTATTTAACACCAAAAAATTTTATTTGCTGTTTTAAAAATAAATAATAATGTCTATTTTTTATAGTTTTACCCCAGAGTTTGTATGAGACCCTGATTTGCAAAACACAAAATGTAGTCTCAGAAGTTGTCCAAATATAAGTTATTTAGCTAGGAGTGACTGGAATGACAATTCTAAGGCAAATACTTCAAAATGGCCACAACTCCAAGGGGTTCTTACACGTTAATGGAATCTGTTGAACATGAATAGCTGCTACAAGAAAAAGCACCTACTAATTTTGATTGTCTTCACTTTTCTGGCAGAAAGGTGGCTAACTGGAGCTGAGCCAGGATTTGAACCGATGATGTGATGCAAAGGCCAAGGCCTTTCCACTGTAATATACTGCAGTAACACTGCCCAGAATTAGTTGGGTTTTCTTCTGACTTTGCCCTTGTATTTTAAGTCTAAACTGAAGCAAATCATTTCATTTCTCTGAGTCTCAGATTTCTTACAAGGAAAATCAAATTACTGGCGTAATCTTAAAGCTCTCCTTCAAATCTAACATGATATGCCCCTGAATACCAGAAAAAAATTTACATAAACATTTACTCAATTTAGAGATTTAAGTTCAACAATGACAACAGGAATTTCACATTCATATTCATATACAAAGATCCTGTAGACTAACTTCCCATTTCATACCAATTTCCTACTAGGTATAATAGAAATGTTAAATATACATGAACTATGGAGTGAAAGGCAAATTTTCCAAATTTGATTTTGATTTTTATCAAAATTATCAAATATTTTCTCCTTTCAACAAATTTCTGAAATTACAAGTGAAATTATAAAAATTATTTTATATGCAATTTTAAAAACATTTCTGCATAACATGATATATACCTACTCAAATGGAAAACAAACTAAAATATTAACAACCACCATACAATAGCAAAATTAGTATTTGTAAAAAAACTATAACAAAACTTAAGAGCTAATGATTAATATCTTCTAAAGTAAATTATAGATATATTTACCTTATCTACAGGCGCACTGTTAAAATAGAATTCGATTATATAAGGGACAAAGTTAATGTTCAATGATAACATCATGCTTACATAATAGGTAAAAATATATTCAGAATAGTGTTTAAAATATTTTGTAGCATTTTCTTATATAATTTAAAAAAATAGCAGCAAGTAATAATAGTATAGTTGAGATTGCTTTATCAATACTACTGATAAAGACTATCACTAAGTTATCATACAAGGGGCAAAGACCATGCCTTATTCTATCCTAGCATTCCGCACTAAGAGGAGGTACTTAACAGATATTTGATGAATAAGAATCATCATCTTGGCAACAGACTCAGGATACATTTAGAAACTTACCATAGGATTCTACCACTATTAGAGTTTTTCTCTGGTGGATTAAAATTTATCCTGGATTTTTAAAAATCTCATATAATAAGAACTGTGCCAAAATTAATGCCTAGCTATAGAAAAACAAAATGACCATCCATTTGAAATACTGCCTGTTCTTTAACAAGACACATCTTGTATAAGCCTTTTTTGCAAAATCTAGGATTCAAGTCAATTTTTACAGGTCTCAGAACTACCAGTGTATCTTTTCTGTAGCAAAATTAACAAGGAAAGGAAGAAAATCTATTATACAAATATCCTCGTGGAAATAACAAGTATAGTTCAATTGCAAGCATAGCAGCTACATACTTAAAAACTAGGCTTTGCTAAGAGATTTTAAAAATTAAATAAGTCCTACTTACAAGTTCCATACTCATCTAAACTTTTTGATAAACTGGTGTTGAACAAAATACGCAATTTGTGAAGGATGGCTTTGTTAGGAAAATTTATGGTTTTTACTAGTAAATGAATTCACCAAAGTTGCAGAACACAAAACCAACACATAAAATACATTGCAGTTCTACATCATCAATGAACAATCCAAAAAGGAAATTAAGAAAACAATTCCACTTACAATAGCAACAAAAAGAATAAAATACTTAGAAATAAACTTAACCAATGAGGTAAAAGATTTCTATACTTAAAACTACAAAATGTTGCTGAAAAAAATTTAATACAGAAATAAATGGAAAGACATCCCATGTTTGTGGACTGGAAGACTTAACATTGCTAAGGTGTCAATACTACCCAAAGTGATCTTTAAATTCAATACAATCCCTATCAAAATCCCAATAGCATTTTTTGCATAAACAGAAAAAACTCCACCCTAAAATTCAAATGTAATTTTAAGGAAACCCAGATAGCTAAAACAAGCTGGAGAAAAAAGAATAAAGTTGGAGGTCTCACACTTCCTGATTTCAAAACTTATTACAAAGCTACAGTTATCAAAACAGAGTGGCACTGGCATAGCCTCAGACATACAGACCAATGGAATAGACAGCTCCAAAATAAACCCTCCAATTTATGATCAAATGATTTTCAATAAGGATGCCAAAACCATTCAATGGCAAAGGACAGTCTTTTCAACAGCTGGTGCTGGAAAAACAGGATATCCACATGTAAAAGAAAGATGTTCCTTAATCCTTTCCTTAAATCATACATAAAAATTAACTCAAAGTGGATCAAAAATCTAAATGTAAGAGCTAAAACTATAAAACCCTTAGAAGAAAACATAGGAGAAAAGCTTCATGACACAGAACTTGGTAACAATTTCTTGGATATGACACCAATAGCACAGACAATAAAAGAAAAAACATAAACTGGACTACATACATCAAAATTTAGAACTGTGCATCAACAGACAAAATCAACAGAGTGAAAAGGCAACCCATGGAATTAAGTATTTGTAAGTCATATATGTGATAAGGAGTTAATATCCAGAATACATAAAGTACTCTTACATCTAGACAACAACAAAAAAATCCCATTAGAAAATTGGAAGAGGACTTGAATTGACATTTCCCCCAAGAAGATACACAAATGGTCAAGAAGCATAAGAAAAGATGCTAAACGTGACTAATCATTAGGGAAATAGAAATCAAACCCACAATGAGATACCACCTCCTTGCAATAAGGATGGCTACTATCAAAAAAACAAAATAATAAGTGTTGGCAAGGACTTGGAGAAACTGGAACCCTTGTGCATTGTTGGTGAGAATGTAAATTGGTGCAGCCACTATGGGAAACAGTAAGGCAGTTCCTAAAAATATTAAAAATAGAATGACCATATGATCCAGCAATTCCACTTCTGATTATATACCCAAAAGAACTGAAAACAGGGTCTCAAAAAGATATTTGCACACCCATGTTCATAATAGCATTATTCACAATAGTGAAAAAGCATCAACAGAAGTAACCCAAATGTCCATCCATGGATTAATGAGTAAACAAAATATGGCCTACATATACAATGGAATATTACTCAGCCTTAAAAAGGAAGGAAATTCTGACACACGCTACAACGTGGATGAACCCTGAAGACATTATGCTAAGTGAAATAAGCCAGTCACAAAAAGACAAAAAAGTACAATTCCACTTACATAAGGTACCTAGAGCAGTCAAATTCATGCAGACAGAAAGTAAAATGGTTGCCAAGGCTGGGGGTAGGGGAGAATGGGAAGTTGTTTAATGGATACAAAATTTTAGTTTTGCAAGACGAAAAGAACTGTGGAGATTGGTTGCACAACAATGTGAATGTACTTAACACTATGGAACTGTATACTTAAAAAATGATTAAGATGGTAAATTTTGTTATGTGTATTTTATCACAATTAAAAATAAAAAATGTTAACTAAATTATTTAAATGGTCATAAGAGGGCTTCCCTGGTGGCGCAGTGGTTGAGAGTCTGCCTGTCAATGCAGGGGACACGAGTTCAAGCCCTGGTCTGGGAAGATCCCACATGCCGCGGAGCAACTGGGCCCGTGAGCCACAACTACTGAGCCTGCACGTCTGGAGCCTGTGCTCCGCAACGGGAGAAGCCGCGATAGTGAGAGGCCCGCGCACCGCGATGAAGAGTGGCCCCCGCTTGCCACAACTAGAGAAAGCCCTCGCACAGAAACAAAGACCCAACACAGCCATAAATAAATAAATAAATAAATAAAAATTTTTAAAAATAAAAATAAAAAAAATAAAATAATAAAATAAATGGTCATAAGAAAGAATACAGTTCTTAAAAAGACTTGATTAGAGCAATTCAATTGTTTTCTATTAGTAAATTTTATATACAACAGAGAAAAAACTAGGTAATAAAAAATTAAGATTTCTGATTTTCCCTATCATAGAGTGGTCCTTCTTCTTCCTAGTCTTAATAAGATAAGGTTTTACTGCACTAACATCAAGGCAAATGCACTTTAAATTCCATACTCAATAAAGCCAAATGTTTGAAAATCTCAAGGCTGCAGAGAATCTCCTCAAACACCCACTAATACTCACTAATTGCTCCTCTCTTGGAAGCTTTTAAAAAATTATAATAACAGGCATTTTTTTGAAACTGGAAAACAAAATCCCTAATCCTACCATCCCAACAGAATTTATTTCTTTTTTACAAACTCCCTTTGAGTTTTCACATAAGCAAATTATTTCCTGACTGTAGCCACAGTTCAACTAGTAAGCTGATTTTTTTCCTTAGTCCTGCATCAGACATCTTGCATGTTTTAGACAATATTCAATAGTAACATAACACTTATTTGTGCTGATGTACCTTAGTTATATCTAAATATGAGTTGTTATGACGCAATCAAGCATATGCCTTTCTTTTATGACTTACTATATAATGCCCCATTGATTTCCGAAAGAGAACATTACCAATTTTACTTGCAACTCACAGTGTACCAGTTCCACTACAATACCCTCAGCACTGGAAGTTGGTGTTTTTTAGTTATGCTTCTTGATAAGTGAGCAATAATTCATTTTAAATTGCATTTCTCCCATTATGTCTGTTGCTGAGTGGCTTTAATTATACTTCAGCCAGTATTCCCAGCAAGAGGCAAGTTTTAGAGAAATACTTGATGAGAAAATTCCTAAACACCTTAATTTGAATTAAAAAAAAATATTTAAAGGTCTCTGCAATACTTGATTGCTACACAAAAGTTCAAATAAAAAAGATCATTGGGCTTCCCTGGTGACGCAGTGGTTGAGAGTCTGACTGCCAATGCAGGGGACACGGGTTCGAGCCCTGGTCTGGGAAGATCCCACATGCCGCAGAGCAACTGGGCCCGTGAGCCACAACTACTGAGCCTGCGCGTCTGGAGCCTGTGCTCTGCAACAGGAGAGGCCGCAACAGTGAGAGGCCTGCGCACCGCGATGAAGAGTGGCCCCCGCCTGCCACAACTAGAGAAAGCCCTCGCACAGAAACGAAGACCCAACACAGCCAAAAAAAAAGATCATGATAAACTTCCATAAGTTGAATTACTAGTTAAGCATTAGCCTGATGCTATTCGTCTTTACCTATCGTCTCCCTCAGACTCCTCCATGCTCTGCCTCATCCTTTAAAGTCCAATTCAAATGTTACCTCAGTTAAACACTGCCTTATTTCCCAACTATACCACAGTAAATTATTTGTACTTTTTTTGAAAATCTTTTCTGTTCCTCTGTGTATACTATTTAGCTTATTTTTTCCCCAAGGTTATTGTCTGTCACAGACTGTAAATTACTAGTAGAGCAGCTGACTGAACCATTTTTCCTCCCCTAGACTACATTAAACATAAATATATTCCAATGCCTTTTATATTCAAAGTAGATACTCTCTATTATAATCATAATACAGGCAAGTAGCTACGTCTGAAGAAGCCAAAGCAAGAGAATACTGTGGACTTTGATCTATGGCTCAAGACCCTTTCAGGAAGTTTGTGAGGTTAAAACTATTTATGAACTATTTTCATAAAGTATTATTTACCTTTTTCACTCTCATTTTCTAACAAGTGCACAGTACAGTTTTGAGAAGCTACATGAAGTGGTGTGATGATGTCATCATGTTGACCGACAGCTAAAAGAACGTGCGCTTGATAATCTTTCATTCTAAAAACTTTGTTCTAATTTCTAACATAGTAAACACTGATAAATATAATTCACATAAACAAAAGTTCTTTGGGTCCTCAATAACCTTTTAAGAGTTGTAAAAGGGTCTTGAGACCGAAATGTTTGAGAACTTTTGATTTAAACTATCAATGAACTTGCTGTTTTCAAATCAAGCCCAAAAGAAAATTTTAGCAATTTTAGAAAAATGATCGAGCATATGCAAGACATTATTCTTACAGAAAACATAATACTTTGAATTAAATAATTTTTAAGTTTAAAGAGTAACAAAGACGTGCTAACAGAATTAAGACTCATAGTAAGCAAGAACTCTGAAACTATGAGCAGCTGGGTAACGAAGCTTAGTAATAAGAAATGTGTAATGCTTTGATTCAAGCACTACTTAAAAAAATTGAGAAGCCTTGACCTTCTGCGACAGGCTAATCCAAAACCTCTCACAGTCCTTTCTTTTGCAAAGAGTTAACTATGAGAATTCAGAAAAAAGGAATGTTTTTTCTTTAGCAAAAATAAAACAAAACCCGAACAAAAGAAAGTTTCTAAATTAACCAAATAGTTGCCTAAAGAAAGAAAAGGCAGTTTTAAAAAACATTTCCTTGTGCACTTAATACTCTTATTTTTCAAAAGGACAAATTATTTAGGAAAAGAAATGTACCTGAAAATGGCAGGGTTGCAGACATGCTTTGGATCCAATGCTTCTCCCTGTATAAATTCATAGCACAGTCCATTATTGAAGGTACAGTAGAGTTGTGGTGCACAGCCGTGAGCCTGCAACACTCGGAAACTCTTCACTTCCTCATCTCGATCGACTAACAACTCAGTCTTATTGCCATAAATTCGCACCAGGACTACGTCCTCCATTGTATTACCCACATAACAGCCAATAAGTTTGTTTGTGATTCCATCTGTGAAAAGCTGCCCAAAAAAAAAGAAAAAATGGGGGAAAAACAATTATTTACTTTTAAGGAAGGAATAGGAGATAACTTGAAAATCATTAAATACTAATTGAAAGAAAATATCTACTTAATATAACTTTTGAATACAATTTTGCCTAACATGTCTATAATTTTAATTCTAGATTTAAACAAAACGGAATACCACTGTTTACTATGTTGTGTTATACAATACACACATTCTCTCTCTCCTATATCTAATAGATTGGAAAGTCTCTGAAGACAGGGAAAGTGGCTCTCTTGCTAGCATAGTATATGATATAAAAGTTTTTAATAATGTTCATAAGTTTAAATATACAAATATAATATACCATAATTTATATTATGGTAAATTTCCAATTTATAAAAAACTCAACTTTAAGTGTTATTTCCAAAGATTACTTAACATAATATGCATTAAAAATTGGTTTAAGTATTCGGGTTATAATAATTTAAACTTGAATGCTACAGCTAAAAAAAAAAAAAGAAGCACAACCTTCATTAGAGGAAGATAGATTTCTCAGGTATTTTCTAAAAGGGAGTTTGGGGACTCTTCAAGAGTTTTAAGTGCTTAAAGTCCTTTTTAAGATTTGAGTACAATGGTATATTAAAAAGTAAACAGATGATAAACAATATTAGTTCTCTAAGTCTATTCAAAATTGCAGCTTTCATTTTCCTCTACACTAATTTGACACTAAAACTAACTTTCTACTTACCCAATTATAACTCAGAGCTTTTGGAGGCTCTCAGTGGAATAAAGGGAAAAAAGTTAAAAGTGAAAGTAAGCGTTAAGGACATTTTTCCAAAGACAACTGGGAAAGAACAGGAATAATGGACAAAGAATAAGTTTTAAATGTATACACATTTAACTAATGCCTGAGAAAGAAGGTAAATGTTTCTGTTTTGATAAGATTGTTGTAATGATAAATGACATCTGAAAAGGCTTTAGATCTTAAGCTGAAATTTGAAAGAAAGTATTTATGTATCCTTATTCACTAATGCAGATAAATTTTATGAGCTAATGTGAAAAGATTTATTTTGAATATCTATGTTTTTTGGATATGCAGAGACATACAAACTTTGCTTTCCACCTAGATTTCAAAAAGATGGTATGTAGGGAGACACTGACAAGAAGCATATGCCCTTAAACTAAACTCCAATCATCATTTTATTAAAATCTATGTTGAAAGCATGTTGTTTCCTATTAAAATGCCATAACAACTCACACATACTATTTTGTAACTCCTCCAGATGTCATGTAGAGATGAAGTATTTCAATTATTATTGTAATAAAGTTTGAGAAACATTCTGAAATGCTTGTAATGAAAGACATTCTACACTCCTCAAAAGCCAGGAGTGAAATTTGTTTTCTACATCCTCCTAACAAACAGTAAGGACTTAATACTTAAACACTAGCTTGTCTTCTTGATCTAGCTTATAACAAATTCATTCTTTCACTCTTGCCTATAATAATAAATTTCCTTAATTGTGCATGCTATTTTGAACATTTATGTGTACATGCAGAAACATACATATAAAGACATATGCACTTAAAAAGGCTAGAAATGGATAACATTACTGGATAAGATTATTGAATACTATATAGACGTTTATAAGTATAACATAGAGTCACAACTCCAATGACACTAACCCTAACATACTGTTGCACAAAACAGCCACATATTTGCAATGAAATGATAGTCACAATAAACCCCTGGAGCAAAAAAATAAATATATGAATAACTTCATTTACAAAAGTAGTTTATGTATAAATAAGGATAAAAATATCTGCAAAGATATCCAATAAAATATTAGGTAGTTTAAAACTTGTCTCCTGTTTTCTTATTTCTAAGTAGTTTAAACTTTTCTCGTTTGGCTTATATATGTTTTCTCACTTTTTTTTTCTTTTCCTGTAATCAATCTAGTTTACATGTGAAAAAATTAAAATAGTGAGAAAAACGAAAGGGGCTAGTAACTGACCTGGCACGTACAGCAAGGCCTGGAGATTCTGTCGAACATAAGCAATTTCATAGAACAGCAATATCAGATGAGGCCACTCTGTGACCATAATGCATCAAGACAAAAACAAAGTCACTCTGTAATCATGTCTGAACGAAGACAAAACTATGCATTTTTTCCAAACCACAAAAATGACCAAACACTCCCCTATTCTGGCTAATGTGAGGGACTGCCGTTCCTTTTCCAGGAACAGCTTTGGTCCTGCTTCGTTCCTCCAGTCCTCTAGGTAAGATACCCACACAGTCATAGACTTGCCCCACTTCCTTCCTGACAACACCCAAATCCAGAGGAAAGCCTTGCCTCCTTGAACCCTCTCCCAAATTCAAATCTTATACGAAGTCCTTTCTAACACCCACATACTCAGAGACCAACCATTCCCCATGGAATAAGTCTTCCTTAAGGAAGGAGTAATAAACCCAATTTCTTTGGCTTATCCTAATGATCTCTTGGAGATTTCTGACTTTAAAGATGTATGGATAATGCTTTTTGCTCTTGGATGGTTCCCACCTCATATATAAACCAACAATTAATTCAAGGTGCTTCAGCCTTCTGAAACACACATTTAAAAATATACTAGGTATATGCTAGGTATGTGTACTATACTAGATATATACTAGAAATATAAAATTCCACCTCAACGGAGGGGGGACAAAACTACTACAAATCTCATGGAGCTCCTTTTCACAGGGTTTATCCTGCACTGTTTGTCAAGTATTTAAGATAGTACCAGTTCAGAGGATGAGCTACAGAGCAAGACTGCTTGACTGTAAATTCTAGCTGAGTGACTTTAGGCAAGTCACTTACCTGTATGTGCTTCATTCATCTCATGTTTAATATCAGCACATTAGAATCTGCTTTATAGGTTTTTATGAAAATTAATTACTTAATATACACAAAAGCACTTAAAACAGTTCCTGACACAAACTAAGCTCTTATCAAATATGTAGATAACTAGGTATTTAAATTTGAACACAAGACTGCAAAATAATTCATGATGAGATCATAAAAGTTAATAATTAAGACAACAGCTATGTTACAGATTAGCCCTAGACTCTATGCTGCTGCACTGGTACCACCTAGCAAATCTTGAAAGCAAGACCCAAAGATTCAAACTATTACCAAAGAACTACAAAAACTATCGACTGCCTAACAAGGTAAAATTCACAATGTCTAATATCCAATTAAAGATTATTCAGCATGGGGAAATCCCTGGCGGTCCAGCGGTTAGGACTCTGCGCTCTCACTGCCAACGGTGCAGTTTCAATCCCTGGTTGGGGAACTAAGATCTCACAAGCTGGGTGAGGCGGCCAAAAAGAAAAAGATTATCAGGCATGCAAAAAGGGCAGAAAAATACAACCCACTATGGGGGGTGAGAGGGGGGTCAATTAATTGAAACCAACCAGAACTGACACAGATGTTAGAATTAGCAGATGTTAAAACTGTATTCCAAAAAAAAAGTGTGTTGTATTCTTACAACAAAAAATTAAGCAGAGTCATTGAAGACATAAAAGAGACCCAAATCAAACTTCTCAAGATGTCTGAAGGGAAAACACACTTAGATGGGATTTAACACTAGGTTAGGTAGTGGAAAAAACAATTTCGCAAACTTGAAGACATAGGAATAGAAACTATGCAAAACAAAATACAGAGGAAAAAAAGAATTATCAAAGAGAGAGAGAGAAGAGCATCCATTAGCTGAGAGATTACATTTAAAATTTGAGTCCTCAAAGAAAGGAAAAAAAGAGAACAGAAACATTTTTAAAGAAATGACAGTCAAAAGTTTTCCAAATTTGATGAAAACCTATCAACTCAAGATCCAAGAAGCTAAACAAGCCCAAGCCAAAGAAACATGAAGAAAACTACACCAAGGCACCTCATAATAAAACTGCTTAAAACCAGAGATAAATCATTTAATGGTACCAATTCATTTTAATCTTCCATTCACTCAGGCATATTTCAGAGTCACCTTGACCCCTCCCTCTCCATCCCCCACACAAAATGTTTTCTTCCTAGGTAATTCTTAAATCCACTCCTGTTTCTCCATCCCCTTGTCAGTCTCCTATTTGCAGTATTTTAATAACCTCATTGGTCTCTCTTATGCCAGTTTAACCACCTTCCCACCTTCCAAAAAAATTCACTCACCAACTGCCACCAAAATAATCCATCTAAAATACAAACATGAACATGATGACTGGCAATCTTCAACTGACTCCACACTGTTTAGAGGATAAAGTTTAAGTTCCTTAGGGCATACAAGTTCCACAATACCTCCCAAGTTATCTAGTGATCTACCTGACAAATTCACCCTTCTTTTTCTTGACCTCACTAACTTCTAACTTCCTTCAAAATTCCGACACAGGAGTTATATCCTCCAGGAGACAATTCCTAAACTCAGATAAGACATAAATACTTCTCAGTGCTTGCGAGTGCCCTATATATAGCATTACTAAAATGCATTGTAGGGACCTCCCTGGCGGTCCAGTGGTTAAGACTCCACAGTCCTAATGCAGGGGGCATGGGTTCGATCCCTGGTCGGGAAACTAAGATCCCACGTGTCACACAGCATGGCCAAAAAAAAAAAAAAAAAGTACTGTAATGTATTATATTTGCCACTCCATATTTACTGTGAGTTCCTCTGAGATTTGGAACACACGGAAAGAAGAAAATATAAAGGTGAAAAACAGGAATATAAAAGATGAGTCAAAGAGGAAAAAAAAGTATGATAGTACAGTGAAAAACTCAACCATATAAGTAGTTACATTAAATGTGAAAGAACTAAATAATCCAATTAAAAAACTAAGTATGAAAAAGAAAACTATATACTACTTTTTACAAGAGACACGTAAAAGAAAGCTGATGTAGCTACACCATATCAGACAAAATAGATCCTAATGATACATTCCAAGAGATAAAAAGGGATGTTTTATAATTATGAAAGTATTGAGCCACCAAGAACATACAAGAATTCTAAATTGAGTGCATGCAATAACATAACTTCAAAATACATATAGCAAAAACTGACATACTAAACAAATTCCACGATAATTGTCTGAAACTTGAGCATATCTCTAAGAGCTGATTTTTTAAAAACAGGGAAAAATCATTACATATACAAGAGAGCTAAGCAATAGAATTAAAAATCCAACTTAACTGACATACACAGAACACTGTACCCAACAAGAGAATGTGCATCTTTTTCAAGTATATATAAAACATTACCAAAATTGACTATAGGCTTGATTATAAAGCAAGCCTCAATAAATATCAAAGGATTAAAATCATTCAGAGTATCTTCTCAAGCTACATTGAATATGAACTAGACATCAATAACACACCACACATACACGTATACACACCTCAAATAAAATGGTTAAGATAGTAAATTTTAGGTTGTTTTTTTTACCACAACAAAGAAAAAATAACTTAATATTCTCCCACTTATTTGAAGTGAAGCAATGCACATCTAAATAATCCACTGGATGAAGAAAAAACTACAATAACTAGAAAGCATTAAAAAGCATTCTAAACTGAACGATAATAAAGTCATATTAAAACTTGTGGGTGCTTACAGGGACATGTAAATACAAATATTAAAAATAAAAAAGGCAGAAAATTAGTGATCTAAGCTTCTAGCTCAAGAAGCTAGAAAAATAACAGCCAATTAACCTTCGATTAAAAAAAAGAATTAGGAAGAAAACAAAAGGGCAAAGTTATCAATAAAACAGAAAAACTCAACAGTCAAAAACTGTTCTTCAGGGTTTCCCTGGCAGTCCAGTGGTTAAGACTCTGCGCTTCCAATGCGGGGGTGCGGGTTTGATCCCTGGTGGGGAAACTAAGATCCCACAAGCCACAGTGGCACAGCCAAAAAAACACAAACGAACAAAAAAAAAAAAACTGTTCTTTGAAGATAAAGTTGATAACTTTCAAGCAAAATCATCAAGGAAAAAAGATACTAATTATCAATAAAGAAGTAAACTTTATTACAGTATAGACATATATTACTAGAAACAACTCTTCCAAAAACAGACAAAAAAGAAACAGATCCCAACTTGATACCAAAACTTGTCAAGGACATTACAAGGAAGGAAAATTACAGACCACTATCTCTCATAGTTGCAAAAATCCTAATCAAAATATTGGCAACCGATACAACGATATATAAAAAGGAGAATACATCACAACCAAATGGGGTTTACTCCAGGAACGCAGTGGTTCTTAACAAATTGTTTTAAAACGTCATTGTAATTGAGCTCAATAACAGAAAAATGGAGGCAAATCATGTAACCATCAAGAGTTGCAGAAAAGTACTTGATAAAATTCAACATTCATTCATTCATGATGAAAATACTTAGCAAGCCAAGAATAAAATGAAACTTCCTTAATCTGACAGAGTATCCAAAGAAAACCTACAGCAAACATCATACCTAATAATAAACTATTGAAAAGGTTCTCCTTCAGAATGGGAACAAGGCAGGGATGCCCACTATCACCTCTTATTGCAATATTGTGATGATGTCCTAGCCATTGTAGTAAGACAAAACAACAAGGGGCGGAGTCAAGATGGTGGACTAGGAGGATGCAGAATTCACATCTCTGAACAACTAGGGCAGCTACCAGGCACCAGTGGGTGACCACGGACACCTAAGGGGACAGGAGGAACCCCCAGCAACTGGGTGGACGTGGGCTGTGGGGGGGAATGAGGGGGGAGGAGAAATGGAGGTGGGACAGGACTGGCGCCCCTGAGGGGTGGCTGGGGGAGGCGAAGGGATCCCATGCCTGAAGGGGGAAATTGGGGGTCCACTGGGAGGACAGAGGGTCAAAAGGGAGCATGGCCAGGTTTCCCCTGCCCACTTTGGCCCCCAGGAGCCTGCTGAGATCCCAGGCCTGATCCTCTGCCCACCTAGGCCCCCTCCAGCCACGTGGGTCCTGAGGGAGTGGGAGGGAAGGAGGGAAGGGGAGCAAAAGTAAAGGCCGGACTTAGGCGACCCGCACCCCTGAGGGGTGGCTGGGGGAGGGGAGGAGTTCCTACACCCAGCAGGACCCTCCCATGGTTAGGGGTCCAGCAGGGACAGGGGAAACCCTCGGGGAGACCCAAGGGGAGGGGGGCATGGAGGAACGGAAAGGAATGCAGCCAGCGCTTTCCCTGTCCACATTCCACATAGGCACCAGGGACCCTGTTGGGCTCCTGGGCCTAATCCTCTGCCCTTGGAGCCTCCCTCCTGCCATGCAGAACCCAAGCCCCGCCCCTACACCCCCACCCAGGGCCCCACCTCTACACTCGGAGACCCCCCTCTGAGACCCGTTCCAACCACGCTGGGCCTAAACCCCACCCACACACCCTGACCCAGGGCCTTACCTCCAAACTCCATAACTCCACACTCCAGAGGCCCCCCCTTTGGACGTGCTGCCTCTCCCCTTCCATGCAGGTCCTAAGCAGAGGCCCCACCCCATGCCTGAATGTCACCCAGCCTAGGCTCCGCCCCCAAGGCCTCTTCTGGCTGCAGCTGCGTGGGTCCTGAGCCTAAGACACCCACCCCCACCCGCCACTAGGTCCTGCTCCACCCTAAACCCCACCCCTGCCTAAGTCCCACCCCCACCTAAACTCCGCCCCCCCATAGCCAAAGCTTTTTATTTTTTATTTTTTTTCCTCTTTTAGATTGGGGTTCTGTTTTACCTTGTCATTGATTCACTGTTGCTGATTCATTTATATTTCTATTGTTCTGCTCCTTTTGGCTTATCCCCCCCGCCTTTTTTTGTGTTGCGGTTTTGTTTTACCTTCATGCAGTTGTTTTAATTATACTTTTATTTTTCCTAATATATTTTTTATCTTTCTAACTTTATTTTGTTTTTTATTCTTTGTTATTGTACTGCTTCTTTTTTTTTCTTTTCTTTTCTTTTTTTTTTTGGCCACACAACGCAGCTTGCAGGATCTTGGTTCCCAGGCCAGAGGTTGGTCCTGAGCTCCTGTGGTGGGAGCGCCGAGTCCAAACCACTGGACTAACAGAGAACCTCAGACCCCAGGGAATATTAATCAGAGTGAGGCTTCCCGGAGGTCCTCATCTCAGCACCAAGACCTGGCTCTATCCAACTGCCTGCAAACTCCAGTGCCAGACACCTCAGGCCCAACAAGAAGTAAAACAGGAATACAGTCCCACACACCAAAAAAAAAAAAAAATGAAACGGCAAAAAAAAAAAAATGTGACAGATGAAGGAGCAAGGCAAAAATCTACAAGACCAAATAAATGAAGATGAAATAGGCAACCTACCTGAAAAAAATTCAGAGTAATGGTAGTAAAGATGATCCAAAATCTCGGAAATAGAATGGAGAAAATAAAAGAAACATTTAAAAAGGATCTAGAAGAACTGAAGAGCAAAGAAACAGTGATGAGCAACATAACAAATGAAATTAAAAATACTCTAGAAGGAATCAATAGCAGAATTACTTGAGGCAGAGGAATACATAAGTGAGCTGGAACATAAAATGATGGAGCTAACTGCCAGGTAGCAGAATAAAGAAAAAAGAACAAAAAGAATTGAGGACAGTCTCAGAGACTTCTGGGACAACATTAAATGCACCAACATTCAAATTACAGGGCTCCCATAAGAAGATAAAAAGAAAGGGTCTGAGAAAATATTTGAAGAGATTATAGTCGAAAACTTCCCTAACATGGGAAAGGAAATAGTCAATCAAGTCCAGGAAGCACAGAGAGTCCCATATAGGATAAATCCAAAGAGAAAAATATTAATCAAACTAGCAAAAATTAAATACAAAGAAAAAATATTAAAAGCAGCAAGGGAAAAGCAACAAATAACATACAAGCGAATCCCCATAAGGTTAACAGCTGATCTTTCAGCAGAAACTGTGCAAGCCAGAAGGGAGTGGCAGAACACATGTAAAGTGATGAAAGGGAAAAACCTACAACCAAGATTACCCAGCAAGGATCTCATTCAGATTTGATGGAGAAATCAAAAGCTTTACAGACAAGTAAAAGCTATGAGAATTCAGCATCACCAAACCAGCTTTACAACAAATGCTAAAGGAACTTCTCTAAGCAGGAAACACAAGAGGAGAAAAAGACCCACAAAAACAAATCCAAATCAATTAAGAAAATGGTAATAGGAACATACATATTGATAAGCACCTTGAATGTAAATGGATTAAATGCTCCAACCAAAAGACATAGACTGGCTGAACGGATACAAAAATGAGACCTGTATATATGCCGTCTACAATAAACCCCCTTCAGACCTAGGGACACATACAGACTGAAAGTGAGGGGATGGAAAAAGATATTCCATGCAAATGGAAATCACAAGAAACCTGGAGTAGCAATACTCATATCAGATAAAATAGACTTTAAAATAAAGACAGTTACAAGAGATAAAGAAGGACACTACATAATGATCAAGGGATCAATCCAAGAAGAAAACATAACAATTATAAATATTTATGCACCCAACATAGGAGCACCTCAATATATAAGGCAAATGCTAACAGCCATAAAAGGAGAAATCGACAGTAACACAGTAATAGTGGGGGACTTTAACACCTCACTTACATCAATAGACAGATCCATCCAAACAGAAAATAAATAAGGAAACACAAGCTTTAAATGACACAATAGACTAGATAGACTTAATTGATATTTTTAGGATATTCCACCCGAAAGCAAAAGTACAATTTCTTCTCAAGTGCACACAGTACATTCTCCAGAAGACATCACATTTTGGGTCACAAATCAAGCCTTGGAAAATGTAAGAAAACTGAAATCGTATCAGGCATCTTTTCCGACCACAACGCTATGAGATTAGAAGTCAATTACAGGAAATAAACAGTAAAAGCCACAAATACATGGAGGCTAAACAGTGCGCTGCTAAATAACCAAGATCACTGAAGAAATCAAAGAGGAAATCAAAAAATACCCATAAACAAATAACAATGAAAACACAACGATCCAAAACCTATGGGACATAGCAAAAGCAGTTCTAAGAGGGAAGTTCATAGCAATTCAAGCTCACTACAAAAAACAAGAAAAATCTCAAATAAACAATCTAACCTTACACCTAAAGGAACTAGAGAAAGAAGAACAAACAAAACCCAAAGTTAGTAGAAGGAAAGAAACCATAAAGATCAGAGCAGAAATAAATGAAATAGAAACAAAGAAAACAATAGCAAGATCAATAAAACTAAAAGCTGGTTCCTTGAGAAGATAAATAAAATTGATAAATCTTTAGCCAGACTCATCAAGAAAAACAGAGAGAGGACTCAACTCAATAAAATTAGAAATGAAAAAGGAGAGATTACAACTGACACCACAGAAATACAAAAGATCATAAGAGACTACTACAAGCAACTAAATGCCAATAAAATGGACAACCTAGAAGAAATGATCAAATTCTTGGAAAAGTACAAACTTACAAGACTGAACCAGGAGAAATTAGAAAATATAAACAGACCAATCACAGGTAATGAAATTGAAACTGTAATTTAAAATCTTCCAGCAAACAAAAGTGCAGGACCAGATGGCTTCACAGGTGAATTTTATCAAACATTTAGAGAAGAGTTAACCCCTATCCTTCTCAAGCTCTTGCAAAAAATTGCAGAGGGAGGAACACTCCCAAACTCATTCTATGAGGCCACCATCACCCTGATATCAAAGCCAGACAAAGATATCACACACACACAAAAAAATTACAGGCCAAAATCACTGATGAACCATAGACGTAAAAATCCTCAACAAAATACTAGCAAACAGAATCCAACAATACATTTAAAGGATCATGCACCATGATCAAGTGGGATTTATCCCAGGGATATAAGGATTCCTCCATGTATGCAAAATAATCAATGTGATACACCATATTAACAAATTAAAGAATAAAAGCCATATGATCATCACACTAGATGCAGAAAAAGCTTTTGACAAAATTCAACACCCATTTATGATAAAAACTCTCCAGAAAGTGGGCATAGAGGGAACCTACCTCAACATAAAAAAAGCCATATGTGACAAATCCACAGCAAACATCATTCTCAATGGTGAAAAACTGAAAGCATTTCCTCTAAGATCAGGAACAAGACAAGGATGTCCGCTCTTGCCACTATTATTCAACACAGTATTGGAAGTCTTAGCCACAGCAATCAGAGAAGAAAAAGAAATAAAAGGAATACAAATTGGAAAAGAAGAAGTAAAACTGTCACTGTTTGCTGATGACATGATACTATACACAGAAAATCCTAAAGATGCCACCAGAAAACTACTAGTACTAATCAATGAATTTGGTAAGGTTGCAGGATACAAAATTACTGCACAGAGATCTCTTGCATTCCTATACACTAACAATGAAAGATCAGAAAGAGAAATTAAGGAAACAATCCCATTTACCATCGCAATAAAAAAGAATAAAATACCTAAGAATAAACCTACCTAAGGAGGCAAAAGACCTGTACTCAGAAAACTATAAAACACTGATGAAAGAAATCAAAGATAACATAAACAGATGGAGAGATATAGCATGCTCCTGGACTGGAAGAATCAATATTGTGAAAATGACTATACTACCCAAAGCGATCTCCAGGTTCAATGCAATCCCTATCAAACTACCAATGTAATTTTTCACAGAACTAGAACAAGAAATTTTACAATTTGTATGGAAACACAAAAGACCCCGAATAGGGCTTCCCTGGTGGTGCAGTGGTTGGGAGTCCGCCTGCCAATGCAGGGGACACAGGTTTGAGCTCCGGTCTGGGAGGATCCCACATGCCACGGAGTGACTGGGCCCATGAGCCACAACTACTGAGCCTGCGCGTCTGGAGCCTGTGCTCTGCAACGGGAGAGGCCGCGGCGGTGAGAGGCCCGCGCACCGCGATGAAGAGTGGCCCCCGCTCGCCGCAACTGGAGAAAGCCCTTGCAAAGAAACGAAGACCCAGCACAGCCAAAAATAAATAAATAAAATAAATAAATTAAAAAGACCCCGAATAGCCAAAGCAACCTTGAGAAAGAAAAACGGAGCTGGAGGAATCAGGCTCCCTGACTTCAGACTATACTACAAAGATACAGTAATCAAGACAGTATGGTACTGGCACAAAAAACAGAAATATAGATCAATGGAACACAATAGAAAGCCCAGAGATAAACCCATGCACATATGATCACCTTATCTTTGATAAAGGAGGCAAGAATATACAATGGAGAAAAGACAGCCTCTTCAATAAGTGGTGCTGGGAAAAATGGACAGCTACATGTAAAAGAATGAAATTAGAACACCCCCTAACACCATACATGACAATAAACTCAAAGTGAATTAAGGACCTAAATGTAAGGCCAGACACTATAAAACTCTTAGAGGAAAACACAGGCAGAACACTCTATGACATAAATCACAGCAAGATCCTTTTTGACCCACCTCCTAGAGTAAGGGAAATAAAAACAAAAATAAACAAATGGGACCTAATGAAACTTAAAAGCTTTTGCACAGCAAAGGAAAGCATAAACAAGTGAAAAGACAACCCTCAGAATGGGAGAAAATATTTGCAAACGAAGCAACTGACAAAGGATTAATCTCCAAAATATACAAGCAGCTCATGTAGCTCAATATCAAAAAAAAAACCCAATCCAAAAATGGGTGGAAGACCTAAATAGACATTTCTCCAAAGAAGACACACAGATGGCCAACAAATACATGAAAAGATGCTCAATATCACTAATCATTAGAGAAATGCAAATCAAAACTACAATGAGGTATCACCTCACACTGGTTAGAATGGCCATCATCAAAAAATCTACAAACAATAAATGCTGGAGAGGGTGTGGAGAAAAGGGAACCCTCCTGCACTGTTGGTGGGAATGTACATTGATACAGCCACTATGGAGAACAGTATGGAGGTTCCTTAAGAAACTAAAAATAGAACTACCATATGACCCAGCAATCCCACTACCGGGCATATACCCTGAGAAAACCATAATTCAAAAAGAGACATGTACCACAATATTCATTGCAGCACTATTTACAATACCCAGGACATGAAAACAACCTAGATGTCCATCAACAGATGAATGGATAAAGAAGATGTGGCACATATACACAATGGAATATCAGCCATAAAAAGGAACGAAATTGAGTTATTTGTAGTGAAGTGGATGGACCTACAATCTGTCATACAGAGTGAAGTAAGTCAGAAAGAGAAAACCGAATTATCGTATGCTAATGCATATGTATGGAATTTTAAAAAGCAGTACTGATGAACCTAGTGGCAGGGCAGGAATAAAGAGGCAGACGTAGAGAAAGGACTTGAGGGCATAGCGAGGGGAAGGGGAAGCTGGGATGAAGCGAGAGAGTAGCACTGACATATACGCTACCAAACGTAAGGCTAGTGGGAAGCTGCTGCATAGCACAGGGAGATCAGCTTGGTGCTTTGCGACAATAGAGGGATGGGATAGGGAGGGTGGGAGGAAGGCTCAAGAAGGAGGGGATATGGGGATATATGTATACATATAGCTGATTCACTTTGTTGTACAGCAGAAACTAACACAACACTGTAAAGCATTTATACTCCAATAAAGACGTGGGGAAAAAAAAAGACATGACAACAACGACAACAACAGAAGTAGGAATAGGAAAGGAAAAAACAAAACTCATTATTTGCAGATACAGAGAAAATGCACAAAGGATCTAAATTTAAAAAAATAATTAGAACATGGGAAAAATTCAATGTATTAACATATCAATTGAATTTCTCTATACTAACAGCAAACCTTTTTTTTTAAATGATATTCTTTAAATAATATCAGAAAGCATCAAATTCCTGGAGGGAAAAATGAAATGAAAAATACAAGATCTCTACATTGAAAACTTCAAAAGTTTGAGAGAAACTAAATAAATAAATGGGATATACCATATTTATAGATTGTAAGACTCAATACTGTTAATGAATTCACTTCTCCTCAAATGTCTATAGATTCCACAAAAATGTCAATCAAAATGCCATCTAGTTTCTTTTGAGGAAATTGAAAAGCTGAGTCTACTATTTACATGGCAATTTAAAAAGCCAAGAACAGTCAAGGCAATTTTAAAGAAGAACAAAGCTAGTGTCTCATACCAAGGATTATAGTAACTATATCATACCAAGACCTAGAAGCAAAACTTGAGAGCAGTCAAGATACTGTGATACTGGTGCAGTAATAGACAAAACAGACTAAAGGAACAGAACAGAATTCATAAACAGACCCACATACAGTGCCACCTGGTTTATGACAAAGGTAACACTATAATGGTGAAAAAATGGTGGTTTCAGGTAACACTATAAAGGGGAGAAAATGGTCTTTTCTATAAGTGATACTGGATCACTGGATACTGATAGCCATTCGAAGAAAAATGAGTCATGACCTCCTCCACCTTGCAGCATAAACAATTTCAGATCAAAATGTAAAATAGCAAAACAATAAAGCTTCTATAAAACATAGAGGAATATCTTCAGGACTTTGGCATAGGAAGAGATCAAGACACAAAACATGCTACCCATAAAGAAAAAATTGAAAAACTGGTGTTAAAACTGTCAAAAGACACTATTAAGGGTGAAAATGCAAGCCACAAACTGGCAGAAAATATTTATAATACATTTCTTCAAAAAAAGGACTCGGGAATTCCCTGGCGGCCCAGTGGTTAGGACTCCACGCTTCCACGGCTGGGGGGCCTGGGTTCAATCCCTACTAAGATACTGCAAAGCCGCGCAGCGTGGCCAAAAAAAAGAAAAAAGGGCTCAAATATAGAATATGTAAAGAACATCATTAGGAAAAAAATAATCCAGGAGAAAAATTAGCCAAAAATCTTAACAGGTATCTCAAAATAGAAGACATTCAAATATCCGACCCACAGAAAAAAGATGCACTAGTTATTAAGAGAATGCAAATCAAACCCATAACAAAATACCCTTAATGCCTACGCGAATGATAAAAATGAAGACGGATAATAACAATTGTTGGTAAAGATGCAGCACCTCTGAAACTCTCATACAGTATTGCCATTAGGGGTATAAATCGACACAACCACTTTGGAAAACTTAAAGTATCTAGTAAAGCTAAAAATACATACCAGATGACCCAGCAAGTCTACTTCTAAGGATCCACCTAACAGAAATAGATATTCACACTCATCAAAAGATTTATACAGCTATGTTCACAGCAGCATAATTTGTAATAGCCAAAAACCGAAAACAACCCAAGTGTCCACCAACAGAAGATAAATAAACTGAGGTATATTCTTACAATGAGAATAAGAAAGAACTAACTATATATACAGGAATAAAGCTCTCATAACTTTAGCATATGCCAACCCCCCCAAAAAAAGTATATACCATACGATTCCATTTAAAAAAATTCATAGAGAGGGAAAACTACGATATAAAGTCAGGATAGGAGTAACACTTGCCTGAGGAGAGTTGATGGATAGTGACTCCAAAAGAGTATAAGCGAGGATTCTGGGGTACCATTTCCCAAATCTGTTTCCTGACTTGGATACTTATTACATGGGTGTGGCTGCTTTGTAGGAAAATTCATCAGGTTCTACACTTACGATTTGTGCACTTTTTATTATGTATATCACACATCAACAACAAATTTAACTAGAAAAGAGTTAATGTAATATTCAGATCAGAAAAAATGTACTGCCAGTTAATCTTTTGATTACCTTCAACTCACAGTAACCCTAGAGAAAATTTCCTAAAGCGATAAGGTTTTTAAAACTGAAAATAAATGCGTAGG